>NC_081414.1:487605611-487946395 GCF_030272615.1 Cryptomeria japonica
TTTGACTAGAAAGGCGAGGATGGGGTATCGTCACCTATTTTCTTTGTTGTTTGTGGATTGTATCTTAGTAATTCTATGACTTGTCCAAGGATATGAGGACATTGTGAGTCTAGTGTGAACTAGGGCATTCCTTTTTTGCAACTGTTCGATCTCCATACAAACAGGTACAATGACTTTTTGGGTCGAACATATACCTCGATTGTCATAACTTATTTACCATAATAAAGCTCAATGATGATAATGCACAAGAAGCTCTTTCACTTCCATATCTTCTACCTTCCATCCCCCTTTCTTGATTGACCTCCATTGTCCTTCCTGAGTCTGTGTAGCCCACTATCACATGACTGAGTATAATGACACACCAAAAATATTTTGCATTTCATGTAGTTTGCACCTGCATTACTACATATTAACATTTCATACATACATATAGATATCAATATTACAACACATCTTGGACACAACACATGCTAGCACATTTTACATTCTCATCATGCTCATCTACATTTCATACATTCACATTCACATTTGCATAACATATTAAACATAAAAGAGCAAAAATATGGCATTTCATCATGTACATATTTGCATCCATATCATAAGCATCATAAAACATATAGAAGCATCACATAGATACGTAAGCATCACATAGAAGCAACAACACATAATTACACATGCATATAGTTGTCACAACGATGAATCATCTCATATATATATATATATATATATATATATATATATATATATATATATATATATATATATATATATATATATATATATCTCAAAATCATATGTGTCATGATACAATGATGTCAAAATCATATGGCTATAGTCACCCGAAGGTGTCATCATACTAAATAGTACAAACTAATAAATAGGGAGCTCTTTAAGGCTATGATGAACTCCCTCCCTCAAAGTTAGCTGGCCTCGACGAAGTCTAAGCCTTGGAAGGACCCACCCCAGTATCATCTCTCTTACCCCCTCTATCTGGTGGTGGTGGAGGACCCATAACCCCACCGCTAGATGCCTGTCTTCTGTCTCTCCTTCCAAAGGTCGTCTCAATCTATGATGGTCTCCAAAAGCTCCTAGCCTGCTGATCTGGTGGTACCACTCCATAATACAGGTCCCTCCAGTAGGCTCCTATGTCCTCTGCTACTTGTCTCCCTACCCTTAGTGTTGTCTCAGCCTCTGTATAGCATTGCATAGCCTAATCCCTCTCACACTCAGTATCCATCAACTGTCTCCTGAGTCTAGTTGTATCCCTCTCCAGATCCTAGATCTCATCTGTCTGTCCCTGGCAAATATCCCTCAAGGATAGTAGCTCATCCTCCTCCACTCTCCTCTCACATTTTCCCTATGGCTTCTCCTATCCCTATCCCCATCTGTGTACCTATCTGGGAACTTATGCTGCTGGCACCTGTAACGATAATCCACCTCTACCCCTCACTACATGAGCCTGCTGAGCCTGTCTCTCCTCTCCACCCTCTCTCCTTTAAGCCACTCTCCTCTCTACCACCGTGCCTCGCCTTCACCATCAATCCCTACCTCCACCATCTCCACTATCATCTCCATCACCTCCACCGTCTCCATCTATTGGTTCCCTGGATCCATCAATCATGGAAATGGATGCTCTGCCCAATATGCAGTATACTTTGCATCCATCCTTGCATCCTCCACATCATCTCATATGTCCCAAGCCATGGGAGCCATCTCCTATAGCTATGTCACTGCTTGATCATATGACAATAGTGGACCCAAATGTACCTGATCCCTCATTGTCAGTGCATACATCCCTGACCCCCGTGGCATCTGTTGTATCCTATCAAACTGCCTGCATACCTTGTCAATCAACTATCGCTCAATGATATACGGTCTCCTCCCTATCAGATACCTTCCCCAGAATACATATGGCAGCTCCACTGCATCATCCTCCCAATCCTCATAGTCCCGGTATGGCTTCCATACCACACTATATATCTCATCCATAGCTTGATGCTCTAGCCTCCCAATTCATGGCTAAGAAGTAATCATATCATACAAATGAACATAGCTACACCCATGTCCTCTACCCCTAAAGTGTATCAGTCCTGTAACCGGCAAATGTTCATAAGCCCATACCTGCAACAAGGTCACTATGCATCCTAATCTTGTTGATCTATGATACACAAACTGATACAACTCATAGTGCAAGTGTGCCAGCAAACATGGTCCCCATGCAAACCTGGAGTGCTCAGTCACCAACGTCCATAGAATCCTCCCCCATCCCACAGCCAACCCTCATGTCACCCTATTCAGATAGAGGAACCCACTGATAACTCCTGCCAGCAACACCAATCCTGTTTGTGTCATGGTGTCCCAAGCCACATGTCCAGCCCTCATCTCTAGTCCTGGATCCTGAAACACTCATCTCAGTGCATCCCTATCTCCATCTCGATCATAAGGAACCAACTCCCCAATGATTGGTATCTATAGTATTTTATACACATCCTCCAAGGTGACTGTCATCTCACCCATCGGCAAATGAAACGTACATGTCTCTGAGTGCCATCTCTCAGCTAATGCAGTCAATAAACCCATGTTCACCCGAAACACAGGCACATATAGAATATATCACAGTCCCATGACCTCAACCACTGCTTTATCCTTGAATGTCAGCTCTTGTTGTAAACTCTAAGTCGAAGGGAATCTCTCCCATGACTCCAACATCAGTAAGTTCTCCTACAGTCAACAAAATCAACTTTGTCAATCCTAGTGGTACTCCATGTTCATCACAAAGTGCTTCTTTTTGTCCTAGTGCTTATATCTATCATATGGCACTCTATTCTATTAGTACTCCCTATTCATCACAAAGTGATTATTTTTATCTTAGTGGTACTCCTTGTTCATCACAAACTATTGCTTTGATCCTATATTTTAGGGCACCTACTTGAGTGTATCCTCTTGAGTAGCTTATCCAATTGGCAACGTATGTTCTATCACAGAATTGTCAATTTCAGCCTGATCCAATTGGCAATGTATGTTCTATCATAGATTTGTCAATTTCTATGGTACTCCAGGTTCATCACAAAGTGCCTCAATCTATCCTATTCTAGGGCCTCTTTTTGAGTGTATCCTCCTGAGTAGTTTCCTGATTGGCAACGTATGTTCTATCACAGAATTGTCAATCCTAGCCCTATTTGTTATCCTAGTCTTCCCTAGAGGACCTGATTGAGTGTATCCTCTCAGTAGCTTATCCAATCGACATCGTATGTTTATCACAAAACTGCCGATTCGACCTTGAAGACATAAACGTGCCTTTTTGACACAAACACACCTACTCTGCATAGACGTGCCTCTATTCAGCACAGATGCGCTTATCCTGCACAAACATGCCTGCAAGACATAGACGCACTCGCATTGAACATAGATGTTGTTGGCATTTTTTGATGTTTATGTTGTGACTATCATTGATGGACACACACTTTCATTGAGATCCTCTTTATATGTATGAGTTAAAACACAATCGGTATTTGTTCCAACCAGTATGTTGTATTGTAGTCTTTAGACTATTGATGTTTTGTAGAATGTGTTTCACGATCTGAAGTGGCATGTTGACCTCAAGTGGTATGAGGGTTTAAAGAAGCACAGCACATTTCTACCAGTCTTCATTTTTGTCAAACCGGAAACCAGCATTTCGTATGAACCGGTAATACCTTGTGATGAGTTACCACCCACTAATTGTTTGACAGTGTCGATACTATAGCGATGCTTTTTGTGACGTATTACCTAGTATGTCCAGGTTCATTGAACCTAGGAAATTGTGATGTAATCCTATTGGACCGACATGAAATCAGTTTCCTTTATAAGGACATCATGTCTAGGGTTTTAGGTTGTTGCAATAGTTGATATTGCAGCTAGGGTTTAAGGTGGTTGAGGAGTTGGAGAGATTATGAATGTGTAGAAGACTAAAGTAATGCAATAGTGAATTAAGAACGAGCTATCAAGGATCTAACCAAGCAGTCAATGCTATTAGCTAGATCAAACACTTGTTGATTACTCACATCTTTGACAAGTTTGTAGCCCTTAACCAGGTAGGCCCAAAAGCCTCTTGTAAATCCTCTAACCAGGTGCTTCACAACTGTGGATCAAAAATCCTCTAGCAAGGTAGTCTTTAATAGGAGTTGTCTCCTAACAGAGATTGAGATTCCTAACAGGATCTGTTCTGGTAAAGAACACTGTAAGACCTTAACCGGTCTGGTTCCTATTCTATAGATAGTGACTTGTGAGTTCCATCTCACTGTGGTTTTTCCCATTTGGGTTTCCATGTCAAAATATCTTGTGTTATGGTGTTTGTGCTTCTGTGGGTAAATGCATTATTAGCTATTTGGTTTGCATGTTTGTTAACTAGTTTGTCTGCTAAACTATTTTACCTGTTTACTACTAGTCTTGCAAAGTGTTTAAGTGCGAAGGTTTTTGGCATACTAATTCACCCCCCCTCTTAGTATTCATCAATTGGTATCAGAGTAGACCTTTCTATAAGTTTAACCACTTGGAAAGAGATATGGGGGAATACACCTTGAGGGAACTTACTCAATGGCTCACTCAGTTTGAGCAAGCCTATGATGATCTTATGGTCAAATACAAGGCATCTCAAGCAAAAAGGAGAGAAAGTGCAGAAAAGTTGATGGAGCTATCTGAAAATAGTTCTGCAGATGAAGTAGATATGGAAGCCCTAATTGCAGAAGTAAATAAGTTGAATGAATCAAACTCCAACCTGAGAAAGGAGTTGGAAGGACTGAATATCTAGATGTGTCAAGAGCTTAAGAACCGGAGAAAAGCTGAAGACCTAGTGAAAGAAAGAGATCTTGAGATCTCCAAGATGAAACAAGAGATGAGTGCCCTAAATGCTCAACTCCATGCAAGCAAGGTGGAAAAGGAAGACATGCAAGGAGAACTGAACATTGCCATCTCTAAGAATGAAAACCTGTTGGAAACAAATGCTGCTATTTCCAAAGAACTCTCTGAGTCAAAGGAAATACTTGCTAAGTTCAACAAGAGTACTATCAAGCTAGAGCAAAAGCTTGAATCTACCAAACCGGTCAAGAACACCAATCGACTTGGTTATTCCGGTAATGAGGAAGGTGAAACCTCTAGTACAAATGCTGGAACATCAAAGAAACAACCGACATCAAAGGATAAAGGTAAGCAAAAGTTTAAACCTCTTTGTTTCAACTATCTTAAAGAAGGACATACTGCAAATGTGTGTAGGAGTAAGGCTTACAATAATTTTCCTTATTTTCTAAATGATAAGCCTAGACCCTATAGATTTGATGGTAACGGTTATGCATGCAACAAGTATGGGCACGGAGCATCTGAATGCAGGTCTGTTATGAATAACACTGGAAGATATCCTTAGAGGACCCAAGGAGCTGGTCTTGAACCTTTTGTGAATCAGAATCACAACCGATTTAATGTCTTCAATCATCAGCCAAGAAGCAGTGGTTATCAAGAAGCAATCGGATGGAGAGAAAATTGTATGATCTGTCATGGTCATGGTTACACTATTGCAACATGCAGAAGGAAGAGTGGAAACATGAACAATGGACCTTGGAGAGCACCTGGATTGGTCTACTATCACTGCAACAAACCGGGTCACATTACAAGATTTTGTAGATCAAGAAAGGACATAGCTGATGATATACTGGTCACTCCGGAAGGAGACATTGATGTTGACATTGTTCAAGTAGATATGAAAAAAACCTGGAAGAAGAAACCAGCAGTGTTACAAGAGGAACCGGTTTCTGCACCTAGTGTGGAAATCATGGAACCGACAAACTAAGCTTCAGAAAAGCTTAGGGGGAGCAAGTGGCAAAATGTTTTGAACCCTTGGTTTACACCAGTAAAAGACCTTAACCGGTATGTTATACCTGTGATATGGCAGAAGACTAGAAACGGTAAAAAGGGCAAATTAGGGTTTACGCCCTAATGAAGGAGCATTAATGATGATAGGTGAGGAATATGTTTAAAAACATTTTACAAACCATTTCTCACTATCGAAACTTTTCAAAGAGCAGAGCAATGAAAAGGCGATTTGAGCAGAGATTTTGAGAAATTGAGAAACTGCAAAGAAGATTGAAATTCAAACTGTAAACGGGCAAGTGGAGAACACAAAGTGATGATTTAGCAACCAACGGAGTGTGAAGTGAAGAAGAATCAGCAAGCCCTAATCTCACATATTTCAAAAGGTATTTCTTGAGTTCTTAAGATTTCAATCATGGCTTCCGCATCACATACCAGTTCTAGTGCATCTATAGAGCATGCAAGTTTTATTCAATGGAAGTCCAAGTATAATGCCCTATCACAAGTTCTGGCTGGTGTGATAGTAGAAGAGGGAATTTCTGACTACATAGATTACAAAATAGAAGACCTAGGGTCTCTAGCTATCCATACCCAGTTAGGTTTATTTTTCGGTAAAGATAAGAAGATCAAACTGGAGTTTAATATTTTGGAGAAGAAAAAGCTCCACAATGTTATCTACTTCCTGGAAGATTTCACAGAAGATCACATAAGGATCATTTTGAGCAGAGTCCATGGTGATAAGATGTACCTAGAGAGGACACATGACATCATGCCGTAGGCAATTCATGCAATCACTAGATTCTACAACACAAGGGAAGTGCCAGCCCTAAGAATGGTAAGCAAAACTGCAATGGCCAAGCTCACTGGTTCAACGAGCGACTCATGAGGCATGACAGTAAATCCTATCAACAATGATCTAGTGAAGTATGCATGTATGTTGATTGGATACTAGACATTCTTAGCCAACAAGATTAACTCTGTATCTACTGCAGCGGTAAATGTCGCTTACCGGATGATAAAGGAGGATGCATCATTTGATCTGTGCACTGGTATGTAGAGACAACTCCTATTGAATCTGAAGATGATCAAATAGGATAATGCACTTAGGTTTAAGTTTGGACAACTACTGGCTGGGTTGTTCTTCTATTTCCAAGGCTACTTCCTAGGAGTAGGAGATGTTCAATGGTCTGGTGACCAACCGATAACCAAGCAAATCAAGGAAAGCATTGAAGCACTTGGAACCGATTACCTTGATATTCTGAACAAGTATTTTGATGACTTTAGAAGGAAGATGAGTCAAAGACTGAGGATATCAGGTGACATCATCAAGAAATATGAAGACGATATCTGCTTCACCATCCAAGTAGATAAATGCATAATGGAGGCTGTTGAGCCTAGACAGGAAGAAGTGAAGCCAATGGGCTATGAGGTGATGTACGATATTTTGGAAGGGTATGCCTCTACCCTTATTGCCTCACCACTTGATCCTAAGGCAAAGAGAATCGGTACCTACCTAGAAAGGATAGCACTGGTTGAGGAACCACCAGCAATGAAAGAAAAGAAACCGGCAAAGAAGAAGGCAAAGGCAGTGCCTGCAACATCCACATCGGTTACTACTGAAACTTCAAAAGTGACCAAGCGGTCACCAGCCAAGAAGAAACTGGAAGCTACACCGGCTAAAGTGTTCCAGAGAAAGAGGAAGACAAGGAACACCTCTCCAGACTCAGAAGAAACCTTGTCTGAGGAAAAGCCAAAGAAAACACGTCAAGCAAAGAGGAAGACAAAGGATGAACCAACAGTGTCTACATCGGTAAATATTGATATCTCCTCATATAAACCTTTGACACATTGTCCAAGAACAATAAAGAATATTAGGAGAAAATTATTGCATGATTTAGTAGACTACTATGATGATTTTAGTGATGAGGAGAAAGAAGAAGTACTACAAGAGATTATTGTTTATTTGTGTACAAATGACCGGTTGCCATTAGAGATTAAATCTCAGACACCGGATCCTTTGTATAAGGCATTAGATAATAAATGGCACATTGCCATAGAAAAGGAATAGGAAATTAAGGAGCAAGTTTTTGCTCAGTACTTTCCCGACCTGTCAAATTCTGAATTATTTGATGTTATTGACCAAAATAAAGGGCTCTTCTTCACTAGAAGAAGAAGACTCTAGTTGTTAGAAGGAAGAGTTGATGATGTCAAAAAGGACACTCATCAGTATATGATAATCGCTATCCAGACTCACAAAGTGCATCTAGCCAACCGACAAGCTGAGAAAGAACCGGTTATATCCAAACTAGATGAAGCATTTGATGATGAAGGAAATCTAGTTGTTGAACCAATCGACACCATTGATGTCAATGCTTTGGATGCTGAGGATGTTACCTAGGAGATACCATCTGAGGCAACAGGACAAGAGCATCAGGCTGAACAAGAGAAGAAAGCCAAGGACAGATAGGAAGCAGCGAAGGAAGAGGCAGAGAAGCAGAGAAAGGATGAAGAAGAGAAGCGGAAAAAGGAAGAAGAAGAGAAATGGAAAAAGGATGAAGAAGAGAAGCGAAAAAAGGATGAAGAAGAGAAGCAGAAAAAGGAAGAAGAAGAGAAGCAGAAAAAGGATGAAGAGGACAAAAAGAAGAAAGATGAAGAGGAGAAGAAGAAGAAGGAAGAAGAAGAAAAGAAGAAAAAGGATGAAGAGGAGAAAAAGAAAAAGGATGAAGAGGAGAAGAAGAAGAAGGAAGTAGAGAGGAAAAAGAAGGAAGAAGAAGATAAGGAATAGGAGAAGAAAAAGGAAGCAGAAAATAAAAAGGCTGAAGAAGATAAGGAAGCAGAGAAGAGGAGAGAAGCGAAGAAGAAGAAAGCGGAAGAGGACAAGGCAGGAGAAGCGGCGAAGAGAACCCAGATGGAGACTCCAAAGGCAACCAAGAGTCAAGCTAAACCAATTGATCTCTCTAGTCCTATAGATCTCCAGTCTACAAGTGAAATGGAGCTAATGCTGAGCATCAAGGTAGCTCAAGAGCACCTTGAAATCATTCGATGGAAGAAGGAGTAGGATGTAATCCAAGCAGTTGTGGATACAATTACCAGTTTGATACCCGGTACAAATCTTCCAAACACCGATTCATCACTAGCTAGACTTAAGCTCCTATGCACAGTAGTAGATGATCAGGTGTAGAGCCTTGAAGAGGCAGCAAAGGCTAATGTCAAGAAGGAGCATCAAAAAGCTCTTAGTATAGCTCTGGTGAAGAAGTTGAATGAGCTCTAGATTGAATTGAAGAAAGGACAACATGATATAAGGGACGCTCTAGATGAGGCAAATTTTCTACTTAGCAAAATCTGCCAACCCCATCTGTTCTATGATGATGTGCTTGCTCAAAAGAAAAAACTTGAAAAGGACTTGCAGTCCTACTTGAGCACATTCAAGCTACCTTATGATTCCTTTACAACTTATGGGCAAACCGTTCACCAGTTTCACATCCAGTCAACAAAAATGGAGCAAGAGATCAGCACTTGGTCTAGAGATTTGCAGGAGCTACAACTGGTTCTACTCCCACAATTGCAAATTCTTCAGAAGTGCTATCTGAACCTGGATGCCTTAATAGTTATACAGGAGATGAGAATAATCAATGCCATGGAAGAACAAGTCTCCCAGATGCAGACAGAGCAAGAAGTAGTCACCTCCCTACTTGAGTTCTAGTCTTTGTTGATGAAATAATTCTTGCAGGACTTTAAATCTGTTTTTGACAAGTATCATTCCTTGTTGTCATAAACTTTTATTATTTTTAATATCAAATGGAAACAGGGTTGTTCAGCTATACTTTGTCATTGTTGGCAAAGGGGGAGAAGAATTCTATTTGGAGAAGTATCTGGTAATCAAATTTTGATTATATGCTCTATAGATCTCAATGTTTATTCTCTTTATGCTCTTTATGCAAAATTGTTATACATTGTATTGTCAAAGGGATAGTGTATATGCTTAGGGGGAGCAATTTTGCTAATGGCATGATTTTGTTGTAAAACACTTAGATGTCAAAATTGTATTTTCCTAAGTGTTGCCATCAATGCCAAAGGGGGAGATTGTTGGCATTTTTTTATGTTTATGTTGTGATTGTCATTGATGGACACACACTTGCATTGAGATCCTCTTTATAAGTATGAGTTAAAACACAACCGGTATTTGTTCCAACCGGTATGTTGTATTATAGTCTTTAGACTATTGATGTTTTGTAGAATGTGTTTCCCAGTCTGAAGCGACATGTTGACCTCAAGCGGTACGAGGGTTTAAAGTGACATAACACATTTCTACCAGTCTTCATTTTTGTCAAACCGGCAACCAGCATTTCATATGAACCGGTAATACCTTGTGATGAGTTACCACCCACCGATTGTTTGATGGTGCTGATACTGTAGCGATGCTTTTTATGACATATTACCTAGTATGTCCAAGTTCATTGAACCTAGGAAACTATGATGTAATCCTATTGGACTGACATGAAATCAGTTTCCTTTATAAGGACATCATGTCTAGGGTTTTAGGTTGTAGTTGTTATTGTTGTTGCGATAGTTGATATTGCGGCTAGGGTTTAAGGTGGTTGAGGAGTTGGAGAGATTATAAATGTGTAGAAAACTAAAGTAATGCAATAGTGCATTAAGAATGAGCTATCAAGGATCTAATCGAGCAATCATTGCTATTAGCTAGATCAAACACTTATTGATTACTCACATCTTTGACAAGTCTATAGCCCTTAACCGAGTAGGCCCAAAAGCCTCTTGTAAATCCTCTAACAAGGTGGTTCACACTTGTGGATCTAAAATCCTCTAGCAAGGTAGTCTTTAATAGGACTTGTCTCCTAATAGAGATTGAGATTCCTAACAGGATCTATTCTGGTAAAGAACACTGTAAGACCTTAACCCGTCTGACCTTAACCAGTCTAGTTCCTATTCTACAGATAGTGACTTGTGAGTTCCATCTCACCATGGTTTTTCCCATTTGGGTTTCCACATCAAAATATCTTGTGTTATGGTGTTTGTGCTTCTATGGGTAAATGTATTATTAGCTCTTTGGTTTGCATGTTTGTTAACTAGTTTGTTTGTTAAATTGTTTTACCGGTTTACTGCTAGTCTTGCAAAGTGTTTAAGTGCAAAGGTTTTTGGCATACTAATTCACCCCCCCTCTTAGTATTCATCAGACGCTACTGCAATCATAGACACACCTAGCACCAACACAGATGTACCTATCCTACCCAGACACGCCTAGCACCAACGCAGATGCACATTAATATTTTTCCCTCTGCTTGACATTTTTTGCAACTTACCTAAAGCACATTTATTGCACTACCTAGCATGCATTTATGACAACAATTAATGCAACAAGGTAAAAGGAGGTTTTGTGGTACTCATCGGCTCTCCTGCATCTGCTGGCCTTAGATATCGGTGAACATAGTCAAATCAATGCACCAATGCCATCAGTGATGACTGCACTCTGCTCTCTCTGCACTCTAATCTCTTAGATGTGTGGATGACAATGAGGATGTTTTCCCTCTTAGTCTATCTTATAGACTACCCTAGTCCTCGTCTCCCGAGTCAATCTTCTTTATCCCGTGACTCTATCACTCTATCCTATCTTGTCAGTTCTTTCTCGCCTTTCTCTCTTATCGAGAGATTGTTTGCGATCCTTTCATACATTTTCATCCAATCTCTCAAGGGGGCATAACATTCCCATCTTGGGGCAACTTTTTATCAGTTCATCTTATCTTCTTTGAAACAATGCGACAAGTTGCATTGTCTCAAAGAGGGGCAAAATGTAGACACCTTAAATTGTCCTGTCTAATTAAATAAATATCTTTATTTATTTAATTATTTTTTTCTAAGTCTTCTATTAATTGAATAAATCTTTATTTATTTAATTAATTCATTTATCCTCTTCTAGCCTTATTTCTCATTTAAATAAATACCTTTATTTATTTAAATTACCCTTTTCCTAAATTAAATAAATACTTTTTTTATTTAATTGATCCCACTTCCTTTATTAATTAAAAAAATCTTTATTCATTTAATTAATTCATTAGCCTTTTCTACTCATGACACATGCCATTCATCTATTAATTCCTACACTACCTACCCTCTCATTATTTTCTTATTTCCTCTACCTACCCTCTACTCCTAGCCGACCATTTATCTTTTACACCTCTCAATCTTATTTGTCCATTTCTTATAGTGTCTTATAGATAAGCAGATGCTTCCTTCATTATCAACCCAGAACTATGCTTTTGAACTTTCATATGTGATCAAGCCTACTTGCAACCACATTTCCATTCTTTGTTGAGCTCTTGTGCACATATAAAATCTGAGAGAAAATATATCAAGCAAGATCAATGGAGATAGGAAGAATGGATATCCAAACCCTATTGGACATGTGATGGTATAATCTTTGTGATTTCATTTGATTTGCATTGTCTTAGGTAATCTTCATATGTTATGGTGGATATTTGTTGTTGTTAGGCTAGGGTTTTGTGGTTGAATCTATCCAGTCTTTCAATATTGTTGTTTCCATTTTAACCATAAACAGTCACAATAAATAGTTATCAGTTCAAACATATCAAGTTTAAAACCTTCTAACACATGTCTCATCTAGATTGCCTGTGTGCAATTCATTGATGCCGCAACATACTCAGCCTTTGTTATTGATTGTGAAACACAAGTTTAATTCTTACTTGTCCAAGCAACCAATCTACCTCAAAGAATAAAATCTCCACTGGTAGTGCTTTTTCAGTCATCAACGTTGCCTGCCCAATCTGCATCAATAAACACTTCCAAAGAAAAATCATTTTTATAAGGATACCATAAACCATAATCTATTGTTCCTTTCAAGTACCGAAATATCCTTTTCACCACTACTAAGTGAGTCTCCTTGGGATCTTTCTGAAATCTATCAACCAAACCAACAACATGTGTAATACCAAGCCTACTGTGAACAACATAATGCAACTTATCAATCATGGACCTGTATTCTTTTTCATCAACGAGGGGTGAATCATCTTGTTTAGACAATTTATAACCTGTCACCATTGGAGTACCAACTGGTTTACAATCCTCCATGCCAACTATTTTCAACACTTCCTTTACATACTTACTCTGAGAGATAAATATTCCACCATCCAATTGTTGGACCTGCAACCCAATGAAAAAATTAATCTCACCAATAAGAGACATCTCAAATTATTTCTTCATCTCCTTAGCAAAATCCATACATAAATCATCATCACCTCCAAAAATTATATCATCTACAAATACTTCAGCTATCAACACTATGTCTCCATCAGTCAAGATATATGTTACTTTCCTCACTTGTACGTTGGAATCCCATCTTGATCAGGTGTGCTTACAATCTTTCAAACCATGCTCTCCGTGCCTGCTTCAATCCATACAATGCCTTATGTAACTTGCAAACCATATCTTTATCCTCAAATAAAGCAAATCTATCTGCTTGTTCTATGCACACTTCTTCCTCAAGGATGCCATTAAGAAAAGCAGATTTAACCTCCATCTGGTAGACCTTAAAGCCTTTAAATGTAGCATAAGAAAGTAACATTCTTACTCCTTCCAATCTTGCCACCAGTGCAAAGGTTTCTCCATAATCTTTTCCTTCTTCATGTGCATAGCCTTTGCATACCAACCTTGCTGTATTCATCACAACCTTGCCTTCTTCATTCAACTTGTTTTTAAAGACCCATTTAGTGCCAATCACATTCTTGTCTTCTAGTCTGGGAACAAGTGTCCATGTATTGTTCTTCTCTATCTAATCCAATTCCTCATTCATATAATTAATCCAATCATCATCCTTCAATGCCTCTCTTACTGTTTTAGGCTCTATAGTTGAAATCAGACAGGAGTTTTCTCTGATTTTCCTTCTTGTTTGTACACCAGCATTTTCATCTCCTATAATTTGTTCTTCTGAATGATTCAGTCTAACATACCTTGGTATTTTTGGTTCTGGTTTTGTGCCTTCTACTTCATGTTCTTCATCTCTTTCTTCATTTACCAGTTGAGCACCTATTTCTGCATTTTCCTGCTCATCATTCTTTTGTACTTCCAGTTCAATAAGCACAAGTTTTTCTTCATCTTTCTCAGGCTCAGATCTATTGGTCTTATCAGATTTCTCAGAGAGTTCATCTACCTTCACATTTTCACTCTCAATGATCCTTTTTTTTCTCTTGTTATAACATTTGAAAGCCTTACTCTTTGTAAACTAACCAAGAAAAATTCCTTCATCACACTTTGCATCAAACTTTCTAGTGAAATCGTCATGTTTAATGAAACATTTACTCCCAAAATTTTAAAGTAACTTACATCTTTCCATGCCATAATTCATAAGGTGTTTTGTTGTTACCTCTCTTGACAAGTACCCAGTTCAAAGTGTAAACAACAGTGCTAACTGATTTTCTCCAAAACATTCTCAGTACTTCACCTTGAATCAACATGGTTCTAGCAGCTTCAAAAATTGTTCTATTCATTGTCTCTGCTATCCCATTCTATTGTGGAGTTATAGGAGTTGACATATGCCTCTTGATTCCCTGTTCAACACAAAACTTCATAAACTCATCAAAAGTAAATTCTCCTCCCCGATCAAATCTCAAGCATTTCAAATTCTTCCTGGTTTCTTTCTCAGCTAAATCTTTGAATGCTTTGAATTTACTAAATGCCTCAGAATTTTCTCTTAGAAAAGTTACCCACATCATCTTGAAAAAATCATCAGTGAAAATCATGAAATATTTATCACCAAAATAGCTCTTAGTCCTCATAGGACAACAAAGATTAGTGTATGAACCAAATCTAGAATATTTTCTGAAGAGAAAGACGTACTCTTAAAAGATATAGAAGTCATCTTACCCATTTGAAAATCCTTACATAATATATTATTCGGTTTAACAAGCTGGGGCAAACCTCTCACAATACTTGATTTACTAACCTTTATCAAATTGTCAAAATTCACATGACAAAACCTCTTGTGACATAACCAATTGTCTTCAATCTTTGCTGCCAAACAACTATTCACATTAGTATTCAAATGAAAAACATTACATCTTGTCTGCTTTCCAGTAGCAATCAATTCTCCATCACTTCCAAGAATCTTGCACACTCCACTTTTAAATTTTAGAATATATCCCTTATCGTTTAATTGACCAACACTCAAAAGGTTATGTTTTAATTCATCAACCCAAAAGACATCATCTGCATTACTTTTTCCATTCAATGAAATAGTTCCTTTACCTTTAACCATGCAAGGTGACTTGTTACCAAACCTTACCACACCACTAGCAAATTCTTCAAGAGATAAGAACTTATTTCTATCACCGGTCATGTGGTCTGAGAAACCACTATCTATTATCCATTCGTCACTACTATCCATGTGTGACACCAATGCCTTTTTATCAATCAGATCTTCCTTCACATCAACAAACACTATCTCTTAATTATCATCTTCTGATTATTCATCTGTCACACCTTCATCCACTGCAACATAGTAATTTTTTTGTCCTTCTCCTTTAAATTTCCTGAACTTTTCCTTTCTATGACTGTTAGGAAAATTTGCAACAATGTGTCCAATCTTATTGTAGGAAAAACACTTCAAGGGTAATTTACCTTTATACTTACTGGTGCCTCTAGGAAATCTTTTATCCAATAGTGCCTCAAGTTCCATTAGATGATCTTCATTATCATCCTCACCTCTTCTACCACCGTGATTAGACCTGCAATCATGATTATGTAAATATATTTTCCTTTCTTCACAGATGTACTGGTTACAAAAGATTTAAAAGAAGATTCAGACGGTTTTGAAACACTATTATCAAAGTTGTTTAACTCAAATGTAGTTAACTTTCTAATAAGAGAATCAATAGTGACTTTATCTTAAGAAATAGATCTCAGTTCTTGAATTGCATAAACTCTAATAGCATATTGTGGTAGGAGAGTTCTAAGCATTTTACTAGCAACATAATCATCATCAATCTTACCTCTAGCACTCTTAATACCACCTACAAATTCTTTAATCCTTTTACCATATTGTGCAATGTTATCACCATCAACCATTTTCATGTCATCAAATTTGCCTCTTAAACTTTCTTCTTTTTCTCTTTGTACATGTTTATCTCATCCATAAATCAATTCTAATTTCTCCCATACCTCAAATGCAGTTTCTAATTCATGAACATCTATATACTCAAAGTTAGATAAAGTACTTATAATTGCTTCCAAGGATTGAATGTTTTCTTGTTATTCTTTAAGCTCATCCAGTGTCAAGGGGCTAGTAGTAGGAGAAACATACTTGTTTATCACATGATTCCAATACTGAGCACCCAATCCTTTAATGTATATCTTCATCTGGTCTTTCCATATCTAGTAGTTATCCTTGGTAAACTTGGGACCCTCCTTCTTCATCATCTTTCTTCAGAATCTTTCCCTCAAGCTATTAAGATTTATGCACACAGAGGACCAATTCTCTTATACCAATTGTTAATCTTAGAGGATCCGGTTAATATTGAGAGGGTTGTGAACCGGTATTAAAAACAATTTCAAACTTAAAATTTAAACTTATAAAACTTCACCAAATCAATCTTAAACCAATATTAAACTCTTTATCATTACTGGTAATCACTGATATTCAACCATTAAACCGGTTTAACAAAAATGCTCATTAAGCGTTCATCAACAAGCATAAACTAAAATTAAATCAAATCAACACATCAAAAACATTCGCCACATGAATACCATGTTTTTCACATGGAAACCCAAATAGGGAAAAACCATGGTGGGAATTGGTACCCACAAAAATTGTGCACTCTTTCGGAATGTGCCCTGTTAGGAGCCTAGCCCGGTTAGAAGCTTACAAAGATTCTCTGTTAGGAGCATACCCTATTAGGAGTCACCCAATTAAGGGATTTAGATGATGAGCTCTATTATGATCTTTGACCTATTAGGATCAACCTTGCAAGAGGATTTAACACTCAGATGTTGAGCTACCTGGTTAAGGGATTTACAATGTAAGGCCTATTAGGACCTACCCAATTAAGGGATTTTATTGTTGTAATTGTTAGGATACCAACAGTGAATGATCTGGGTATATCACTTAACTGCTTGCTTGATCAAATCCAATTCTACTCCAAATCTTCTACACTCTAGTAGATTTCATACTCTGGTTCAGCTTCACACTCTTCTCAAAACCACCGACACAACAAACATCAACTGTACTAACCTAAATAACCTTCACAACTTAGTTAGTTACAAAACCATAAGACTTACAACATAGATCATCACATATCTTTTACAACTTATTACATGTTATCATTGATCATCATATCAATTATTACAATCAATTACAAATCAATTACAGTCATTGAATGATCATCACATCTCAATCTGATACAAAGTCAAACCCTTAGAACATTCTGCTAAGCACTTTGGACATTCCCAATAAATTCGCTCTCTAAATGCGCCAAAACATCATTGAAATACTTCACATAGTTTTTGCCACATCATCACCAACATTTGAACTTGATGTAGATCACCGCCAAACCAAAAATCATTACCGATTAAGAGAATTCTTTACCGGTCCTTAAACCCTTCTTAAACCTTAGCAAAAATACAATAGAAATCATAAACATGACTTCCAGTAACCAAAACATGATGCGGTTTTAGTTAGATACATATTACAATGATACAAACTCACATTCCAAATTGCAATACTTCAATCATCACCAATCATCAGATCTAATCAAAACATTTCCTCATTTACCCATTAAGGTCCTAATGCCCAGTTCACTGTCTTCAATATTGGTAAAACATTTCTGGTAGACCAAAAAGACTTAGATGACAAAATACAACATAGTAAACATCATTTTCCATCAATGGCAACACAAATAACTGATCAAAGTCATCCAATCATGTAATCTCAATCTCTTCATCACAATGTCATCGCAATCAATCCTTTATTGGTTCAGTAATCATTCTTCATCTGCATCAGTTATGCCAATCATGCCAACAATTTCATCAGTTGTAAATTCTATCAAACTCCAAACCATAGGCAATGCATAGAGGCCTTTAGCATCTTGTAAACTTGGATCGTGTTGTATCTTATGTCACCCATTTGAGCAAAACTATTTAAGCAAGAATAGATAAAACTGCTACTAGAGATTCATTTTACTATAAATTTTATCTTTCTCTCAAGTTTATTCACATAATTATCAAAGATGCTTCCTCGCAATGACTATTTTGTTAACATTATTTTGATAATTAAATTATTTGTGTATATCGAAGAAATTAATGGTTGCATTGAGGATTCTAAGTACAATGGCTCCAATATAGTCCTTTTCAACTTTGTTCACCATACCTTTTAGAAGCATCCTAGGCTTGGGAAAGAAAAGGTGGTTTTTTCCACATTTATTCCTTTTTATTCTCTCCTTGAAGTTGCTTCATACCAACCACATTCATCACAAATGATGATGGCGGGGAAACTTGATTTGTGTAAACTTAATTAACTTTTATTGTATGATCAAAGATCGCATTCACTAATATTTAAATTTTTATCAACAATATTGGATGTCAAGAAAATATAGAATAATTGTTATTATGGCTCTCTAAAAATAAAGCCTCTGAGGTACATCGTTGGGAAGTTCTGCAAATGTGGGACTAGATTACGATTCACAAAAATAACCTCTGAGAATTTAGAAGTCAACTCTTCAATTTCAAGGAGGTAAAGAAAAAAAGAATTAAAAGCATAAAACACTACTCTAAGGCGATGCACTGAAACATTCTAACAATTTTGTTTATCATATAGCATAATGTGATTCTAATTTTATAAGATTATACAAGAATATAAAAGAGTATTAACATGATTCGAGTATCTATGTATATATGATATAATTGAAATTCAAAAAGCCAAATAACAATAGCCTATACTTATAATTTCTCAATAAAGGACACAACAGAGATGAACACATCGTAGAGGAAAATTATGCACGATATGTATATTGAATCTCTATTTCACAAAACAAAAATGGTAAGGTCTAAGAATTACAATTAAAGACTATAATTCTTTCTACATGCTTTTTATAATAGTGATGAACCCCTAATACAAAGCCCATATGTGGCTTAAATAGAAAATCCTTTATTCTTTGTACAAATCTCAAGAATAGAAAAGCTTTCATCCTTTCGCTTTATATGAAATCCATCATCAAGGAAATCATTGCAAGTGAGGGTTTGGATAATCATATCAGTTTCTTTTGGGTGGTGGTGATGTCATATGTCCATTCCACCACCTCTATTGGAACCATTTGTTGGGTTGGTAATTAAAAATAATAAGGGTGTTACTTTGGCAAATGACACTTCAAACTAAGGCTTTTGAAATCGATTGAAGTGTGTTGCTTTCAAATGTGGTGTAGGTGAATGAAGAAGGAGAACCACGCTTAACTTATCTTAAGTGGTGCACAAACCTTAGAGAAATGCACTGATAAAAAATTCAAGAAGGTGACATGTGGAAGCCTCCACGTGATAGTGAAATTTGAACATGAAAAGCGCCTGCATAATTATGACAAAATAAAGCTAAAGGGAGAAAGTTGCACTACCTTTGGAAGGAGAAAATAAGGCAAAGCCTTATCAAACTTTGAAATCAAAGTTGCTTGCAAAAAAAAGGCCATGGTAGAAATAGTTTATAGCTCTTGGTGACTCTGGGGAGAACTCTATTTGTGGAGGTATGAACTCAAAACTCTAGTTCGCTTCTAAAATTTGGAAAACAGTAAAAAAAAGACACACATGATCACATATTTTGGATCATGGACTACAAGGCCACCCACTCTCCCTCTAGTTCTTATTCTTTCTGGTTCCTTGTCCAAATCAATAATCTATTTAAAAGATATATTGTTGAGGTTCAATATAATGACTCTCATGTAGAATTCTATATGAGCTAGAGGCTGCAAAATTCCTTATAATTTTATGATGCTCAAAGATTGGTTTAGACATTGGAATACTGATATATCTCATTGCCTTTCTTCAATTAATCGCTTTGTTTGGTCCTCCGATAGGACCATATTATATGGAAGGAAAGGAGAAGGGAATCATAATTGAATCAACTACTAAATATGGATTTTTATTGCTTGAATAGTTTGGTTTAAGACATTGAGGCATGTTATACACTTAAGAGCCACCTTGTCACAATTGAACCATTCATTATCCATTTTAGATAGTTGTCTTATGTCACCAAATCTTGCTAAACTTAGAGTTTATTAAACTACACTACATACCTTTTGAACAAATGGTTGTGAGTTTTCAACTTTTGGGGCTACAAATGAAAGAACCTGCTCAACGACAATGATAACTTATGCGCTTAGCTTTTGAGAGTCCTCTATGAACTTGAGCATAGGCTTCAAGGAAGTGGCTATGTATTTTATCCTTTTCAAATTTTAAATATATAGTTGTTGGAGCATGGGAAGAATATTAGTTAATTACAATAAGTAGCCCAACTCATCCTTTAATTATTGATCTTTATCATGCACTTGTTGGAGTTGTCTTTGCATATCCAAAGAGTCAAAAAGCTCTTGCTACAGATGAGTCAATTCTTGATCTCTCCATTGTAGCTTAGACTCTATTGATTGTTTTTCTTTGGTTTCAATATTATTTAGAGCTTGAGCCTCCTTTAGTTCCTTCTGTAACTCAATTTTTTGATCATACATCTCTTGTTGGAGTTGTAACCCCATATTCATGAAAGTAGAGAGTTCTTGTTGCACCTACGTTAAACCATGTATTTTCTCTTGTAATTTGGTTTTAGTTGTGTCTCTCTCCTTTCTCTTTGTATCACTTCGAGCTTGAGCTTTAGTTAACTTTTTTTGCATCTTATCCTTTTGGCTCTACATTTCCTATTGGAGTTGTTGTAACACTTTTTTAGAGTTAGAGAGGTTCTTTTGAACTTGGATCAACTCTACAATTTTGATTTTATAGCCTCTTTCTCTTTCTTACTGGCATCAATCATGACTTGGACATCCTATAGCTCCTTTTGAAATTTAGCCTTTTCGGCTTGTTCAACTTGAAGAGTCACTTTGGAGTTTTTTTTGTAACTCTTTATTTAATCAAGAAAACTCAATATCCTTTCCCTTATTTTCAATATTAAGCTAGTTAATCATGGCTTTGATATTTTTTACCTCCTACTCTCTCTTATTTTCTTGTCAACTAACTTTCAAAAAGTTAGTTGTGGCAAATTTCTATATTTCTTCCATGAACTCCACCTTATCTTGGGGCTGGGCTTGGCTAAGATCTAGATCGACGACATGGACTATTTATTCTTGTGGTCATACTTGTCTGTAAGGTTTACGACATTAGGTTTCATGGTGGCAACCATCAATGTCAGGTGAGTTGCACCATACAAAGATTCTATCTTAGGAGTGGTTGGGTCCAAAGCTTATTTTCTTATTCTTCTTTTTGTTCTCTCCTTTCAATCTTCCTTAGTAGCCTCAAATTGCTTGTGATAACTTGCAAGGGATTCAATTTACTATTACAAATATACCTTTACCTTGTCATTGATGCCAACCCCTTTTGATCTAGAAGTAGTGTAGAATCCAGAAGTAGACCAAAAGCTATGTTTTGGTCTTGAGTGTTTGTGGATTGATCCGGAAGTGTTTTGTGTTTAGATATTGTTGATGATGATTACCAAAAGTCTCTTTCATGTATCATTTAATGATCTAGTTGCTTTTTTTTGGTCCGGAGTTTTTCGGTTGGTTCTAGTTTTGGTCCGGTTTAAGGATAATATGTTTCACCTTATGGGTTTGGTTGTATATTTTTTGGGTCAAGAGCATGGATACACGTTACTGTGCTGCTAAAAATTGTGTCAATCATAAGAAACAAGCACATAGATGAAACAACAAATGAGAATAGGAAGCAAATTGAAAACTAAATAAATGCAAACCAATGGCCTCCTTTAAGATGTCCCATCTTCCTCTATTTTTGAGGACCTTGAAGGTGTTGGATTGTAGGCTCTCAGCAAGAAATGACCTCTAAAGTGGTAACTCAAAAGTTAAGTAGCTATATGATCATGTTAATGCAAATGCATGAGGCTAGGATGATTAATTGATGCATGATTTAGCTAAAATGATTCATTCAAGCTACATGATTGATAAAATGAAACTATATTAACATCAAAATAGGCTATGATTAATCTAATTAACAATTATTGCTAGATGATCAAGATGTAAAATGTCTATAGTAAGTATGCCAAAACTATGAATGCAAGGGTTTTCTGGTGGATTGATTGATGAAAATGAGGGGTATTTATAGGGATTCCAAGGACAAAGTTGAGGTGGCAGGAATCAACGGTTTGGATTCAATATGAAGATATCAAGGGATAGAATTGAGGAAGTTGGAGAAGAGGTTGGAGGGAGGGACACATGTCATCTCTATGGTGACAAGTGTCAAGGAACATTTCTCATGAGAGGGCAAGTGTCCAAGGAGAGAGGACATGTGGCCAAAGTGCCATGTGTCTCAAGGAGGGAATATCCAACCCACAGGAGGTTAGGATAAGCAAGTTAAGATGTTGCAGATAGAATAGGATTAGTTAGACCCTGGATTAGATAGAAGGGGTTAGGCTAGGGGGTGGTTAGGCTAGGTGGTTAGAAGTTAGGAGCCATGTGCTCATATTTGAATTTAAAAAATTCAAATAATAGGAAAAAGATAATTAGTCTCAACAAACTTGGATTTGTTAAATTTAATTATGGGATTAGAAGAATTAATTTAAATGGAGGGAATTAATTAATTAAAGGGGGATATGAAATGAACTATATAAATAAAAAATTTAGATTTATTGACAAGTAGATGAATAGGGAAATTAATCAAATTACTTGTGAATTTAATTAATTGGGAAGGGAGAATAATTAAATAACTACGTATTTAATCAATTATCTTCAGACCATTTTTAGGTGTATACAGTTACAATCCTTTTTTTGTGGATGACTCGGTGGATATGTTTATTCTAGTTTGATATACATACATACATACATATAAACACACACACACACACACATACACATACACATACACATATACATATATGCAAGATAGAAAAAAAAGAGATTAAATATATGTATGGTAAATGTGAAATATTGCAGTGATTGTTTTATGTGACTTAATAAAAGGATGACAATGTGAATGAGGCATAAATATCAGTGGATGTAGAAGCAGTGATCTGGAAGGTCTAGTGGTCTAGATAATCCAATAAGAATAGAGATTGTGCTTTAATTGTAACTATAATCAGCATATTGGGATGCTTCAATTTATACAGTTCTTTTCTAAAATTTGTAATTATGTATATTGCCCTGAGTGTAGTTAGCTTCGGGTTTTCAAGTCCCTTTTTGTATCTTGCACCATGAGCAGTTAGCCTTGGTCTGCAAGTCTGGAGCAGTGAGCTCCCATTTTTAATTATTTCTATATAGTTGATTATCTTGTGAATTAACACTCATCGTAGTTTATCCCAGTTTGGGTTTTCCATGCATAAAATATAAGTGTTCTAGTGTGGATGATATATGATGTTCTTGATGAAATCTCTTTGATATGCATATCTAAAATTAACTGGTTAAATTAAGTCTGCAGTCTAGAATTTTAATTTATGTTGATTCACACCCCCTCTCAACACCTGGTGTGTGTTCGGCAATTGGTGTCAGAGCTTAGTTCCTCTTGAATAAGCTTAACTGCTTGAGGTAGACCTAGAGTATTGAACACTATGTTTGAAGAAGAACTAAATGGTATGGATGCCATGGAACAAAGTGACTACGAATGTGATGGTTTAGTTTACATGGAAGGATAATTAAGATGTGCTCTGGCAGATCTAGATGAGAGCAAATTTAAGCTAAAGAAATTTAAAGACAAGATTGCTCACTTGAGAAATTTGTTGGATGAAGAAAGAAAGTAGATGGATGATCTTGACACAAAGTTGAACAATAAAATAGAGGATTGTACTAAGCTTGAGAAAGAGGTGCATAAGCTGAGAAAGGAGTTGAAGAAGGAAAAGGAAAAAAATGATAAAGGCCCAAAGCTAAAAGGTGGAAGTGAAGTTCTTAATGCTATGCTCCATGCTCAGAAACAAATAAAAAACAAGGAAGGATTGGGATATGAAGAAGGAGAATGTTCTAAGGAAAAAGAGAAGATCAATGATCCTCGAGCTCAAAATGTCTGGAAGTCTCCTCCGGTTTATAACAGGTTGACTTTTAAGGCTAATTGTTTCAATTGCAATAGATATGTACACAGAGCTAGTGAATGTAGAAGTCATAAATCAACTTAATGTGATAAGATTCTATTCATGCAACAAGTTTGAGCATAAAACAAATGAGTGTAGGACTAGGATGATTTGGAATGGATATAAGAATATGAATGTTGGACAATAATTTCATGGTATATGTTATTCCTGCAATAGATATGGGCATAAATCATTTGAATGAAAAGCATGTAATAGGTTCGGAAGTACCGAAAGATATGGAAATCATCCTCAGAGAAGTCTAGTTTGCTACACTTGCAAAAAATGTAGGACATTTGGCAAGAGATTGTAGAAGAAGATATGGTATGTCTTCTAGAATAAAAAAGAAGGTGGATATTAATCTCGAAAAGGAAAAGATGAAAAATATGTGGGTAAAGAAATTTGATGAAAAGTCCAAGCAGAATTTAGAAGATGTGCCAGCACTAGCATAATGGTGTTGCTTCCTCTGGTAATGCTTGTTGGGATAAGGGGGAGAATTAAAAAAATAAAACTCTTATACCCCCCCTTGAAATGTGAAGCAGAAGGTTTTCCTATGGTTTAGAATGTTTTTTGATGTTACCAAAAAAGCAAGTAAAAAGGGAAAGTTGTTTTGCAAAGTACGCTAGTCATTAATGTGTCTGTCCAAAAGAAAATATATTGCAAAGTCACTTAATTATTTTGATCACTCGAGAGAATGAATCTTAAGAGATATCAATGAGAAGATGAGCTTAGTGTATTGTGAAAACAAACCATAAGTCTACAACATGTCAATTCTAGTTGTTGTTGATCCCGCTTTGAAGCCTCGACCAATATTAAAGCCATACCCATTCGTCATGATGTTGATTGAAAAAGATGAAGTGTTTTCAAGGGTACCTACTCACTATCTATACATTGAAGATGTGTGTTCCTATATTCATGCTTAAATGGAAGAGTTAATTCATCTAGGATTCAATGATTTATGTGAGAAGGTAACTGAGGATGACGGTGTAACCCTGAAGAAGGAATATAAAAATCTTAGAGAAGTTGGGTTGGACATTTTGAGATTTCTTCCTAATTTTTTTGATAAGGTTGAGTGGATTAGAATAATCTTGAGTCAAATTCATGGAGACACAATGTATATTGACAAAATCCTACCAGATTACAAAGGAGGTTCTTCTAACCCTAACCGGTCTTTGTCAAAGGTGAGAAGTTTTGGCTAAGAGATCTATAAAGAATGATACTATTACCACTCTAACTGGATCTAAATGTGATGGAAGAGAGATGATTGTATATGCTTAAAATCATCATTTCCTAATTAGAAATAATAAGGAAATCATGAATCCCTATTCTAGCTAAAGAATTCAAACAACATCAATAGAATAACACAATCAAAGCAATAAGGATGTAAAATATTAACCAAAACTCCCTATTCCATGATTGCATATGGATTCCATTGCTCTACTTTTGTTCATGGTATGATGGTTCTCAGATATTATGCTAGCAACCTATAATTGACACAAAGATTTGAAGTTCGTGATTGTTGAAAATGGAGATTGAATACTGAATTTATAGTTTTTTGGGTGAGATTGATTTAGAGGTGGAACAAAATGATTAAGAGGTGGAACTCAAGTGAGATCACATGTTGATTGATAGTTGAAAGAGTGATTTGGAGGTGGAACAAAATAGATTGAATAGATAAATGAGTTAATTGATTGAGAAAAAATTTGATTGAAAGATGAAAAGGAATGATTAGAGGAGAATTAAAGAATGATGTAATTAATCAATTAATTGAATTGATCAATTAAAATAGATTGAATATTTAACTGATTGAAAGCTTTTTGAAAAAAAGAAAAGTGGAAGATACAAATAAAGATTGGAAAGATAATTGATTTAATTAATCAATTAATTGAATTAATTAATTTAGTGTGTGCTTGCACTTTGACTTTGATTCTTAATTTAATCTTTGCATGAGATTTAATTCAAATATTGAATTTATTTTAAATTCAATTTGTTATTTGAATATATTTAGAACTTGACTTTGATTTTCAATTTAATCTTTGAAATAATGCATATGTGTTTGAAATTAGATGAAATTAGAAGAATTAATGAAATTCATTGAAATTAGAAGAATTAATGAAATTAATTGAAATTAGAAGAATTAATAAAATTAGAATTTGGGGGTTGGGAATTAAAATTTGAAGAATTAATTAGCTTGTTGGTATTTTGGATATGTTGATATGGTTTTGTCATTGATGTCAACACCTGTCATCACTTGTCAACACTTATCAGCACTTGGAGATTTTGGTTATGTTCACCGGCAAGTCAGAGACTTATGCACAGTCACCGGTATTTGGTTCATCGATAGATTATATTGTTCAACGGCACTTGGAATGACTTGGAGACTACTTGGTTATGTCGAAGACATTATTCGATCACTTGGTTTTGGCGATTTGGTTATTTGTTTATTTGGGTTTACATATTTGTTGTTACCGGCAAATAGGTCCAGGATATGCATTAACAGGTATATCTATTCTAGATCAGCACGGTACGTTATGGAGATGATTTATTATTATTGTAAATTCATTGAGCTGACATCATGCATCAAATATTGATTTATTTGTAATTAATTTTATTGTTATATCTTTTAGTGAGATGACCTATTCAATTGGTCTTAGGTTATGGTATAAATGTAAGATCTCATTTGTAAGATTGATAGGCGATTGGAAAAAGGAATTGTAATAAGGTATATGCGAAAATAAGCAGAGCTATACACGCAGACATCATTTGAAGGTTGAAGGAAGGTTTTTGTGAAGGCAATCAGAACTAAACCGGTACTGAATCCAGCATATGAAGAAGCTATTTTATGCAGTACATTATCATTTGATTTAACCATCCAATTGTAGTCAGTGTGACTCTCATTTTGTGATTGAGCAGTGAGCTCTAGGCAGCTGGCCTTTCTGCATGTGCAGAATCCATATTGTAGACACATACTATCTACAGTAGTATCATTTGATTATGGGTAAGGATTCCCACCATGGTTTTTCTCCTTACAGGGTTTCCACATACAAATATTTGTGTTATGTGTTGTGGATGTTGTTGTCTTTATGTTTCATGCATTAATCTTTACCGGTACTGCAATTAACTGATAAAACTATCTACTGGCATAAAGTTTGGTTTACCGGTATTAAGCATTAAGTTTTGGTTAAGTTAATTTTGATTGAATTTATTAGACAACTGATTCACCCCCCCCCCCACCCTCCACGCCCGTCTCAGTTGTCTTCGGGACCTAACATAGCTAATTAAACAATTTAAAGAAATTATTTAATTATTTAGAAATTGAATTGAATTATATAATAAAGATTATTTAATTTAAAGGATTAAAATCACAATTAATTAAATAATTAATATTTAATTAATATTCAGAAAAGGGTTAATGATTAAATGATGAGAAGATAGAAATTGAAATAATTAATAAGACGATGAAGAAATATGAATTAAGTCGAATAGGATTAATTAGCTTCATTAAATAATTAAAGAATTATTTAATCAATTAGAGAAATAATTAGTACATGATCAATGAGACATTTTTAGGTGTCTACATTTGCCCCTCTTTGAGACAATGTCGGAATGGCGTTGTTTCAAAGAAAACAAAAAATTTTGCCCTGGTATGCCCCAGTGACGCTTAGGGTGTAAATATGCCCCCTCAAAAAAAGTGGTCAAAAAATTCTAGAACTGAGACCATCTTTTCAATACCACATTAATAAGCAATTGTGTAAAGTTTCATATGATTTTGAGTCCGTTTGAGTAGCCTACAAGTGTGTTGAAGTCCAGGGGGACCACGACCATTGGAGTGGTAAAAACCCTAATTTGGAGATATAAATAGTGATTTTGACCTTTCATTTGCTCATTTGCATTGTTCTGAGTTCTTGGAGTTCATTGCAATTTTAGTGTTTTTCTGTGAGTGTTTGATCATCATGGTTGGCATTAGGGCATGATAGAACTTGTCCGAGTGAGTACGTTCATATTAGAGACCACCTAGGATAGGCGGCATGGTATATATCCAAATTTTTGCTCAATTTTTTGCCTATTATTGTCATTTTTTCCAAATTTTACCAGATTCCTAATCTTTTAAGCGTTATGCATACATATTTCATTTTTTACGCATTCCTATTAAGTGTAACGCATTAGTCATAACTACCCTGCAATAGTATTACGCATAAGTCTT
This sequence comes from Cryptomeria japonica, assembly GCF_030272615.1. Classification (NCBI taxonomy): domain Eukaryota; kingdom Viridiplantae; phylum Streptophyta; class Pinopsida; order Cupressales; family Cupressaceae; genus Cryptomeria; species Cryptomeria japonica. The sequence continues at coordinate 487,633,928 of NC_081414.1, forward strand.
AAATGATACGCAATAGACTGTGTTTTTACACATGCATGATAACTATTACACATTCACTTGAAATGTATCGTTTTGTGTTAAATATAACGTATTCTCTATAAATGTCACGCATTCATTGCAAAGAGGTGTTTCTTTTCATGCATATAATGATTTTTTTCTCGTGAAGTACGGTATCTGACATTATTATCATTTTTATTTGTGCAAGAGAATATTGGAGTGTTGTACTACCGACAAAGTAGACCCAGTGGTCTTGATCTTCTTGATCAGTTACTTGATGAGGAGGTTGCTCACATCCAACATCTATGTTTGTATCATGTGTTACATCTGCTAGATATTACGATCAACAGGGCCTTGATTACCGTGTTAGTTGAGCAATGGCATTTCAAGACGTGTACATTCCATCTTCCTACTAGTGAGGCATCCATTACATTAGAGGATGTCTAGTGGATTCTCCATATTCCCATTCATTCAGATAGAGTTGTATACGATCATGATGATGGTATCGCAGGACTGTGTGCCCTTTTTTAGTGTGATGAGCAAGACTTGCAGATCAGTGGTCATTATGATATATCATGGGCTCGATTCGACAATGATGATTTCACTATAGTATTGTGCAGTATTGTAGATGGTATAATCATCCCTGATAGGAGAGGTCATAGGTTCCTAGTCAGATGGGGTAGAGTCCTTCATGATATGATTGTTCATCAGTGTGTGTACGCTTGGGGTCCTTTTCTTTTAGTGATGATTTATTATCAGATGCACAAGATTGTTTACTTGAGGTATAGATCTGTCAGTTATGGTGTCACATTGCTCTAGACTTGGGCTTGGGAGCACATTTCTATTTTAAGGCTAGTTATTCATGTTGACTTGTAGCCTGAGGAGCCATATGCTTATAGATATACACCCAGGATTAGACACAGGGGCTCGGGTCACACATTGTATTGGCGACATTAGTTTGATATTCTACAACACTATTTGGAGACTGTACTTGGATTGCCCCAATGGGGCAGATGATGACCAGCATTTACCATTCTATAGACAATAGAGATATCTCATTGGTAGGACTCTGGAGACACAGAGGATCATTGAGATGTACCTACTAGGACGGGTACTTAGGCAGTTTGGGGAGGTGCAGGGAGTATGTATTGTCACAACTTATTTTGCTTGTATTTCTTGTGAGGTTTCAAATTAGGGTGCTTGTATACAACCGCATGTGGTTGATGTAGAGTTTGATTCACTTCAATCATTACAGTGGGGTTAGAGAGAAGGTGTTGCAGATCTAAGGACGACACCACAGTATGATGCATGGTGGGCTAGAAATAGGTCTATTCCACTTACTGATCTGATGGTTCCAATCACACCTCAGTAGATATGCCATTAGAGACAACAGAGGAGGGTTCATAGGGAGGAGAGGGGGGGAGATGATGAAGATGATGGAGGAGATGAGGGAAGAGGAGGAGATGAGGAGGGAGATGAGGTCATACACATCGGTGGAGACACCGAGTCTATCAGTAGTGGAGATGATGATGATTCAACTTCAGGATCATTGAGAAGTGAGGACGAGGACACTATTGACATGCTCAAGTTAGAGGATGCACCAGCTACAGAGGGGGGTGGGGATGGAGGATAGGGTGGTGACGGGATGATGATGATCCATAGATTCTTAGAGCGTAGATTCAAAGCCTAGAGGACGAGGTGGTGAGACTGAGGGAGCGATGGGGTGCTGAGCAAGATCTATTCTGCAAGGATTATGGTTCTCAAGAGAGGGAGAGAGACCAGATAACTGGTGAGAGAGATCGTCTCTAGAGGGAGAGAGATGACACCGTGAGGCGGATGTAGTTGGTCCAAGCTGCATATGACCAACATTTTTCTCCGAGTACAGATGTATGCTCACAGTCCGATAGACTTTACTACACTACACATGAGGACTTGTATTATAGACGATTATCATGATGTTGTCCCTGAGGCATGGAGAGCTCCTAGATTTAGTGATTTTAGAGGCCATTTGGGTTCTAGTAGGTCTACTTCATGAAGTACTAGTGGTGGTGGTGTTATGAGTCTACCTCAAACATCTTTGGGACACCCCAGGGTAGGATCTAGCAGGCAAGATCCACTTGGAGACAGAGACAGTGCGGGTTGAGACATTTTAGATCATGTTATCTGAGCCTTTGGGCATTTTATGATGATTATATTCTGACATATTACCATTTTGAGTTATTTATATGATATGCAATTACATTGATACCCCAGTTACATAGAGATTGGAAAGATAATTGATTTAATTAATCAATTAATTGAATTAATTAATTTAGCATGTGCTTGCACTTTGACTTTGATTCTTAATTTAATCTTTGGATGAAATTTAATTCAAATATTGAATTTATTTTAAATTCAATTTGTTATTTGAATATATTTAGAACTTGACTTTGATTTTCAATTTAATCTTTGAAATCATGCACATGTATTTGAAATTAGATGAAATTAGAAGAATTAATGAAATTAGGATTTGGGGATTGGGAATTAGAATTTGAAGAAATAATTAGCTAATTAAATAATTTAAAAAAATTATTTAATTATTCAGAAAATGAATTTAATTAAATAATAAAGATTATTTAATTTAAAGGATTAAAATCATAATTAATTAAATAATTAATATTTCATTAATATTTAGAAAAGGATTAATGATTAAATGATGAGAAGATAGAAATTGAAATAATTAATAAGACGATGAAGAAATAAGAATTTAGATGAATAGGATTAATTAGCTTAATTAAATAATTAAAAAATTATTTAATCAATTAGAGGAATAATTAGTACATGATCAATGAGATATTTTTAGGTGTCTACAATGACTATTGAGAATATCAATGAAATTGGAGTAAATATTGCAACAAAATACCTGGCTTACAAAATTTATTTTCAAAATCGAGAAGGTATGACTACAACTACAGCTATTTATACTGCATTTAGAATTATGGTATGTAATGAGTCTTTGATTTGTGTGAGCTTCTTTTGAATGAATTAATGAAGAGCCTACGTAAAATGAGGAAGAACAAACACCCATTCAAGTATGGATCTTTGATAATTTGTTTAGCTTTTATGTTCTTAAATGAACTCCTCAGAAGAGATAATGTTGTCTAGGAGAAGTCATCTTCGTTGGGGATGCAAATGGGTGATTATGTAAGGAGGTGCAAGATAGATGGCAAGAAATATCGAAGGGATTTTAGTGGTTGGTTTTGATAAAATTATAAGGCACTGAGAGGGGGGGTGAATCGGTGAGAGAAAAAACAACACAAATTTGATCACCATTTTATCAATTTCAAACTTAACAAGCATGCGAGGAAAATAACCACATAGGCTAACACCCAATAAAACATGCAACTCATAACACAATGTTTTTCATGCGGAAACGCAAATGGGAAAAACCACGATGGGAATTGGTACCCACAAGATCAACTATCTGTAGAATAGGGATCTAATCGGTTAAGGTCTTACAACTACTTTGTTAGGAGCTACCCAGCTATGGGATTTACACAACACAAGTTAATGTGTGACCCTGTTAAGGGATTTAACCTTCGGACTTGTGAGGATCCTACCGCACCCTGTTAGGAGTGACCTTGTTAAATGATTTTCTTGTTGCAACTATTAGGGAACAACAAGTTTAATTGATTTTCATATAGCACCTTTGTTCCTGATTAGATCCGCTTCAGATCTGCTTCTAACACCGACTAAACATCAATACAAAGCTTCTTCTTTCACCGCACAATCAAATTCGCACTATAGATCCCATGTCTGATACATCATCACACAATATACTCCTTTTTAGAAACAACTCTACTAAGTTAGCTAAAACCCTTGGAACAATTTCCTAGGTTCAATGTATCTAGTCAATCTTGCTCAACACACTTTAATCATGTCGGTTACATAATTCATAACTCAAAAATAAAACATTATGTCTACCGGTTTACTGATCTAACTAACTCTGCTCTACTAGTTAATTGTTCTTCCTGACTGACTACTCAATACATCATAACTCGCTCATTCCATCTACTCTATTGATCTGGTTCTGGTCATAGACTCGTGCCAATGTCATGAACATACATACCAAACTGCAACACTTAACTCTTCCCCAATCTTTTGTACCGGTCGCTTGAACATAGCTTTGTCACTATTTACCAGTTTGTAGTTTGACTGCTTCCACTACCAGTTAGGCTTTACCGGTTGGACTAAATGACTTAGATGACTAACAAAACATGGTTTCCATCAATGATAACACAATAAAAGTCATCAATCAACCTATACATCAATATCATCATCATCAAGCCAATGAGTTTAAGGAATTACAATCATCTATGCAGGATAGATATAGATTTTTATCAGATCTTGTGAATCATTATAGAGACACATTTACATTTGTTGTCAGTAGAGACAATTGTTATATTTTTGTAGTGGAACCACTTGTTGGGTGGGTTCTAGAGCTACCTTATGAGGTGACTGATGAAGTGTCAATAGCAAATATTGAATAGTTGAGGAATCTGGATATAGATCCAAAAAAGAGGAATGTTTTGGAACCATGGATGAAATTGAAGATAGTATAAGGAAAGAGAAATCTGCAAAAAATTTGAATTAGAGAATGCGCAATATTTACTAAGATGGGGCTTACAAATTTTTCATAAACATATGTGCCCCGGACGTCCAAGTCTACTCCTTTTCCATATCCTACTAAGCCTAGTATTTCAATGGTATTCAGAAGTGCACAGAGTGGAGGTGTATCTATAAAAAAGAAAAGGATGTTGGTATTATGGATGTGTTGCACTGGTTTTGTCATTGATGTCAACACTTGTCAACACTTTAGAACACTTGGAGATCTTTGGTTATGTTCACCGGCATGTTCAGTGACTTATGCACAGTCACCGGTATCTGGTTAACTGGCAAGTTATATTGTTCACCGGCACTGAGGATGATCTGTTATCATCTGGAGATTACTTGGTTATGTCAAAGACATTGTTTGGTCACTTGGTTTTGGTGATTTGATTATTGATCTAATTGGGTTTTCATATTTGTTGTTACCGGCAAATAGGTCTAGGTTATGGACTGACAAGCATTATCTATTTCAGATCAACATGGCACATTATGGAGATGATTTGTTATTATTGTAAATGCATTGAGCCGACATCATGCATTGCATATTGATTCATTTGTAATTAAATTTATTGTAATATCTTTTAGTGAGCCGACCTACTCATTTGGTCTTAGGTTTTGGTATAAATGTAAGATCTCATTTATGAGATTGTATGGTAGAAGGAGAAAAAGGATTGTAATAAGGTATATGAGAATATAAGTAGAGTTATACACATAGACATCATTCAAGATTAAAGGAAGGTTTGAAGAAGGCAAATCAGAGCTTAACCAGTATTAAATCTAGCATATGAAGATGTTATTTTGTGCAGTACATTATCATTGGATTTAACCATTCAATTGTAGTCAGTGTGACTCCCATTTTGTGATTGAGTAGTGAGCTCTAGGTAGTTGGCCTTTCTGCATGTGCAAACCCCATTTGCACACACATACTATCTACAGTAGTATCATCTAATTGTGGGTAAGGTTTCCCACCATGGTTTTTCTCCTTACAGGGTTTTCCACGTACAAATAATTGTGTTATGTGTTGTGTATGTTATTTGTCTTTCTGTTTTATGCATTAAACTTTACCGGTATTGCAATAAACTATTAAACTATCTACCAGCATTAAAGTTTAGTTTACTGGTATTATGCACTAAGTTTGGTTAAGTTATATTTGGTTGAAATTAATAGACAACTGATTCACCCCCCCCCCCTCTCAGTTGCCTCTAGGACCTAACAATTGGTATCAGAGCTTAGTCCTCTTTTTGCAGAAGTTTAACAACTTGAGGAGATCCTATGTCTACTAACTATTTTAGGAAGGATAGTCTAAAGCTTGATGGAACCAACTATGGTATATGGAAGATCAGAATGGAGACACTTTTGAATTGTATTGGAAAGGATATATGGGATGTTAAAAAGAATGGCTATACTATTCCTACTCAAGGTCAACCTAATCCACCAACCTTGGCTAAAGATGAAGAAAATGATTGCAAAGCAAGAGAAGCACTTTTGAGCTCATTGTTAGATCAGAAAATCATGGAATTATTAGATAGATCTACTGCTAAAGCTATTTGGAATAAATTGGAGACATTGAATGAAGGTGATACCACAGTCAAAATTGCAAAACTGGAATGCTTTCAGGTTAGGTATAAAAATCTGCAAATGGAAGAAGATGAAAGGATTTCTGCTTTTATGGAAAGAGTTAATGAAATTGATTTGGGTATACAATGTTGTGGAGGATCCTTAAGTGAAGATGAAATTGTTTCTAAAGTTTTCAGAGCTTTTCCACTGGTGTACAAAATGAAAGTAACCACTAATAATGAATTGAGAACAATGCTTAATGCATTAGTATCTAGAGATATTTTGGTTGGAAAACTTTCAACTTTTGAACTTGAGTAATTTGGTCCTATTGCTACTATTAAGACAGATTTAGCTTTCAAGGCATTATCATCATCTGTAGCATCATCATCATCATCTGAGAAATCTGATTGGAAAGCCTTTTATGCAAGAGAACTTGAAGAAATTAGAAAGGAGAATGAATAACTGGAAGAACTTGAAGCACTGTTTGCAAGGAAAATGCCTAAAGGTCTAGTTGGAAGTAAGTATGAAGGTAAAGCACCATTTAAATGTTTTAAATGCAATAAGATTGGTCATATGGCTTCTAGGTGTCCTGATAGACATGCAAGATTGAAAGAAGAAGCTAAAAGAACATACAAGCCTAACCCTGAATATCAAAGGTACAGATTTAAGAAGAATAGAGACAAATCATGTTACTATGATGATGAAGGAGTTACTGATGATTCTGATGAGGAACTGATAGACAATGGATGGGATTTTGTTGCAATAACAAAAGATCCACTAGCACCTACTATTCAACCAATAGAGTAGACCCTGGAAGCTAAAATTGAAGAAAAGGATGAATGGATCATTGATTCTGAATGTTCACATCATATGACTGGTGACAAGAGTAAATTCTTAACCTTTCAAGAATACAATGGAGGTCTAGTAAGATTTGGAGATGACAAAGCATGTTTGATCAAAGGAAAAGGCACTATATCTTTTGATGGTAAGCACAATACTGATAATGTTTACTATGTTGAAGGTTTGAAGCATAATCTTTTGAGTGTTGGTCAATTAGTTTAAAAAGGATTTCAATTACAATTCAAGAATGGTAAATGCAAAATCATGAATAGAATTGGTTTGGAAATTACAAATTGAATAAAAATGAGAAGACATGCTTGATTGCACATATTGATGAAAGTTGGCTATGGCATAAGAGACTGTGTCATGTAAATTTTGATTGCATTGTGAAAATCTGTACAACTAAGGCAGTAAGAGATTTACCTAAGATTGTTAAGCCTCACAATCTGGTATGTAAGGAATGTCAATTTGGAAAGCAAGTTAAAGCAACTTTTAAGAGTATTCCAAAAAACTCCAATAATGTTCTTCACTTAATTCATACTGATTTATGTGGTCCAGCAAAAACTAGAAGTTTACAAGGAGATAGATATTTCATGCTAATCATTGATGATTATTCTAGAATGTGTTGGGTTACTTTTCTCAGGGAGAAATCAAAAGCTTTTGGAAAATTCAATCTATTCAAGGTCATGGTAGAGAATGAAATCAGTAAGAAAATCAAATGCTTGAGATCAAATCAAGGAGGTGAATTCACATCTAAGGAATTTAATACATTCTGTGAAGTGAATAGAATCATAAGACAATTATCAGCACCTCGGACACCCCAGCAACATAGAGTTGTGGAAAGGAAGAACAGAACTATTTTGGATGCAGCTAGAAGCATGATATCAGAAGAAAACCTACCTCATGTATATTGGAGAGAAGCAGTCAATACAGCTGTTTATACATTCAACAAAGTTCACATCAAAGGTGAAACCGGTAAAACCCCTTATGAACTATGGTTTGGTAATGCTCCTACTCTTAAATATTTCAGAATATTTGGAAGCAAATGTTATACTAGGAGAGATGATTATATTGGCAAATTTGATCCTAGAAGTGATGAAGGAATATTTCTTGGTTATTCATCTAAGAGAAAGGCATATAGATGTTTTAATAAGAGATTGCAGAAAATCATGGAAAGTACAAATATGAAGATTGATGAACAATTTAGAAGGTCTATAGACTCTGAATCGGCAGTTGAGATAATCTCAAATGAACCAATTATAAGCACACTGGTACTAAATGTTGATCCAGTCACACCGGCATCATTTGAGAATTCCACAGTGACTGAAGAACAGCAGCAAGTGAACACACCCAGGTATGTAAGATTGAATCACTCTGAAAATTAGATAATTGGGAACAAGTATCAAGGAGTTATGACTAGAGGGAGACTAACAAATGAAGAGGTATGTCTTATTTCTCAAATTGAACCAACAACTATTAATGAGGCATGTGAAGATAAACATTGGATTAAGGCTATGGAAGATGAATTGGAACAAATTGAAAAGAATAACACATGGACATTGGTTCCCCGACCTAAAAACAAAAATGTAATTGGAACTAAATGGGTATTCAAAAATAAACTTAATGAAGATGGTAAGGTAATTAGAAATAAAGCAAGATTAGTGTGTAAGGGATATTCACAGAAAGAAGGAATTGATTACAATGAAACCTTTGCACTGGTAGCTAGAATTGAGGCAGTTAGATTATTCTTGGCTTTTGTAGCACACAAGAACTATAAAGTATATCAAATGGATGTTAAATGTGCATTTTTGAATGGTGATCTAGAAGAGGAAGTTTACATTGAACAACCTGATGGATTTTATTTGACAGATGACAAAGATATGGTTTGCAAGTTAAGGAAAGCTTTATATGGATTGAAGCAAGCTCCTAGAACTTGGTATGCTATATTGGACAAATATCTTTTGAAGATTGGTTTCACTAAAGGTAATGCTTACAGTAACTTATATTACAAAGAGACTAATGATGACATCTTGGTTATAGAAGTTTTTGTTGATGATATAATCTTTGGAGGAGGAGATGGATTGTGTAAAGACTTTTCTAATAAGATGCAGGAAGAATTTGAAATGTCTATGATTGGCAAGATAAAATTATTTTTAGGATTGCAGATTTCACAAACAGATAAAGGTATACTCATAAATCAATCAAAGTACTTGAAGGAATTACTTAAGAAATTTGGCATGGAAAAATCTAAACTGGTAAGCACACCTATGACTACAACTGATAAACTATCTTTGAAGGATGAATCAATATCTATTAATCCGACAAGATGCAAGTCTATGATAGGAGGTTTACTATATTTGACACAAACAAGACCTGATATTATGAATGCAGTATGTATTGTTTCAAGATTTTAGAGTAATCCTAAGGAAAATCATGAATCAGCAGTGAAAAGGATTTTCTGGTACCTACAAGGCACAACAAATCTTGGTTTATCGTATCCTAAAGATGAAAATTTTGATTTATGTGCATACACAGATGCAAATTGGGCAGGAGATGTAGATGACAGAAAAAGCACCACTGGTGGAGCATTTTTTCTTGGTATCAGACTAATTTCATGGTTGAGCAAGAAACAAAGTTGTACATCACTATCAACAGCAGAATCAGAATATGTTGCAGTAGCAACTAATTGTACACAGGTATTATGGATCAAGCAAATGTTGAAGGACATAAAGGTAAAATGCAAGGAACCTATAATCATTTACTATGATAATATGGCAGCAATTGATATATCAAAGAATCCGGTATTTTACTCTAAAACTGAACATGTTTCTATCAAATTCAATTTTCTAAAAGAGAATGTTGAAGCAAAAGAAGTGAAATTGGTTTATGTGAATACTAAAGAGTAGATTGTAGATATCTTTACTAAGCCTTTGCCTAAGGAAAATTTTGAATATCTAAGAGAGAAGCTTGGAGTTATACCCTCACCGGTAGAAACTTAGACAATTGGAGCATGGCATCAGACTGGCAGAATTAACAAAGAAATCTTTTTTCTGGCTTTGATAAAGGAGAGCTACTTCTCAAGAGGAGTAGATTGAATAAATGTGGTTATAGAAATTGGTATTTGTAACAAGATTGTATTTGGTTTTGTATTTCTTTGGCATTTGATGTCAAAGGGGGAGAGATATCTATGGAAAAACACTTTATCTTTTGGGGAGAGATTATTCATTTGGGAGAGATTGTTACTCTCTGTATCTGTATTTTGATGATCTCTTTGGGAGATTGTTGGTTTTTGGTTTTTGTCATTTCTGCTTTGGCACTTAGATGGTTTTTCCATCTTGTATTACCTTCAATGCCAAAGGGGGAGATTGTTGGTATTATTGATGTGTTGCATTGGTTTTGTCATTGATGTCAACACTTGAGAACACCTGGAGATCTTTGGTTATGTTCACCGGCATGTTCAGTGACTTATGCACAGTCACCGGTATCTGTTTACCCGACAAGTTATATTGTTCACCAGCATTTAGGATGATCTATTATCATCTAGAGATTACTTGGTTATGTCAAAGGCATTGTTTGGACACTTGGTTTTGGTGATTTGATTATTGATCTAATCGGGTTTGCATATTTGTTGTTATCGGCAAATAGGTCTAGGTTATGGATTGGCAAGCATTATATGTTCCATATCAGCACGGCACGTTATGGAGATGATTTGTTATTATTGTAAATGCATTGAGCCAACATCATGCATTGCATATTGATTCATTTGTAATTAAATTTATTGTAATATCTTTTAGTGAGCCGACCTACTCATTTGGTCTTAGGCTTTGGTATAAATGTAAGATATCATTTATGAGATTGTGTGGTAGAAGGAGAAAAAGGATTGTAATAAGGTATATGCGAATATAAGCAGAGCTATACATGCAGACATCATTCAAGATTAAAGGAAGGTTTGAAGAAGGTAAATCAGAGTTTAACCGGTACTGAATCCAGTATATGAAGATGTTATTTTGTGCAGTACATCATCATTGGATTTAACCATCCAATTGTAGTCAGTGTGACTCCCATTTTGTGATTGAGCAGTGAGCTCTAGGCAATTGCCCTTTCTTCATATGTAGACCCCATTTGTACACACATACTATTTGCAGTAGTATTATCTGATTGTGGGTAAGGTTTCCCACTGTGGTTTTTCCCTTACATGGTTTTCCATGTACAAATAACTGTGTTATGTGTTGTGTATGTTATTTGTCTTTCTGTTTCATGCATTAAACTTTACCAATATTGCAATTACCTGTTAAACTATCTACCGGCATTAAAGTTTGGTTTACCGGTATTATGCACTAAGTTTGGTTAATGTATATTTGGTTGAAATTAATAGACAACCGATTCACCCCCGCCGCCCCCCCTCTCAATTGCCTCTGGGACCTAACAAAGGAAACCTAGAAGAAAGACAAGAGCCTAGAGAAAAGTAGAAGTAGATGAGAGAACTAATGAAGAAACAAAAAAGGAAAGATATGTAATAAGCCCTAGGAAGCAGAATCATGAAGAAACCCTAGTGAAGAAGCCATCAATTAAGAAGAAGAAGAGAGGATCATCCTTCAATCAAGACAAAGGGAAGTCAATAGTAGAAGAGGAGAATCCAAAGGTAGAGGTTGTAAACTTGGAAAGTCTAGCTAATGGAATTATTAATAGTCAATCTTTGAAATATATTCTAGAAAATTATGATGAATCTGAACTTTAAAATATACATGTCATGCAAAAAGTCGTAATCAAATATATTATTTTATCTGATAAAACTTTTAATGAGATCAAAGATGATATTCCAAAAAATCCTTATGAGTTATTGGTTGAGAAGAGACGAAATGCAATAAATAAATAATCAAATTTTAGAATTGCTATAATAGGTAGTGTTTGTATCCCTTTGAGCAGAGAAGCTAGATTGAAGGTTCGACAAGCTTTGAACATCCATTTCTTTTCTAAAGAAAGAGTAAATGTTATTATGGGTGATGATCCAAAAGATATTAAGAGGATAAGGAAACAAATAAATTACATTGTTGAGGAAGTTGTTGAAAAGGTTGTCATTTCTTTATCTTCCCATCTAGAGAAGATTTCTAAGAAAATTGATTTGGGTGAACCAAGTGGAAGCAGTTTTGCTCTAGTATCTGAAGAAGATGTGCTTGTGATTAAACCAAAATCAATTCCAGTTATTGTTGATATTTTTTACTCTGAGCAGAGAAGATAGAATAAAAAAAGACTGAACAAGAGTCTGAAAATGTATTTGAAAACCTGGAAGATTTGCAAGGTGACAATGCTCCAGATTTTTTGTTACAATCCTATGGAAGTGGTTTTGAAGTTGAAAATGCAAAAGCGGAAGGTGAAGGAAGATTTGAGGAAGAACTGAAAGGATTTGAGTCTAAAAAGACTTCGGTTTGTCTATCTACTATTGTTTTTGATATTTCATTTGAGTTTCTACAAGTTCCTTGTTTGCAAGGAAAATTGAACATTGATATGTTCTCCCCCCAGCAAATGCTATTACTTAGAAATTATTTATTGTCCAAAGAAAGAAAAAGAGTTATGTTTCAAGAAATTTAGTTGAGGATATGATGAAGTTTCTCATAGAGAAACTTCTAGAAGTTTAGATTGAATCTTGGAATGATGAAGGGCATATGAGAAATACCTTCAATAAGTTGAAAGCAAGTACTATGAACTCTGAAGAAAATTTTGTTGTCTATTGAATAGAGGATTCTATATAGAAGGTTGTAGTCTCTACAAGTTAAGTGTATTGAATCTCATGTTAGGTTGAAAGAAAATATAACCTCTCTTGATACTAGTATTGATCATGCTATAGACTCTTAGAGTCAGTCTGTCTTGGCCAAAAGCCACTGTACACATTCACAAAAAGATTTCAAATATTGAACGTGTCATCCTGGACATTTCAAAGAAGTTTGACCCTCGATCAAATGATGATGGTTTTGAAAGAATGAAAATTTCCTAGTTGAATAAGGATTTAGATCTTTGGAATGTCAAGAAGGAAGCAATTAAGAAATATTTTGATAGATTGTGTGACACAGTCGAGATTCACATCTTTGGAATGTTGAAGGTAACAAGAAATGTAAAGAATATGTTTGATGTTGTGTCATCTCCATCAAGTTGTGAAGAAGTTGAAAAATATATTCTAGAATTGGAGAGCCAAATCAAGATACTTGATTCGGTTGATATAGATTGGAATGTTGTTTTGCAGCAGTTGCAGTTAGTGCATGGTAGAGCAATCACTTTGGTTCTCCAAGGTGCCTAATTTATTCTGGTTGTACATTCAATTTTGTGTATATGAGTTATTTTTATTTGGGGGAGTTCTTTGCATCCTATATCTTTGATGGCAAAGTGGGAGAGAAAGATGTGTAGAATGACACTTTTATAATTGGTTTGGCAAGGCTATTCGGTAGGTGTTGCCATCAATGACAAAGGGGGATATTGTTACACATATACCTTTACCTTGTCATTTATGCCAACCCCTTTTGATCTGGAAGTAGTCCAAAATCCGAAAGTAGACCGCAAGTTGTGTATTGGGTCTGGAAGATATGTTTTGGTCTTAAGTGTTCGTGGGTTGATTCGAAAGTGTTTTGTGTTTAGATATTGTTGATGATGATTATCAAAAGTCTCTTTCATGTATCGGTTAATGATCTAGTTGTTTCTTTTGGTCCAAATTTTTTTGGTGGGTTCTATTTTTGTTCTGGCTTAAGGATAATATGTTTGACCTTATGGGTCCAGTTGTATTTTTTTGGGGTCAGGAGCATGGATACATGTTATAATCCTTTTTGTGGCCGAATTAGTGGATATGTTTGTTCTAGTTTGGCATATATATATATATATATATATATATATATATATATATATATATATATATATATATATATATATATATATATATATATATATATGTATGTATATATATATATATGTATATATATATATATATATACATATATATATATATACATATATATATATATATATACATATATATATATATACATATATATATATATATATACATATATATATATATACATACATATATATATATATACATATATATATATATATATATTGTTGGCAAGAGACACTGCACAGGTTATCCGGTGTTATCATTGATGGAAACCCAAGTCAATGCACCCATCTGCATTGTTGTATGTGATCCTACTAGAAGTCAAATTCAAGATTGGTTCAAGTCTGGCAAGCTAGAACAGAGAATCTAACAGTGTTGTGCATTTTGGTTGATACATCCTTTCTGGTTATCATCATGTGTTGTGGATCTGGTTGTAGGTTGATGGATGTTTGGACAGACTTATTCCAGAGTGTTAGCCTTCGATGATAATTAGTGTTCGAGTTACAAGCTTTGGCATATTAGTTTTTATTTTATCAGTGTAGGATAACTGACTTGTGTAGATAATCCTTATGCAGATTATGTGGATCGATTTTGGTGATTATTTTTGTGGTCCAGGTATTTAGTGTGATTGTTGTCGCAACATGTGGACAATTTCTTTGGTCCACATTAGTATTTTGATTTCGGATTTAGCCGACAATATGTACACGTTTCATAATATGCTAAGGGTGCTTGAAGCCGACATGTGGTTGATCTAATATCCTGTTGCAAATATATATAAGTGATGTATTTGATCATTTTAGGGAGTGTGGTGAATTTGAGAGGTGTTGGTGATCGATTGTGCATAGTTGCACATACGCATATTAGATATTTATGCCTCAGATCGGAGTAAAATAGTGGAATATAGTAGTATAAAGAAGAATATGAAAATTTTGTGTAATGTGCTTAACTGAAACTATAATCAGGCATTTGTAGATGCTATAATTTTGTTCATGTAGTCTAGTAATCTTATGTAACTCTTTTGTAGGCAATGAGCCTCTCCTTTTTACAAGTGATCTCTAGGTAGTGTGCCCGAATGCATGTGCATTCCATTGAAAAACTTTATATTTGAGTATACTCATTTGTGGGTCTCATCCCCACCGTGGTTTTTCCCTTGACCGGTTTTTCACATATAAAATCTTTGTGTTATGGTATTGTGTTTTATTGCTTTGTGCTCTTTCATCTTTCTTTCAATTCAATGTATTAGGTGGTTGAAAGAAAATATTAATAAAGTTAAAATTTGTAGAACACTTATTCACCCTCCCCTCTCAGTGTTCCTTCATTCCAACAATTGGTATCAGAGTATAGTTCCTCAGAATAATTCTAACAGCTTGAGGAGGATCTGAGAAGGTGGTGCAATGGATTCTGGTGGTCTTCAACATCAATTTCTTGTTGCACTTGATGATCTTGATTAGTCCAAAGTTGAAGTCTAGGAATTGAAAGTGAATCTTAAGGATGCTGAGAATTTCATTCAGTCATTGAAGGAACAACTGAATAAGTCTAGGGAAAAGAGAAAGGAACTTTTTGATTACCTGAAAAAGAAAGAAAACCAAATAATAGATGATGGTCCCTTGAATCAAGCTTTGAAGGAGAAAACAGAAGAATGTGAGAAGCTTGCTAGAGATAATGCAGTCCAAAAAATGAGATGAAATCTATAGTAATGAGGTTGACCAAGGAGAGAAGAAAGAATAATGAAGAGAACCTTAATCAGTCCTTGAAAGAAATATTTGATGAATGTTGCAGAATCAATTGTGAAAATGATCAATTGAAGCTTGAAGTGCAACAATCCAAAAACAATGAAGAAGAGATTGAAAGGCATATTGGCATTCTTAGGGATGAACTTGCTACTGCAAATGAGTACAAGGAAAAGTTCAAGATTAGCTCAACTAAAATTGATGCATTTCTATAAAGTCAAAAGAATGAATATGACAAGCAAGGTATTGGATATGAGAAAGGAGAAAACACTAGATCTGGTCAAAGAAATCCTAAGTCAAAACATTAGAAGAACAAAGCTAAAAAGTCTCTGGCAAGGTAACCTAATGCTCAAAAGTTCAATGGTAACTATTTTGTTTGCAATAAATTTGATCATAAAGCTAGTCAATGCAGAAATAGGATGAATCAAAATGGTTCATCTTTCTTCGGTCAGTGTTTTAACTACAACAAGTATGGTCATAGATGAAGTGAATGCAAAAGTATGAAAAATAACTCTTTCAATAGAAGGAATGTTAGATGTTATGCTTGTGGTAGGTTTGGTCACATTTCTAATCAGTGCAAATAAAGGGGAAATCAAGCTAATTATAGGCCTAGACAGAGAAATCCTGTGTGCTAAAATTGCAACAAATCTACTCACATTGCAAAATTTTGTAGAAGTAAGAATGTGGACGGGAAGGGTTAGGCAAACAAGGACAAAAGTTTGCAGAAAGATGATAAGGGAAAAGGAAAATTAATTGTGGATAAGATCATCAATCAGATGAAGAAGAAATGGGTGAAAAAGAGTGATATCAATGCTGCAAATGGATCCACACTTGAATACGGTGCTGGAAATTCCTCTAGGAATTAGTTTAAGGCCTTTGGCCTAGGGGGAGTTTTTCAAGAAAATATTTTCCTCCCCTTCCAGTAGTTGGTGTTGGAATGTGGAAGATTGTTAGCATTTGCATTGATGTATTATAGATCATCTGGAAAGAATTCTCAAAATATTTGAGTGAAATTGGAGATTTGTAAGAGAACTTTTGTGAGTAGTCTGTGGTAACAGGGTGTCCGAAAGCATTAGGGCAAGAGCATTTATTACATCAAAAAGTTAAAAGTGTGAATGATAAAAAGAAACCTTCACCTTTCATTCTATAAGAGAGAGTAGAAGCGAGCTATGTGAGAATGTTTTCGAGTGATTGAAGTGTGAAGGCGATTCAGCGTGAAAACCCTAATCTGACAAAATAAGGTATTTCTCTGTGAAGTTTGTAAATTTGATATCTTTGCAATGGATACACCTTTTGTAGTTGATATAAATGAGAGATCTCACCCAAATTTCAAGAAGCACCCATACAAATCGGTGGACAACATCTGCAAGGCACATTTTCATCGGTTTCATTCAGTGTTCTTCATGTCAAACATATTAATGCATACATACATGCAAATATTGAAGAATTAGGAGGCTCCCAGTTGTTGAATCTGTACACCAATCTTATATTAGGAAAGTATTTCAAGATCAATCACAAATTGATGGCTTTGAAGAAAAAAAAATTACACAGGTCATTAGGTTTCCAGTGTTTGATGAAAATGAGTGGGTTTGGTATATTTTGAGCCAAATTCATGATGAATTCAAATGGTTGAACCAATCATTCAAGATCAGGAAGGATGTAATTATAATTGTAACTAGTTTAAGCTCATATGATGGTTTACCTGTGCTCTAGTCTGTGAAGAATCATATGGTCACAGATGCAACCGGTTCCAAGTTTTATAAAAAGGCTATGACAATAAATAATACTATTGAGTCAGATGTGAAATTTTCTTTAATTGTTATCGAATACAAGGTTTATCATTCTGGTTAGGAGAATTCAGTGTTTGGTATAGCTATCTATGTTGCATATTGAATGGTGAAGGAGAATAAGAAGTATGATCTATGTAAACTACTCTGAAGCCAGCTGATGGAGAATCTCACTTCAATCAAGAAGGACAAGAAAAATAAATTCAAATTTGGCAACTTGATCTTATGCATATTCTTCTACTTTATGAATGAAGTTTTGGGTAGTAGTAATGTGCAATGGGCAAGTGAGAGACTGGTAGTTGTACAAAATCAAAGATCTTTTGTATAGTATTGGAGATAGAAAGGCCCGAAGAGCTACACTTTGGGGATACTTAAAGAACTTACAAAGCATGATGTAGGCTAGGGAAGGATCCCTAAATCTATTGTGGATAAATAGAAGGATACAATATGCTTCATTTTAGAAATTGATCAATCCCTAATGGAAGCAGTGGAGGCAAGGACTGTATGGATAATTCCCATGGGGTATGAGGTTGATGAGAAGATATTAGAGGTGTATCCTCAACATTTGTTGAGTAAGCCTATTGATGCTTCAAAAGAAAGGTTTGGCACATTTGCTGAGAAGGACTTGCAATTCCATAGGCAATTCAAGAAGCCAAAAATGGTAAGGAAACTGAGAAAGGAGGTGGAGTAATATGTAGAGAGCTTTGGCATTACTATTGAAGTTGTTAGAGAGGCAAGGAAGAGGAATATGCCAACTTTAGAGGAGCCAGTCAAGGTTAAGAAAGCTAATTCAGAAGCCTCCTCCACAAAATCAACACAATACAAAAGCACTACACCCTCCTTCGATTATGCAAAGCCAACCAAATCTGTGAAATCTGAAGACAAATCACCCAGCAAAGGATAAAAGAGAAAGAAAGATAAGGGTACAAGGGTATATGTTACTGTTAAGGATGATGAAGAGACTAAGTCTGATGAAGTTGTGAAGGAGATAAAGTCCAATGACACTAAAGCATAAAAAGTATCTAAGGACAAGCCCTCTAGTGGAGAGAAAGAAAGCAAGAAGATCAAGCTAGATCCATCTAGTGTGTATGTTGAAGATGTTGAAAAAGCTCTCATTGTTCAAGGTAATCTCAAGCCACTGTCAAAATGGTATGACAAATTTGATGAAGCAAGTCAGAGAACTCTAGAAGAAGCTACTATTATGTACTTGAATATATTCAATAGGTCTCTTGTTGAGATTATGTATGAGATTCCTAAAAGCCTTTATGATGTATTAGAAATGAGAAGATTGAGTGCTAAGGAAGAAGATAACAGACTTAGCGAGTGTGCCTTGGTAAATCTTTGTCCTATGATTTTGGTAGAAGAGGTGAATACAATTCTCAAAGAAACCAAGAGTGAGTTTAGAAGCAAGACCAGGATAAATAAGTTAATGATTTAGGAATGAGGAAGTAATTAGAGAATCGGAGAAGATTTTGAAATCAGTCCTACTAAGGAGCAATTTTGATGTTGTCTCAGAAGAGGTTCCTGTTGGTGGTGATTCATCTATTCTGGAAGCTCATGGAATGCAATCTAAAGATGATCAGGTTGAGGTGAATATTCCTTCTATTCTGAAAGAGGGAGAGGTGATAAAAAGTGGTGAGGAATCAGTCAAGGTAGATATAGTTGAGGATACAATCCTCCAATTCTTGCTAAGACATTTATGAAGAATGAAGTCCCATCTAGTGAAGAAGCAATGAAGGTGGAGGAAGTTAAGAATGAACCAGTCACATAAGCAAGATACATTGTAGAGGCGATGAAGGTACTTTTGGAGAAGGACAAGAAAGAACTAGATGATCTTGAGTTGACCCAAGGGCCTATCGATCTAGCCACTCTTTCTCCCATCCAAAAATTGCAAATAGCATCATTTGCTCAGGCCAAAGCAAGGGAGGAGATGTTGAACTCCCATATTGAGAACATTGAACTACTTACTCTTGCATCTAGTGTCTTGGAGAAGATTGTGCTTTCATATGTCAATGACACATCAGATACTCCCTCCGGTTAGCTGAAAAGCCTAATAAATTTGGTAAGTACTCATTTTGAATCACTTGAGAAGTTAGTTGAGCTTAAGGTCCGAAATGAATTTGATGCCAAGAAGTTTAGTTCATTGAAGAATGTGATTGCAAATGATAAAATCTTGTTAGCCACCTACATGAAGAGTATTCAAAATGCTTTATCAGAAGGAGGCAGTGTCTACAAGTCTTGTCTATTGTTTTCTAAGTTTACTAAGGACATTGAGAAGAAAATAAAAGAGAATGAGAAGCTATTGACCGGTATATCCCAATCCTTTGATCCCTTGACTGTTTCAGTGACTAGTTAAGGAGGTCAAGTCATTTCCTTGCTTGATAAGATCATGAATTGGATGCATGAAAATGATAGAATTGTTGGTAGAGTGTGTGAACTTTGGAGCCTAATTGGTCCCATATTGGAAACTTTACTCAGTGCTTTGAAGGAATCCCAAGATCCCATGGTACCCAATGAACCCTCAGACCTTCAGACAATAGAAATGTGGGCATTTCTTTTCAGTGGGTAGATTTCAATTTTGGAGAATCTCAAGAAAGGTTGGGACAGTGATCTAGTCTTATTGAAAGAACATTTTTTCAGATGTATTTAAATATATGTAAGTTAGCAGATTTTGGTTGTATATATGCAGTCTGTCCATAGGAAGTTTGTATAAATTGTGGCATGTTGATCCCTACCTTTGTCATTGATGTCAAAGGGGGGGGTTTAGGGTAGTGAAAGATGCTATAATAATCTTAGGGGGAGCTTTGAGAGTTTTGGAATTTTGGTTTTTTTAGTTTTGCAGTGTGTTCATATGTTGGTATTGATTCCGACAGTCATTTTTCACTAAGTGTTGTGATCAATGCTAAGGGGGGAGATTGCCGGAAAGAGACATTGCAAAGGTTATCTGGTGTTTTCATTGATGGAAACCCCAAGTCAATGCACCCATCTACATTTTTATATGTGATCCTTTTGAAAGTCAGATTCAAGATTGGTTCAAGTCTGATAAGCTAGAACAAAGCATTTGACAATGTTGTGCATTTTAGTTGATACATTCTTTCTGGTTATCATCTTGTGTTTTGGATCTATTTATAGGTTGATGGATGTATGGAGAGCCTTATTCCAGAGTGTTAGCCTCTGGTAATGATTAGTGTTCGAGTTAGAAGCTCTGATATATCACTTTTCAATTTATCAGTGCAGAATAGCCGACTTGTGTGGATAATCCTTATGTGGATTATGTGGATTAATTTTGGTGATTATTTTTGTGGTCTAGGTGTTTAATACAATTTTTGTGGCAATGTGTGGACAATTTTTTTAGTCTGCATTGGTATTTTGATTTTTGATTTAGCTAATAGTATGTACATGTTTCATAATATGCTAAGTGTTCTTGAAACCGACATGTGGTTGATCTAATATCTTATTGCAGATATATATAAACAATGTATTTGATCATTTTAGGGAGTGTGGTGAATGAAAAAGGTGTTGGTGATCGATTGGGTGTAGTTTCACATGTGAATTAGAGATTTATGTTGTGGATTAGAGCAGAATAGTGGAACAAAGCAGTATAAGGCAGAATTGAAAATTTTGAGAAATGTGCTTAATCGGAACTATAATCAAGCATTTGTAGATGCTATTATTTAGTTCATGGACTCCATTAATCTTATGTAACTCTTTTGTAGGCAGTGAGCCTCTCCTTTTGAGAAGTGAGCTCTAGGCAGTGTGCCTGAATGCATGTGCATTCGATTGTAAAACTTTATATTTGAGTATACTAATTTGTGGGTCTCATCCCCACCATGGTTTTTCCCTTGACCACATTTTCCATGTATAAAATCTTTGTGTTATGGTATTGTGGTTGATTTATTTGTGTTCTTGCATCTTTCTTTTGATTCAATGTATTAGGTGGTTGAAAGAATAGATTACTAAAGTTAAAATTTGTATAACATTGATTCACCCCCCCCCCCCCACTCTTAGTGTTCCTTGATTCCAACATATATATGTATGGTAAATACAAAATATTGTAGTGATTGTTTTGTGCGACTTAATGTAAGGATGGCAATGTGATTGATGTAGATATATCAGTGGATGTAGATGCAGTGATCTGAAAGGTCTAGTGGTCCGGATAGTTTAGTAAGAATAGAGATTGTGCTTTTACTATAACTATAATCAACATATTGGGATACTTTAGTCTATACAATTCTTTTTTGAAATTTGTAATTCGGTATCTTTTCTTGAGTGCAATTGGCTTTAGGTTTGCAAGTCTCCTTTGTGTATATTGTGTCGTGAGAAGTTAGCCTTTGCCTACAAGTCTAGAGTAGTGAGCTATCTTTTGTAATCATTTCTAGATAGTGGATTATCTTGTGAGTTAACACTCATCGTAGATTTTTCCAGTTTAGGTTTTCCACATATAAAATATTGGTGTTCTTGTGTGGATGATTTATGATGTTATTGATTAAATCTCTTTGATATGAATATCTAAAACTAACTAGTTAAATTAAGTCTCTAGTCCGGAATTTTAATTTATGTTGATTCACCCCCCTCTTAGCATCTAGTGTGTGTTCAACATGTACTACCCTACAAAGGGAATGTTAGGTGGAAGATCAAAAGGAATAGGGACTTGAGAAGCAACTTCTTGTATTCTTGTCGAGGTGGATGAGGGAGAAAAGGGAGGGATTTTTTCTAAGACCTGTGTCAAATAGGGAGGCAATGAAGTAACCAATGATCCCATTAAGAGTGATTGTAATGTGGAGGGATCCAAAGGAGTGACATGCATGGTTGATTATGCTAGCATGGAAATAGGTGCAAACACAAGTGTTGATGCGGGGTTGGAAACCAAAGGCTGAAAAATTGTGGAGGTTATGGTAGTAGCTAAACATTAGGAGGCACTAGAGGCCACAAACTAGGAAGTAGTAACTAAAGACTGAGAAGAGAGGACAAAGGGAGTAAAGTGTACTTGGGAAATGGTGTCAACTTAAGGTTGTGTGATTATTTCCTTATCCTCTTCATCAAGATTGCTCAAATTTATTTTTCTTCATTTTTCTCTTCTTAGGCTTAGATGAATTTCCTAAAGAGGATCCTATTCCTATAGACCCTAAAGAAACCTAAGCTTTCCAAGAAGACAAAGGCCTACTTTCAAGAACTCGACAATTCCATTGCTTTGTAATATCATAGATTGTAGCCACTTATTTTGGTGGGGGATCTTCTTGTCTCTCTTCTATTTTCTTTTCTTTTGGGGCCTTGTTTTGAATGCAGTCAATGTCTAATTGTGAAGGCTTCCTATGTATTGCTTCCCAAATATTTTCAAATGGTTCATCTGATGGGATGTTCCCATATGTGGGATCTATTTTAGTACATTCTTGTTGATATACCCAAAAACTTGCAATCTTTTCTTCACTCCAATCTTTGCTTTGTAATTCATTTTTTAGTTTCTTAGATATCTTGATGATTGAATCAAAATTTTGTTTGGGAAAGTAAATGAAAGCTACTCAGGAATTCATCCTAGAGACATCCTTGAAAAATCAATATATGTAGATATTTATTTTTCTAGGGATCATCATTCTTCCCAATATTGACACAGCTCATGAAAAAATTGCAAGATTGTTTTTAAAGTTGCTACAACTATTAGGATCACAACTCCATGATCAGAGTTCACATCCAAACCAATGTTTATTAATTTGAAAGTGAGTAGATGCTCTTCTTTCCTTTTCTTTATTGTAATTCCTACTTTTATGATTGTGAGTTCATAAATGCCTTTCTTTTTCTTCCTAGCTCCAAACTCTGAATCATTCACACTTAGTTGTTAGGCAACTCCAAAACTATAATTTTATTTTTTAAGTAGGTGGGAATCCTAAAAAGGTCTCCTCTAAATCTACGCATTCATATTAAATAAGAATTAGTTTCAAAGAACTAATCACAAGATGACTTATGATTTTTCATACATTCTTTTTGGTAATCAATTTTTTTGAAGGGGATTCTTTCTCCACTAGATCTATGAGGGTCAAAGTAAACAATAACTTAGAGAACTCATAATAATCAAAATTATTTGACATCGCATGAGTCCGTACAGACACTAGATTTACCTTTGAAGTAAGAGATGTGTCCATAATATCTAACGGAATATATTCATTAAAGAAATCAACATTATAGTAGAGCTGCAGATAAGCTAAAAATGAATAGTACCTAAATTTATATTCTCGCAGGTATGCATGATTTTGTTGGTCCATATTGTCCATTATTATAACAACAAAATGTTAAATATCTGGGCAACTAAGAGGGAGGATGAATCAGTTGATAACTTAAATGTTTCTTTTAGTAATTTTACACATCTGGAATAATCATCAGAATTAATTAAAACATGAAAACACATACACACAACCAATCACACAATGAATAGAAGATATAACGTGGAAAACCCAAGAAAGGAAAAACCATAGTGAATGTTGGTTCTCAATATATAACACCAGTTAAGGTGATTTTTACAAAAGATGGCTTACTGATAGGGAGGCAACCTAGTTTTCCATCAATTTGGTTTCTTTGATGGTTTGCTTCTATCCCTTTCCAGGTTCCAAGTCTACCCCTCTAGACTTCTAAGGGCTTCCCTACCATTTAATTGCTTATCTCATCTTCCTCAAGCTCACAAGGTAAGCTTGTTCACTAAATCCTTGCAGGGGTTTTGGACACACACACACATTCACTCTCTTTTTGCAAAACCACCCATCTTGTTTGGTTTAGAAAACTTTTCTCTATGGTTACACAATGTCTCATTTTCAGGCTTGTAGCCTTCTGAATTTTTTCCCAGTTCTCAGCAGTTTCCTTCCCCTACAAGTTATCTCCTTCAAATTATTGATACCTAGCCAGACTATCACCAAGCTCGCCTAGGCTCAGTATGTAGAAATGGCAATTTCCATCTCCTGGTCTCTCTCAAATGAAAACCTACTATACATTTATGGCTTTGCTTGACAATCTCCAAAATCTTGTGGAGTTTCAAGTCAGAGCCATTTGATTATTGTAAACAGGGAACAAAAACTAAAAAAGGAAAGCTTTATTTACAGATCCCAAATTTATTCATGGGTTCAAACCAATAGCTCACAGAACAGAGAAATGAAACAATTACATTAACAACATAAGTGAAACGAATAGAAATGAAACTCTAATTGAAAACCATAAAATGGACTTCTCCATTACATTCTAGAAAAACAAAAAGTGTTCTCTAAGGCAATCGACAAACAATGATCAATGATTCATGATCAAATATCCACGATTAACCACCCATCTTGTTTGGTTTAGCAAACTTTTCCCTTTGGTTACACAATGTCTCATTTTCAGGCTTGTAGCCTTCTAGATCTTTTCCCAGTTATCAGTAGTTTCCTTCCCTTGCAAGTTATCTCCTTCAAGTTACTGATACCTAGTCGAACTATCACCAAGCTCGCTTAGGCTCAGTATGCAGAAATGGCAATTATCATTTCCTGGTCTCTCTCAAATGAAAACCTACTTTACATTTCTGGCTCTACTTGACAATCTCCAAAGATCTTGTGGAGTTTCAAGTTAGAGCCATTTGATTATTACAAATAGGGAACAAAAACTAAAAAGGAAAGCTTTATTTAAAGATCTCAAATTTATTCATGGGTTCAAACCAACAACTCACAGAACAGAGAAATGAAACAATTAAATTAACAGCATACGTGAAACAAACAGAAATGAAACTCTAATTGAAAACCAGAAAATGGACTTCTCTATTGCATTCCAGAAAAACAAAAAGTATTCTCTAAGGAAATCGACAAACAACTATCAATGATTCATGATCAAAGATCCACAATTAACCATTATCCCCTTACAGATGCCCGTTGGGTCTTTTTATACATACATCTTCAATTTGGAACTCCTCCTATTGGACAAGATAAATCTCATTGCCAATTGTTTCTATTTGCAACTACACCAATGGCTTGAAATTTAATCATCTGTGACAGTCTGCATTCATGAGAAACACAATATCCCACATGCACCAAGAATTCGAGTCGGTTCGTATTCATATACACCGACAAGACTATCTTCAGTGTCCAAGTGTTTATCTTTTGGACTCCGGTTTGAGCACACACCTATAGTCAGTCTCTACACCATTGGCCATCGGAAAGACCAAAAAAGCATTTCTCTGATCTTCTGATGAACTAGTAGGAGACTCCACTAAAGTGGCTCCAAATAGATTTTCTCCATCAGCTTATTGGGATAGCCTTCAACAGGTAGACTCGATCTCCGATATCAACCCGATCACCAATGGCAATTCCATCGGATCATCGGCAAGACAACCAAACAGTTATCCCGATAATATGATCTTCCTTGATCTCATTATGTGCTCCACCATGTGGTACCCCCTGATTGGCTCCGAGGTCCCTGCCCTACCACCTTAGCATGGCCTCACTAACCACCTGAAATGTCACTCTTCTTTGTTGTTGGGTCATGGTGGATATTCTATCGAGTAGTTTCCCATCACAACCTAGCAACCACCATTGGATCAACCTTGATCTGCTCAACCATTATCTCCCCTGAGCCACTCTTTTGTCGGGACCCACCACTTGGTCGCCAAGTCGCGGGGATTATCTGGTGATGATCTTCCCATTGAAGTATAGTGATAGTTGTAGGATCATCTGTGATCACCTTTTGAATATAAGTTAAGTTAATCATTAGGGTAAGTTGACACCGCTTCTTCCGATACCTGATACAACCACTCCAAACTTTGGCGAACTCATCGGGGTAAGTCTTTCTAATCGGGGTAGGTCTTGTTGATAAGAGACATTTTAAAAACTACAACTAAACAACCATACAAATGGACTAGAGCTATTCCATATGTATTTACATGACCACTGGAAGGTCTCACAAGCCAAAATTGGTTAAGGACATTTCAACCCTTAGGTGCTCCTACACCATACTCCCTCCAAAACAAAGAATTCAAGTGACTGCACTCGACAGCAAGGAAAGATCAATTCTTGACTTAACAAAGTCTGATTCAGGGACCCAGCTCACTTCAAAATCAGGTTTATGCATCCCCTTGACCAAATGTTCCATGTAGACATGTTGTCTACTCTTCTTGAGAACACGGGAATCCAACACTTTCTCAACCTGAGGCATGGAAGGAGAAAGGAATGGAAGGTCGGCAAGTGATTGTTGAACATCTGAAACTCACACATCCTCCTTGGGAAGTTGTCCCTTGTAGACAACCAAATCTGCGACATTGAAAATGGGAAACAAAGCAATATTAGATGGCAAATCAATCTTATAGGCATTAGAGCCATTCTTGGCTAAAACTTTACAAGGGCCCGTTCTCCTCATTTGTAGCTTGTTGGGAACCCCTTTCTGAAGTTAATCCTTGTTCAAATGTACCATCACCAAATCTCCAACTGAAAATTGCACATCTCTCTGGGTGGTATCAACTCAAACTTTAACTTTTTGTGAAGAATCCTGGAGAGCTCGCCTGACTTGGTCATGAACCCCCTTCATAGATTGAGCAACATCATCTTGACCACTTTTGTACGACATATTGCCATGATCACATAATTCCATAACACCTTGTGGGTGCATACCATACACTATCTCAAAAGGACTCTTCTCGGTAGATCTGTTGACACTGTCATTGTAGGCAAACTCTACCTCATGAAGAACCTGATCCCAACTCTATCCATATTCTTTTGTCAAACACCTTAAAAGGTTTCCAAGTGTCATATTGACCACCTTTGTTTGACTATTTGTTTGGGGATGATAGGCTGAACCAAAAGACAAGTTAGTTCCCAGTCTTTTCCAAAGAGTTTTCCAAAAATGTCCAAGGAATTTGACATCTCTATCTGAAACAATACTAACCGGCAAACCATGGATTCTTATAACCTCTTTGAAAAACAAGTGTACAATGTGACTAGCATCATGAGTAGTTTTACAAGGAACAAAATGTGTCATCTTACTGAATCTGTCAACAACAACAAAAATGATATCACAGCCAAGATTTCTTTTGGGTAATCCAACCACAAAATCCATACTAACACATTCCCATGGCCTTGTAGGAATACGTAATGGCTAATAAAGACCAGCATTAGTAGTTGTACCTTTAACTTTCTGACAAACCATACACTGCTCAACATACCTTATGATATCCCTCTACATTCTAGGTTAATAGTAGAACCTTTGAACAAGTTCCAATGTCTTATTAAGGCCAATATGACCACTCAAACATCCATTGTGCTTTTCTTGGATCAGATTTTCCCTCATCAATCCTTTGGGAACACATAGTTGTCCACCTTTAAACAACAAACCATTCTACAAAGTAAAGTCGGCATATTCACTATGAAAGTGATTCTGAAATTCTTGACAAACCTTGTAAATGGCTGCAAAATCTTCATCATTGGGGTACAAATCCTTTAATTAATCAACTCCAATACTCTGAATCTACACTTCTTGCACTATTACTAGCCTTCTACTCAAAGCATCTGATACTTTATTACACTGTACTTTCTTATGCTTAATAGAAAAAGTATATGATTGCAAATACTCGACCCATTTAATGTGCCTATGACTCAACTTATCTTGTGAATGAGCTTGATTATCTATGTAAACAACAAACTCCGTAGGTAACAAGTAGTGCCTCCACTTCCTAAGAGCTTGGAAAAGAGCATACAGATCGAGATCATAGGATGAATACTTCTTCTTGGTATCATTGAGCTTCTCACTAAAGAAAGCTACAGGTCTATTCTCTTGACTCAAAATAGCACCAACTACTATATTACTTGCATCACATTCAATAGTGAACAACTTGTCAAAAATAGGAAGAATGAGTACTGGTTGTGTAGCTACCTTTTGTTTCAAAAGTTCAAACCCTATGTTAGCTGCATTGGTCCACTGGAACTTAGTCTTAACTCCTCCTTTGATGGTATCCAACATGGGTGCACAAATCTCACTAAACCCTCTGATAAAATTCATGTAGAACTGTGCCAAACCATGAAAAATTCTTACTTCACTTGTTGTCTTTGGTGTTGGCCAATTTGTGATGGCTTCCACCTTTGATGTGTCCATCTTCAAATCTCCTCCTGAAACTACAAATCCAAGATAGACAAGTTCCTACTTCATAAACTCACACTTCTCCAAGTTTATTGTTAGTTTCTCATCATTCAATTTTTGCAATACAATACTAAGATGCTCTAGATGTTCCTACCTTTAATTCTACTAAAAATCAAGATATCATCTAGGTATACAACAACAAATTTACCAATAAAATCTTTCAGCACTTCATTCATGAGTCTCATGAATGTATTGGGAGCATTACTAAGACCGAATGACATAACAAGCCACTCATAAAGTCCTTCATTGGTTTTGAAGGTTGTTTTCCATTCATCGCCTTCTTTTATCCTAATCTGATGGTATCCACTCTTGAGATCAATCTTAGAGAAGTACTTTGCACCTCCCAAGGAATCCATCAAGTCTTCAATTCTTGGGATAGGAAATGTGTACCTGATAGTGATTCTATTTATGGCTCTTGAATCTATGCATAGCCTCCATGTTCCTCCTTTCTTGGGTGCTAACACTGTAGGTATGGCACAAGGACTAATGCTCTTTTTTATCAATCCTTGGTCCAATAATTCTTGGACTTGTCTAGCCACTTCCTTGTTCTATTCGGGAGTCATCTTATAGGCTGCTTTGTTGTGTAATGATGCTCCTAGAATGAAATAAATTCGATGGCTTATGGCTCTAATAGGTTGTAGGGTTGTTGGTGCTCCATCACTTATGATCGCTTTGAAGTTGTCTAGTATATGTTGCACTTCATGAGATATTTGAACCTTCTTTTCTTTCTTTGCTTCCCTTGGTTTCACTATAAGAGAAAACCCCACTCCTTCTCCTTCCTTGAGAGTGTTAATGAACTCTTTTTCACCTAACAGTGACGCATCTGGGCCTTTAGTTTTGTTGCTCTCTCCTTCATCGCTTAGGGACTAAATATGGTATGTAACTCCATCCTTTTGAAAAGAATAAGAGTTCTTCTCTCCATTGTGAATGGCCTCTCTGTCAAACTGCCATGGTCTACCAAGAAGTAGATGGCAAGCATCCATAGGTAGGATGTCACACAAGACTTTATCCTTATAACTACCTATGTTGAACTCAACCCATGTTTGTTCATTCACTACCACATGCTACTCCTTGTTGAGCCAAGTGACCTTATATAGATTACTATGTCGAATTATTTTCAACTTCAGTTTATTTACTTCTTCTTCTAACATAATATTGTTAGTGGACCATGAGTCTTTCACCACTCTACAAACCTTACCAAGGACCTTGCATTTGATTCTAAACAAAGCTCTTCTTTGAGTTGGTTCTTCTTTGATTGGTTCCTTAATCAAGGCTCTTCTCATCATTAATTTTTCTCCATCTTCAGGAGCTAAGCTCACACCTTGTGTCTTGCTTCTTTATGCATCTTCTTGCGCATATGTCACTCTTCTTTACCTTCCTTGAGATGAAGAGGATTTGTTTGGACATCTATAGGTAGGGTGACCCAAGTTTTGGCAATTGTAACACTTCATGGTGGAGAAGTAAGACCCTCTTCCTGGTCTACTAGATCTACCTCTTCTTGGGTTGCTAGATGATCCCCTTCCTCTATAGCTGCTCTTGCTATGTGAATCCTCACTTTTCTCTATAATTTTGGACTCTCCTTGGGACCTTTGATCTATTCCTCTTCCACCAAAATTGCCTCTTTGGCCTCTACCATCTTTTCCTCTGCCTCTTCCTCTGTTGCTTTGTTCTTGCTTCTTTTTACTCTTTTCCTCCACCTTCAGTGCCAATTCATAGCACTTATGCATAGTGTTAGGAAATAACAAACTCAACTCCTCTTGAATATTCCATCTCAACCCATTCAAGTATCTGGCTACCTTGATGCTCTCATCCTCTACCACCTTGGATCTCAGACACAACTTCTGAAATTCCTCAGTGTAGTTGCTCACATCCAAGTCTCTTTGTCTCAGGTTTTGTCTCCTTTTGTGCAGTTGGATCTCATAATCTTCAAGGACATAGGCTTCCCTCACCTTTTCTACCATTCCATTCCAACTGGCTATTTGGTTCTTACCCTCTTTTTGCCTTTCTTCTTGGATAAATTTCCACCAAGTCAAGGTTGTTCCTCTTAATCTAGACTTAGCTACCTTCACCTTTTGGGCTTCAATAATTCCATCACACTCAAAGTGATTCTCCAATCCTTCAATCCATTCCATAACTACTTCAAGCTCCATTTTCCTATAAAAAAGTGGCACTCCTTCTAGGGATTTTCCTCCTATGTCTTTAATTTCTTTAAGGAAAGGTTCTTCGAGTAGGACAGGGTCTGGGGGAGGTATCCTATTCTCTTCCATTGATTCTTTACCCTTCCCTTCACTAACCTGGATTGTTACTTTCTCATTTTTACCCTCAACTGTGTCTAGTTTTCTCTCCAATTGTAGCAATCTTTCTTTCAGGATTCTATTCTCTTCCTCCTGATCTTCTACCTTCTTGGCTAACTCTGCATTGGTCACCATTATGAGACTATTTTCTCCTACAGATTCAATGTCTGACATCAACTACTTTCTTCCCAATTATAACCTTGCTCTGATACCAATATGATAGGGAGGCAACCTAGTTTGCCATCAATTTGGTTTCTTTGATGGTTTACTTCTATCCCTTTTTAGGTTCCAAGTCTACCCTTCTAGACTTCTAAGGGCTTCCCTACCATTTGTTTTCTTATCTCATCTTCCTCAAGCTCACAAGGTAAGCTTGTTCACTAAATCCTTGCAGGGGTTTAGGACACACACACATTCACTCTCTTTTTGCAAAACCACCCATCTTGTTTGGTTTAGAAAACTTTTCTCTATGGTTACACAATGTCTCATTTTCAAGCTTGTAGCCTTTTAGATCTTTTCCCAATTCTCAGCAGTTTCCTTCCCCTGCAAGTTATCTCCTTCAAATTACTGATACCTAGCCGGACTATCACCAAGCTCCCCTAGGCTCAGTATGCAGAAATGGTGATTGCCATTTCCTAGTCTCTCTCAAATGAAAACCTACTATACATTTATGGCTCTGCTTGACAATCTCCAAAATCTTGTGGAGTTTCAAGTCGGAGCCATTTGATTATTGCAAACAAGGAACAAAAACTAAAAAAGGAAAGCTTTATTTATAGATCCGGAATTTATTCACGGGTTCAAACTAGCAACTCACATAATAGAGAAATGAAACAATTACATTAACAGCATAAGTGAAATGAATAGAAATGAAAATCTAATTGAAAACCAGAAAATGGACTTCTCTATTGCATTCTAGAAAAACAAAAAGTGTTCTCTAAGGTAATCGACAAACAACGATCAATGATTCATGATCAAATGTCCATGATTAACCATTAGCCCCTTACAGATTCCCATTGGGTCTTTTTATACATACATCCTCTATTTGGAACTCCTCCTATTGGACAAGATAAATCTTGTTGCCAGTTGTTTCTATTTGCAACTGCACCAACAGTTTGAAATTTAACCGTCTGTGATAGTCTGCATGCATGAGAAACAAAATATCCCACATGAACCAAGAAGTCAAGTTAGTTCGTATTCATATACACTGACAAGACCATCTTCAGCGTCCAAGTGTTTATCTTTTGGACTCCGGTTTGAGCGCACACCCGTAGTCAGTCTCTACACAATTAGCCATCTGAAAGACCATAAAAGCATTTCTCTGATCTTCCGATGAACCAGTAGATGACTCCACTAAAGAGGCTCCAAATAGATTGGCTCCATCAGCTTATCGGGATAGCCTTCAGCAGGTAGACTCGATTTCCGATATCAACCCCATCACCAAAGGCAATTCCATCAGGTCATCAGCAAGACAACCAAACAGTTACCCTGATTGTCTGATCTTCCTTGATATCTTTTTGTGCTCCGCCACCTGGCACCCCCTAATTGGCTCTGGGGTCCCTATCCTACCACCTTAGCAGGACCTCACTAACCGCCCGAAATGAAGCTCTTCTTTGTCGTTGGGTCATGATGGAGATTCTAACGAGCAATTTTCCATCGTGACGTAGCGACCACCGTTGGATCAACCTTGATCTGCTCGACCATTATCTCCCATGAGTTGCTCTCTTTTGGGCCCCACCACTTGGTCACCAAGTCGTGGGGATTATCTGGTGATCATCTTCCCATCGTAGTATAGCGACAGCCATAGGATCGTCCGCGATCACCGTTTGAATATAGGTCAAGTTAATCATTGGGGTAACTTGAAACCACTCCTTCCGATACCCAATACAACCATTCCAAACTCTGGCGAACTCATCGAGGCAAGACTTTCCAATCGGGGTAGGTCTTACCGATAAGAAACATTTTTAAAACTGCAACTAAACAACCATAGAAATGGACTAGATCTAGTCCTTATGTATTTACATGACCACTAGAAGGTCTCACAAGCCAAAATTGGTTATGGGCATTTCAACCCTTAGGTTCTCCTGCACCACTTACTATGAGAATGCTCACTATAGGTGGGCTAATTGCCCAGAAAAAGGCTCACTACTAAAGAAAGAAAAGAAAGAATTCACCATTGTAACACACTCTACAAAACCAGATTACTTTTGATCCCTCAATACCAATCACACACTTTACACATCAACAATAGTCAGATCTTCCTTTATAAGTCTCGCATATCTTCCCAAGGATGCCATACAACCTTATTCAGATCATCTTCATATATATATATATATATATATATATATATATAGTCTTTAGGAATCATAATATTCTAACTCAGCCAAGACAAGGATCTAAAATAGGCCAATACTAAATATTTCGGTGGTGGGAAGGAATGAGAAGTAGATCATACCACAACACACATCATCGGTCAAATCAATACGTTACATCCTTCATAAATTTTGGACCTAAATCACAACTCACATGCTACACAAATGTCGTTACTCATCCTCAAATTTAAAACTTAATCGGGACCCAAAATAGCACCACCCAAAGAAACAAAAATAAGAATGGAACCAAGATACAAATGGATATAATCGATCAACACGATATTTGATTAATAGAGAAATCTGGATCACCATCAATATGTATGAACATAATATCAACTGCAACACATCTTCCAGAGCAAAAAAAGATTCTGGGAACACATCTTCCAGACCACCAATACCAAAACCAAGTATTGACATCAATGACAACCAATAATAATCATCAACATCACATTTGCAACAATCTCCCCCTTTGTCATTGATGGCAACATCTGGTGACATCCATCAACAACAAACACAAAACTCTCTCTGCATAACTTCAACTCAAAGTACATATCTCCATCTCTCCCCCTTTGAAAAGAATGACAAAGGTAGGAAAATCTCCCCTATGAAACTCACTCTTGGTCCCCCTAAGAGGAAGCACCCAAACATCAGTCCTAACAAGAATATTCAAGTAGTTTACTGGACCAATGCACATCTAAATATACATTAGTTCAAATTAGGAAGGGAAAATACCCCTAAATTTTACTGGAGACACTCAAAAGTATCTTTACATAATGCCTTCGTGAAGATATCTGTAATTTGCTCTTTTGTAGGTACATACTCAAGCTTTACTTAATTATGCAATGTCTTTTCTCTCAAGAAGTGATACTGAATAGATATATGCTTTGTTCTAGAATGGTGTGCCAAATTCTTAGAAATGTTTATTGCACTAGTGTTATCACACATAATAGAGATGGGTTCATTGAACATTACATCGATAGACTTTAAAGTCTGCTTCATCCATAAAATACACATATATTCTACTTTAGTTGTAGACAAAGACATTGAATCATGCTTCTTACCTGACCAAGAAACCAATTGGGAGACAAGAAATAATGCTCCGCTACTTGTACTTTTCTCGTCACCAACATTTCCAACCCAATCTCCATTTGTATAAGCTATCAAAGTGAAATCTAAATTTCTAGGATACCACAAACCAAACTCTTTTGTTCCTTTTAGATATCTGAAAATTCTTTTTATTTCCACAACATGTGATTCTTTTGGTTCTTGCTTAAATCTACTTGCCAAACAAACTGCATACATGATATCTAGTCTAGTAGCAGTTAGATATAACAGTCCTCCAATTATTGATCTATCTTGACTTGCATCTATATTAGGGGACTTATCATATTTTGACAATTTGCATTCGATGGTCATAGGTGTACACACCGGTTTGGAGTTCTCTAATCCAAAAAAATTTAACAATTCCTTAATGTATTTAAACTAAGAAATGAAAATTCCTTTGTCATTTTGATTTACTTGCAAACCAAGAAATAAATTCAACTCACCAATCATAGACATCTCAAATTCTTTCTGCATCTCATTGCCAAACTTTATGCACGTGTCTTCATTTCCTCCAAAACTTATGTCATCAACATAAACTACAACAATTGAGATTTTACCTGAGTCAGTCTTGATGTACAAATTACTATCAATAGATTCCTTTTGAAAACCTTGATCAATCAAATACTTGTCTATCCTTCCATACCAAGCTCTAGGAGCTTGTTTAATTCCATACAGGGCCTTCTTCAATCTGCAAACAACGTTCAGATCATCTTTCAACTTAAATCCTTTTGGTTGTTCAATGTAAACTTCTTCTTTAAGTTCTCCATTCAAGAATGTTGACTTCACATCAATCGGATAGACCTTGAAATCCTTAAAAGCTTCAAAAGAAAGAAACATCTTGATTAACTCCATCTAACAAACCGGGGCATATGTCTCCTCAAATTAAATGCCTTCAACCTGAGTGTAACCTTTGCAAACCAACCTTGCCTCATTCCTCACAATATTTCCATCCTCATCTACCTTGTTCTAGAATACCTATTTTGTTCCAATTATATTCTTAGCTATCGGTCTATGAACTAGGTCCTGTGTATAATTCTTCTCATCTGATCCAGTTCTTCTCTCATTGTCTTTAACTAGTTTTAATCATTGCAAGCTTCTTCTACTTATTTTTGTTTAGTCTTGAATAGTAAACATGATAGAACTTGTTCTTGAGATGATTTGCTTCTTGTGATAATTCCTTTGTTCTTATCTCCAATAATCTGATCCACTAAATGATTCTTCTAAACATATCTTGGGGGTTTAGATGTAGATACTAGAGCATACTGAGTTTCCTTTTCTTTTTCTTCTCTACTTTCATCTTCCATTTTTCTATCAGTCGATTCACCAGATTCATATCCTGCCAATTTGTCATATTCTTTAGAAATGTCTTCATCGACCTTCACATGTGTACTTTCAACAATCTTGTTCAGTGTTTTATTATAACACTGGTATACCTTGCTCCTTGTAGAATATCCTAAGAATATGCCTTCATCTACTCTGCTGTCAAATTTTCCAAGATTATCTTCATCTCTTCGGATATGGCACTTGTTTCCAAATACCTTGAAATCTTCCACTATCGGAGCTCTACCATGCCATAGCTCATATGATGTCTTTCCATGTCTTTTCTAATAAACAATTTTCTTAATAGTGTAGATTGATGTGTAAATTTCTTCTCTCCAATAGAGTTACGGGATTTTTTCTCCTTTGATCATTGTTTTGGTTGCCTCTTATATAGTTTGATTCATCATTTCCACTACACCATTCTAAAGTGGTATCCTAGGGGCAAACAATTGTCTTCTAATACCATGTTTCTCAAAAAAGTTGTTAAACTCATCAAAAGTAAATTCTCCTCCTCTATCAAACCTCAAACACTTAATCTTTTTATTAACTTCATTCTCAACTTTAGCCTTGAATATTTTGAATTTTTCTAATGCTTCTGATTTCTCTCCAAAAAATGCAACCCATGGCATTCTATAATAATCAGCAATCATTAACATGAAATAATTTTGAACTTGTATAATCCTTGTTCTATTAGGACCACATAGGTCTGTGTGCACTAAATCCAACAATCTAGTGGATGAATTCTCCTTTCCTCTATATGTTCCTTTTGTCTGCTTTCCAGCTTGACATTCTCTAAAAATGTTGTTTTTCGGTTGGTTAGGCTTAGTAAATCTCTTACTACACTCGATGAACTAATCTTTACCAAGTTGTTAAAATTGATATGAAACATCCTCTGGTGTCAGAGCCAGCTATCATTGATTTGAGATATCAAACAATGCTTTGTAGCTCCTTCTAGCAAATACATGTTTCCACCAATCCTTTTTCCTACTGCAATGACAATTCAGGATCCCTTTCGAAACTCACAACCATCATCTTGAAAAACAAGATTGTAACCATTTTTTACCATTTGTCCAACACTTAAGAGATTATGATGCAAACCCTTCACATAGTAAACAGTGCTAGTATTATGTTTTCCATTAAAAGAAATCAACGAATATGCACAATTTATGTTGTCTGATCATCTCTAAACCTAACAGAACCAGCATCATACTTTTCAAGTTTTATAAATTTACTTTTATCACCAAACATATGACTTAAACATCCACTATCAATCAGTCATTCATTTCTATCTCTTCTAACATGTAAGACAATAGCAACAATCTTAGGAATATCAATCTTAGGTACATCCTTTTCTACCAAAAATAAACAATCACCATCTGATTCATCTGATTCATCATCTAAAATACCAACATCATCTTTGATATAATAGGCTCTCTTATTAAATTTCCCTTTACCTTCTCTAAACTGTGAAAATAACATTTCCATATGCATGAGTACAGTTCTGGTTAAGCACACAGTTTGCTCTGCAACACTTCTCTTCTCCTTCACACTTCCAAAAGATCAAATCACTTGTTCGCACATCCAACTCGATCACACACTCGCAAACATACATCTTACATGATTATTACATTTATTTATAAAAACCCTCAACCCATGAAATAGAGGTCGACTAAACCTGTAATGCCCCGCCAGGAACCCTAAAGGAAAACAACACAACTAGGCAACTAAAGGGTGAAATAAATTTTTTTTTATTTTATAAGAGCATTAATTATAACAATTGCACATTTAATAACACAGCGGAAGTCTAACACATGATCTCCTAAGGGTTACCAACGAAGATTAATTCACAGATTATATTAACACCACGGTTAATCCAATTGTCCATTTAATTAGATAAATTAAATGCTTAAGTGTAAAACTACACATACATCTAAATTTCATAATGAAAGAATCAAAGTATTCCAATGCATTTATTTATCCATAATTCATTTATACATAAGATCAAAGTAACTAAATAATCAGATAGGATTTTAGATTTGACAAACATCTTAACACACACATCATCCAGAAAGAAGAAAGAAATAAAATATTTTTTTTTTAAACAAACAATCAATGAAGCCACCCAACCTGGTATAGCTTTCCTGGAAGAAATCTATAGAAGAGAACCA
Source organism: Cryptomeria japonica (assembly GCF_030272615.1). Lineage (NCBI taxonomy): Eukaryota > Viridiplantae > Streptophyta > Pinopsida > Cupressales > Cupressaceae > Cryptomeria > Cryptomeria japonica. Next base: position 487,671,751 of record NC_081414.1, read on the forward strand.
ATCCTTCAACAAGCTTCCAAATAAATTTCTCTTCACCTAAATCCCTGACCTATTTCCTATGTATCCCTAAAATAAAGACCTGTTCCCCTTTTTAAACTAAAATTCTAGGTTGAATATATTTTTCTAAAAAACCTAAATTTAGTAAATAAAAGCAATTTTATTTTCTTTTCCAATTTTCTAACAAAGGGATAAGTTAACATGCAATAATTAAAAATCATTTTTCTTTCTTTTCTTTTCTCATGCAAATTAATTAATTTTCTAAATAAAGAAATTAAAGCAACACTTTAATTCTAATTAATTATTTTATTCATTTATCTATTTATTTATTTATTCTTTTATTCTTTTATTCTTTTATTTATTTATTTATTTATTCTTTTATTTATTTAAAATTCTAGGAAACAATAAATGAAATTAATCTAATTTATTTTTCACTAAAATTTAAATAAAATATATTTCTAATATCATGCAGCTTGCAACTTAATTTAATACATTCTTTTAATTAACTAAATTTATAATCTCAATGCATACCTAATTCAACTATGAGATAACTCCATAAACTTAATTAATTAATCAAATCCACTAAAACACACAAACTGAACAAATCTCAAGCAAATACTTATAAAAAGATCAAACAACAAAATACAAAGGTCGAACTAACTAACAGGACGACCAACTGACAACACTCACATGAGTGTAACTGAGTAAAAATAAGGTCAACTACTATCTCCTCCACTTCCATCGAAAAATATAAGGCACGCTCATACCTTTGAAGCCAGGTGGAGACGATACCTCGTACCTACCCGGTACTTGTACCTGCAATATCATGCATCACCAAACCACACATGCATATATACAATATAGAAAACACGGCATACACACCGATGAAGGAGAATCACGACATTTCCTATCTCACCGAAATGAGTGAAGGAAAAGTGTCCCCTTGCATCCAATACACTCACAGACACACAACATATAATTCCACATTGCATAGATAAAGTAAAGTGTCAGTATATAGCAATAATCCATAAAATACCATAAATTGCAGGTACTAGAATACAGCAAATAAATTATGCATCTCCAGATAAAGCATGAAATAATGTCATAAAAGTCTGAATAACACATCATGATAATGTATCCACTGAAAGTAAACAATAATAAAATATGAGTCTAATAAGTTCAAACGAGTAGGAGTACTACAAAACCCTCAATACAAATTATAAAATAATAACCTCACACGCTATAACAATACATGTAAACCAAAATGATATCCGATAAGACATAGTCTGGACCCAAATCAATATCGCAAACACATAACACCTCCAACAATTGTACCTCAATCATCTGCAACATGCCACAACCATCAAGAATGGCGCATAACATGAAGAATACCGCCAAACAAAGAAAATCTTCAATAACGCGCACAATAATCAATGTGGACCACCAATAGGCATAGAACATGATCTAGAGACATTCACAAGCAATGTGAATTGCACCATAAAAATTGCAACAACTTGGATTACAAGAATCATCATCATCTCTTTACCATAGCTCAAGAACACCATCACAACTAGCTATCAACTTGAAATATTTACTTGTGGATATCCAAATCATGAACCAATAAAATAAGGACACACATCAACATCCAGAACACATCCCACACAACCACAACAAAAGATATAATGATTCTGGAGCAATATAGAGCATAAACCAGAATACTGAATAACACGAATAACTAAATAACATCCTCAATATCAGATCACAAAGCTTGATCAAATCATCATGCAGACCTCTACAAATGGGAATGAACCATCTACAAACACCATACCATCAACCCTTTAATCTGCATCACCTCATCTGCAACATAGAGGATAAACCAACTCATCCAACCAAACTACAACATTGAAATACATAGAAGAATATGTTAACAAAACTTTCTAACAATCTCCCCATCAACAATCTCAACATATGTTGACATCAATGCCAACACATCAGACAATATCCAAAAATCTCCGCCTTTGGCATTGATGGCAACATATGAATGTGAAAAACCATCAATGCAAAGAAAGAAACAACTCATATCAATCTCCCTCAAAATCAGCAACTCAAAATACTTCAGGGTTTTTTACATGCTTATCTCCCCCTTTGACATCAATAACAAAGGCTCGGGAATCAAGATTCCCTCCCCTTTTAATTGGCTTCACAAATCTGATCATCTAAAGTGAACACCAACACTGACAATAACTTCTACCCCTAAGTAGCAGCCTCACTCATCAATCTAAAGCATAAAATATCCCTGTGAAGTTCACAGAACTGATGCAAATCCACGCACCTTAGTTCTCATCAGGAGGGGAAATCACCCCTAACTTCTCTCTGAGATACTCAAAAGTGTCTTTAGGAAAAAGCTTCATAAATTTATCTATAATATGTTCCTTTGTAGATAAATACTCCAATCTGACTTCTTTCTCATTTACCTTCTCTCTCAAGAAATGAGAATTGATTGATATATGCTTTATTTTGGAATGCAACACCGAATTCTCTAAAATATTGATAGCACTTGAATTATCACAGTATATAGCAATAGGCTCATCATAAAGAACTCCTATATCCATCAACATCTTCTTCATCCAAATTACATGAGTACAATTGCTAGCAGTAGCAATGTATTCAGCCTCTGCAGTAGATAAGGAAATAGCATTCTGCTTCTTGCTCGCCCAAGAGACCAACTTATTACCCAAAAAGAATGCACTACCATTAGTACTCTTTTGGTCATCAACATCACCTACCTAATCAACATCTGTAAAAGCACTCAAAGTAAAGTCATCATTCTTAGAATACCACAAAACAAAATCAACTGTCCCTTTCAAATATTTGAATATCCTCTTTATAGTAGTAACATGAGATTCTTTAGGATCAGCTTGAAATATAGCAACATAACACACAACTTTCATTATATCAGATCTAGTCTGAGTCAAATACAACAAACCACCAATCATAGATCTATATTTGGTTCGATTAACTTTTGGTGAATCATCATCTTTTGTCAACTTACATCCGGTCACCATTGGTGTACCAACAGGTTTAGAATCCTCAAAACCAAATTTCTTCTACAATTCCTTCACATAGTTAGACTGAGATATTAAAATAGCTTTATCCACCTGAGTAATTTGCAATCCCAGAAAGAATTTCATTTCACCAATCATAGACATCTCAAATTGATTTTACATCTCTTCAACAAATTTTTTACATAAACAATCATTTTCTGCAAAGATAATATCATCAACAAAAACTTCAACAATCAATATGTTATGCTGATCAATTTTGAAATAAAGATTACTATTAACAGTACCTTTATTGAATCCAAGCTTCATCAAATATTAATCCAATCTAGCATACTAGGCTCTAGGGGCTTGCTTCAATCCATACAATACTTTCTTCAACCGGCAAACCATGTCCTTTTCATCTGTTAGCTAAAATCCATCTGGTTGCTCAACGTAGACATCTTCTTCCAATTCACCATTAAGAAAAGTTTATTTGACATCCATTTGATAAACCTTGAAATCTTTGTGAGAAGCATAGGCAAGAAATAATCTAACAACTTCAATTCTAGCTACTGGAGCAAAGGTCTCCTCATAATCGATTCCTTCCATCTGTGAATATCCCTTACACACAAGTCTATCTTTAATCTGAACAACTTCACCCTATTCTTTCAACTTATTCAGAAATACCCATTTAGTTCTAATTACATTTTTATCCTTAGGTATAGGAACAAGACTCTATGTATTATTTTTCTCAATCTGATTCAATTCTTCTTCCATAGCTTTAATCCAATTTTCATCTTTGCATCCTTCATCAACATTCTTAGGCTCAAATCTTAGAAATTCAACAAATTTCTTCAGGTAGTCTTCTTCTACTCATCACACCTTTATTCTTATCACCAATAATTTGATTTTCCGAGTGATTCAACCTCACATACCTAGGATTTTTAGGATTTTCTTGAATTCTAGGCTCTTGAACTCTTTCTTCTACACTAGAATCTACACCTTCATTCTCAAGCTTTTCCGAAGCAATCTGAACTTGACTTTGGGTCTGCACTTGGTTTCCTCTATATGAACTACCATCTTGATCATCAGAATCATATCCATGAGATTTAATCTATCTTATATTACCCTCATCAACCTTCACACTATCACTTTCAACCATCTTTCTCAATCTTTTATTATAACACCGATAGGCCTTATTTTTAGTAGAATAACCAAGAAAGATTCCTTCATCACATCTAGCATCAAACTTTCCAAGATATTCGTTTCTTTTGATATATCATTTACTACCAAAAATTCTAAAATATCTAATAGTAGGAGCATGACCAAACCATAACTCATAAGGAGTCTTACCAGTTTCACCTTTGACATTTACCCAATTAAGAGTGTATATAGCAGTACTCACACATTCTTTCCAAAACACATGTGAAACATTTCCTTCAATCATCATGGTTCTAGCAACTTCTTGAACTATTCTATTCTTCCTCTCTACAACACCATTATGGTGCAGAGTCCTAGGAGCAAATAATTGTCTCTTAACTCCATGCTCTTCACAATATGCATTAAACTCACCGGAAGTGAATTTTCCACCTCTGTCAGATCTTGGACATTTTAGCTTCAATCCAATCTCACTTTCAACTCTATCTTGGAAATATTGAACTTCTCCAACGCTTCATCTTTTTCCCTTAAGAAGGTAACCCACATTATCCTTGAATAATCAACAATTGGCAATATGAAATACCTATCACCCTGCAAGCTTCTCACTCTAGAAGGACCACATATATCATTATGAACAAGATCCAACAATCCATTAGAATTAACTATTTTCTCTTAGAAGTAACTCTTGTCTTCTTCCCTATTGACATTCCTTACATACCGGATTAGAAGGCTTTATTAACTTTGGTAGATCTCTCACTTCTTGAGTAGAACTTATCTTAACCATGCAATCAAAATTTACATGACACGTCCTTTTATTCCACAACTAACTTTCATCAATCTGAGCAATCAAACAACTTTTACCACCAAAATTCAAGTGAAAGATATTACCTTTAGTCTTTGTTCCTGATGCAATCTCAGTTCCAAAGCTACTCAAGATCTCACATTTCTCTTTCTTGAATTGCAAATTATATCCCTTATCAACTATCTGACCAACACTCAAAAGATTATGTTTTAAACCTCCAATATAGAACATATCATTAGTATTGTGCTTACTATCAAGAGAAATAGAGCCTCTACCATGGATTAAACAAGCTTTGTTGTCACCACATCTTACTATACCACCATCATGCCTTTCCAAGTTTACAAATTTACTCTTATCACCTGTCACATAATGAGAGCAACCACTGTCAATTACCCATTCATATTTCTCCTCAACTTTAGCAGCTAATGTTTTCTCCTCATTAATGCAACTTGTAGAATTTGTAGTTACAAGATCATCTTCCTTGATAGCAATGAACACAAATTCATCTCCTGAAATTCCCTTATCTGACTCATCATCTGTTACTCCATCAGCAGCATAATAACACTTTTTATGATACTTAGGCTTATATGGCTTATATGGCTTATTAGGATTTCTATCTCTTTTCGAACACTTTGATACAAAGTGTCATATCTTATTTCATGAAAAACATTTAAGAGGTAACTTTCCTTCATACTTACCAACACCTTTAGGCAAAATGTGCTTCAAGATCCTCAAGCTCTCTTTCTTCATCTTCCATCTCTTTCATCTCTTTCTCATATATAGATACTCTTGAGGAACTTTCCCCTAGATCATATCTCTGCTTCCTGAAAATAGTAGCTTTGAATGTAGATTCATTCTTAGGAAGAGATTCTCTCAACTCTCTCAACTCAAAATTAGCAAGCTTTCCTATTAGCATGTCTTTTGTCACATTTGTCACAGTCGAGATCTCATCAATAGTAGCACCTTTATGTTTGTAAGAAGGAGGAAAGGATCTCAATACTTTAGAAATAATCTTATATTCTTCTAATACTCAACTGGCACATCTGATTCCACACACATGCTCATTCACTTTCTACATAAAAGAAGTAATGTTGTCATCTTCACCCATCTTCAGGTTCTCATATTTACCCTTCAAGCTCTGCAACTTAGCAATATTCACATGGCTCTCACCTTCATGCAAGGTCTCCAACTTTATCCAGATCTCATGAGCAGACTCTAAGTCTATCACATTAGTCATCTCAGAATCTGATAAGGCACTCAATAATGCTTTCTTAGCTCTGATATTGTATTATGCTTCCTTTATCTCATCTGGAGTAGTAGGACCATTCTGAGGGACATTATACACATTCTTAGTAATCTTCTAGTACTCTTTTGCAATGCATCTCAAATGACATTGCATCCGGCTCTTCCAGAGAGTGTAATTCATTCCATCAAATATCAGACTATCTTTCTAAAAAGAAAAGGTTGTCATCACAAATCTCCTCAAGCGGTCAAGCTTCTTCCAAAGGATCTAGGTCTAATACCAATTCTTGGCAACAATGCACCAAACTGAGAGGGGGGTGAATTATTTTGCACAAAACTTGTTGCAACTTAAACAACAAAACAGATTTGATAATTAACAGTTAAAGCATGAAACAATTCCACATCAATAACACACATCACACAAAGATTTTTGGCGTGGAAAACCCAATTAAGGGAAAAACCACGGTGGGAGCCTACCCACAATGAGATAATACCCTGTTAGGAGTAAATAAAAATATTAAAATAGGGAATGCACATGCATTCAGGCACACTTCCTAGAGATCACTGCTCAAATTAAGAAACCCAGAAAGGCTACAACCTTAAGGGAAGGCTCACTACCTTACAAGAAGTCTCACTAAATTACAAAAGCATTTGGACAACAATTCGGATCACATGAACTATGAAAATAGCATCTCCATATGCCTAAGTACTATTCTAGTTAAGCACACACTCTTCTCTGCAACACTTATCTTCTCTTTCACACTTCCAAAAGATCAAATCACTTGTTCGCACATCCAACTCGATCACACACTTGTAAATACAACGCAGACATACATCTTACATATTTATTACATTTATTTATACAAACCCTCAACCCATGAAATAGAGGTCGACTAAACCCTCAATACAAATTATAAAATAATAACCTCTCACACTACAACAATACATGCGGACCAAAACGATGCTGGTTGAGATAGAGTATGGACCCAAATCAATACCACAAACATGAAACACCTCCAAAAATTGCACCTCGATCATCTACAACATGCTACAACTATCAAGAATGTTGCATAACATGAAGAACGCCACTAGAAAAAGAAAATATTCAATAACATGCACAATAATCAATGTGGACCACCAATATGCATAGAACACAATCTAGAGACATTCACAAGCAATGTGAATTGTGTTGTCAATTGATACTCAATTGGTTGGTTTCACTATGTTTTCATTGATGACAACACGGTATCTTGTTTTGGCTTCATGTTTTGGTTCAGTTTTGTACTAGCAAGCACTTCAACAGCACACACTTCATCGGCACTGGCACCAGCAAGATAGAAGGATTTCTTTGGTTACCAACAATGCAAGCCGACATGGTTTAGAATATGGTTATCGGTATTGGAGGCCGACATCGGCAATTGATTTTGATATGCATGTATTTATGTTATCTAGTTGACATGTATATTGATATTTTAATTATCTTTGTAAGCCGACATAAGGCATGATAAGTTGTATAGGGTATATAGGTCAGTTGGATTAGATCATTTGAAATGGTAATAGAAGTGGAATATTGTGATGGATACGTGAGTGTGATATCATATGAATATGTATTAGGAAGGAGATGTGAAATATATCTGAGAGATCATGTATGTGAGGATATTTATGTAAGGGTTATACCAGTAAAGGGTTTAGGGTTTCAGACTGGAACAGACAAAGCTTAATCAGAACTATATCATGGCATAGAACATGTTATCTTAGCAGTTCACTCATTTCTCTGGATTGAAGTCTAGATTTATATGTAGTTAGTGAGGCTCCTTTTGTGATTGAGCAGTGTGCTCTAGGTTGTAAGTCTTCCTACAAGTGCAGGCCCCTTATATTTTGTAATATCTCTTCATATGGCCAATGAATTGATATTATGGGTCACAAATACCACCACGATTTTTCCTCTTTGAGGTTTTCCACATATAATTTTGTGTTATGGTTCTCATTTATGTGATTGGCTTATTGGTTGTTTTACTTCTTTCAATTTTGTATGTATTGGTATACCGGTTGGTGTATGCATGTTTTAATAAGGCTAAAATTGATCATTTTGGTATAACACTGATTCACCCCCCCCCCCTCTCAGTGTTATTGGATTTCAATAATTGGTATCAGAGCCTTGTGCCTTGGAGGAAGTTTAACAACTTGAGGAGGATCCTAAATCCAGAATCCATGGATATGGGTTTAGAGAAGCAACTTTAGATGGCACTTGAAGAACTTAAAGCTACAAGATGAATTGAATTATGCTAAAGAATTCATTCTTTTCCTACAGGAGAGGTTGTCATCTATTCAAGCTATGAGGAAGGAACTTTTGCAAAATCAAGATAATAAAGAGAAAGATGCACTTAAGGAACAGTGTTAGAAGCTGAGTCAAGAGAACATGGTCATGAGAAATGAAATGCAAGCTATAACCATGAGGATGTCTAAGGAGATTGAAGACCAGAAAAAAAAAAAAGGAAGAAAATCTTGTTGTATCCCTGAAGAACAAATTTGAAGAATGTGGTAGGTTGGTTCATGAGAATGATATGTTGAGAACTAATTTGGTACAATCCCAGAGTAATGAACAAGAGCTTGAGAGATAAATGATAATTCTAAGAGAAGATCTAACTACTCCAAGTGAGTATAAAGAAAAATTCAAGATTAGTTCAGCACAGCTAGATGAGTTGTTGAAGAGACAAAGATAGATTGGAGATTCCAGTGGACTTGGACTTGAGCAAGGCTAGAGTTCTAGTACTGCTAATGAAGATCAAAACCATAAGGCACCAGTAAGGTAGTTTAATGCTTATAAATTTAATGGTAGATGTTTTGTTTGCAGTAGATTTGGTCACGTGGCTACGCAATGTAGAAACAGAGCAAATCACTAGCTTGATTCTGCTCTCGGAAAATGTTCTAAATGTAATAAGTATGGTCATAAGATAGAAGATAGCAGAATGAATGTTAAATTCTATGCATGTGGAAAGTTTGGACATATGGCTAATCAATGCAGGTCAAGCAATTATATTGGTTTTAGAAAAGCAATTCAAAGGAACAATGTTACATATTATGCATGTAATGAGGTTAGACGTATTGCTAAATTCTGTAGAAGCAGAAATCAACCAGTTGGTAATGGAGGATCAAATGAGAAAGGGAAAGAGAAGGTTAATGAAATCTGGCAAGATCATACCCAGAGATGGGTTAGGAAGACTGAAGAACAATCAACATATGGGAATGCACCGGTTACTTATCTGGCAGAGGAGGTTGCTCCTGCACCACTAACTGAGGCAGATGCCTTAGGGGTACGCAAAATTCATGAAGATGTTGCATTAGCCCCAAGAAGACATTATGGAAGATGTTCTAGACATTGGAGATGCTTATCCAGCATGGAGATTTTTTGTTCGAGATCCAATATCTTTCACCAGTAGTCATTGATGTCAATGAAAAATTAGGGTTTTTTTTTTAGGAAAAAAGATTGAATTCACTTCATTTTTTATCTCCTTGCATTCAAAGTAATTCGGAAGTGATCAAGAGCAATTTAGAGAAATCAAAGGCATTTCACAGCGATCAGATATCTTCTCGAGCGATTTCACCAACGACTGAAAGAGTTTGTTAGGGTTTCACTGGAAGTGATTACCAAGTACTTTTATTTAATCATGGAAGCGGGATCATCATCTATTCCTATCTTTGTTGCAAATCCAACTATTGTAGAGGTCAAAGACCATCCCAGACCAACTTTCAAGCGGTATCTGCATGTGGTAACCCTGGATGACTCGATTGGATCATTTTCCCATGTTCCAAAGGGAGTTTTTTATGTCGAAGATATTAGGGCATACATACAATGTCACATTGAGGATTTGGGGACATTTGATATAAAGGGCATGTACATGAGTGAGCTTATGCGAGATTCTGGAAAGATTAAACTTGCATACAATCACATTGAAGACTTAGGGTTTACCAGAATTCTGGACATTCTGGAATTCGAAGATGAAATAGTTAGGTATGTTTTAAGAAAAGTACATGAAGAGTTTATCTAGTTGGATAGACCTTACAAGATCACCAAGGAATAAATCATGGCAATCACTGGTTTACCATAGGTTGGGAAATGTCCAGATAAAAAGGTTTCTAATGATTATATCAACAAAATCACTGGCACAACATCAGATAGGAGATCTATGAGAATTAGCACTATTACCAACACGGACATCAAATTCGGTAGCATGGTCGTCGGTTATAAGGTAACTCAATCAAACCGACTGAATTCTGTTTCTAGCTCCTGTATTTTTGTAGCTTACAAGATGATGAGAGAAAATGAGAAATTGGATCTATGTGATTGGATGTTGGATGAATTATTGATAAACCTAGGAAGGATTAAAGGAGAAAAGAAAGGAACTTTCCAGTATGGCAACTTAATTGTCCGCTTAATGTTATTTTTCATGAATGACACTCCCGGTTTTCAGAAGAGGCAATGGGCATTTGATATTCTGGTAGGGAGACAATTGAAACAGTCAATTGCTATATTGGGCAGTCAGAGAGATGATAAAGTATGGGGATATTTTAAGGGATTTTGGAAGTCTATGAAGTCTAGAGAAAGTGTTCCTAAGCATATTGTTGAAAAATACTCAACTGACATATGCTTCATGGTGAAGAAAGATGAAATACTAATGGAAGCATTTAAGCCCCAGAAGATTTGGATTGAGGAAATGGGATATGAAGTTGATGCACAGATCCTTGATGCTTATGCAAAGATGTTGATTGATGCACTTGTTGATGAGGATGAGAAGCCATGCAGTATTGCAAAGCAAAAGACAAAAGAGGTTTAAATAGAGTTCAACCGAAAGAAGAGAGAGAAGCAGGAAGGAAAATTAAGCAAGTTTGTAGAAAAGGTCTCATAGGACATTAAATCATTGATTGATGTTGTCCTGGAGAAAGGTAGGAAGAGGAAGGAACCAAAAGTACACATTGAGCTTGTTACAGCAGAGTTTGAATCTGAGGATGACACGCCCTTGGCTTTCAAAAGGGTTCTAAGGAAGAAAATAGAGGAAACCAAGATAGAAGCTAAAAATCAATTAGTTAGGAAAATCACATTCAATTTATCGGCACAGAAGAAAGCACCAAAAGTAACACCTTCAGCTCCATTCGGTACTACAAAAAGGAAGCAGAAGGCTGACATTGATACGGCAATTCAATCTGGTAATGTAACTATCATTCCACCAAAAACATGTGCAGAGTAGGTAGATGAAATAACTAAGGATGGCATGTTAAATAATGTATAGTTTTACTATGAGCTTTTAGATAATGTTGAAAAAAGAGAGGTAGAGGAAGCAGTTTTGTTATATTTAGATATTTATAAGAAAGCATTGATAGAAATTGAAAACCAAATACCGAAAGAAATGTATGATATGTTAAATGCTAGGAGGCTATCAACAATACAAGAAGACAATCATATTAAGATACAAGAGCTATTATCTTTTTGTGTTTCTATTACTCCAAAGGAAATGGATAAGACACTTGAGGTTGCAGATAGAAAAATCTTTAACAGCAAACAAGGAATAACCAGTCTTATGCTAGGAAGGGTAAATGAGATAATAAAGGAGACCCAAAAGGTAGGGGTTAAGTTATTTGAAGAGAACTGAGGTTTCTTTACTTCATCGAAATCAAAAACAAATGCTACAAACATCCCAGTTGAGAAGAAAGGAAAGGGTATTATGGGTACTTCACCCCTAATTTTGTGGAACATTAAGATAGTGAAAATCAAGCCCCGGGTAGATACAAATGTACAAGAAAATATTGAGATACTAGCAAATACAGATAGTGAAAAGGTTGATGATGTATAGGATACTAATATTGAGGACAACAATCCTCCGGATACAAATGTACAAGTTGAGGTTATAGTTCCTACAGAGGAACCGACAATTACGGAGACTGCACCAAGTGGTGAAGCCACCGGTGCAAGTGAGGAAGCTATTAAGGATAAATCATCAAAGGAGAAGAAAGGGGAATCCGACAGGGAACCGGTGGATCCATCATTGTTGTAAATTGACACCTCACAGGTTGTAAAGAAAAACATAACCGAGATGAGTCCTATTGAACTCATGATGATGGTTGCACAGAAATTGATGAAGGAGGGATCTACAGATAAAAGGATTATTGACCAGTCTATCAGTGTTTTGCACGGACTAGTCCCAGATTGCAAGATTAATAAATAAGTGATCCCATTTGGTAAGCTTAAGACAATTACTGAGCATGTTTCAAAGGATTTTCAATCCTTGCAGTAGATTTCAAATCGGCAAGCACTGGAAAGGTTGACACAGGCTAAAAGAGCTACATTTGATCAAGTAATTGAGTCTAAGAGGAACAAGATTGATGAAAATTTGAAATTAATAGACAAATATTTAAAGCAGTATAAGAATATTTACAGGGTATGTTGTAACACAGATGCACTTACAGTTAATGTGGATAAGAAGATTAAGGAATTTCAAGAGGAAATTGTAGGTATAGACAATTCTTTTGATGGATTGAATTCATTGACTACATCCATTGATAGTCAAATTTTGGTTTTGGAAGCCCAAATATCTGTTCTTGAGAAAGAAAAAGACAAAATCATAAGAAGAGACAGAAGTCTTAGAGGCTTGGTGAGTCCCCGGTTGGATTCACTCAGTGTACATAAGAAGGAGTGTATGGATATGGTTGGAAAGCCCACACTAGCAAAGTTAAGTGGGAAAGAGTCATTTGCACATATAATAAATGGACTTGTATCTATTTCCAGCACTTTCAAAACTAGTTGGGATACTTATCTTGAGCTATTGGAGAAGGCATATCCAGAAATTTTCAAATTTGTTAAACTCCAGTAAGATATTTTTGGGATACTCATTGTACAGTTTTGGATCTTTGACATACTTTTTGGAAATGTTTATGGCATTGATGTCAAAAGGGGAGTGATATAGATGTGAAAAATAATAGAAGGATTTGTATACATTAGGGGGACTATGGAGTACTTTTTATTATGATCATTGATGAATATTCAGCTTAGGGGGAGCAGGCAAGATGAAACCGGCAGATGAAACCTTGACCATTTTTCACATGAGTGTTGCCATCAATGCCAAAAGGGGAGATTGTTGGCAATTGATACTCACTTGGTTGGTTTCACTATGTTGTCATTGATGGTAACATGGTATCTTGTTTAGGCTTCATGTTTTGGTTTAGTTGTGTACCGGTAGGCACTTCACCGGCACTGACATCGGCAGGATAGAAGGATTTCTTTGGTTACCGGAAATGCAGACTGACATGGTTTAGAATATGGTTATTGGTATTGGAGGCCGACATCTCTTGGATCTGGCATCGGCAATTGATTTTAATATTCATGTATTTATGTTATCTTGCCGACATGTATATTGATATTGTAATTATCTTTATAAGCCGACATAAGGCATGATAAGTTGTATAGGTTATATAAGTCAGTTGAATTAGATCATGTGAAATGGTAATAGAAGTGGAATATTGTGATGGATATGTGAGTGTGATATCATATGAATATGTATTAGGAAGGAGATGTGAAATATATCTGAGAGATCATGTATGTGAGGATATTTATGTAAGGGTTATTCCGGTAAAAGGTTTAGGGTTTCAAACCAGAACAAACAAAGATTAACCGGAACTATATCCTGGCATAGAACATGTTATCTTAGCAGTTCACTCATTTCTCCAGATTGAAGTCTAGATTTATATGTAGTCAATGAGGCTCCTTTTGTGATTGAGTAGTGTGCTCTAGGCTATAAGCCTTCCTGCAAAGCAAGCCCCTTATATTTTGTAATATCTCTCCATATGGCCAGTGAATTAATATTGTGGGTCACAAATCCCGCCGTGGTTTTTCCTCTTTGAGTTTTTCCATGTATAATTTTGTGTGTTATGGTTCTCATTTATGTGATTGGCTTATTGGTTGCTTTACTTCTTTCAATTTTGTATGTACCAGTATACCGATTGGTGTATGCATGTTTTAATAAGGCTAAAATTGATCATTTTGGTATAACACTGATTCACCCCCGCCCCTCTCAGTGTTATTAGATACCAACAAATTGCACCACAACAACCATAACAACTCAGATTACAAGAATCGTCATCATCTCTTTACGAAGCTCAAGAACACCATCACAACTAACTATCAACATAAAATATTTTCTTGTGGATATCCAAATCATGAACCAATCGAACTAAGGACACACATCAACATCCAGAACACATCCCACACAACTGCAATAGAAGATATAACAATTCTAGAGTAATATGGAGCATAAACTAGAATATTGAATAACACAAACAACTGAATAACATCCTCAATACTAGGTCACAAAGCTCGATCAAATCATAATGTGGACCTCTACAAATGGGAATGAACCATCTACAGACACAATACCAGAAACCCTTTAATATGCATCACCTCATCTGCAACACACAGGCTAAACCAACTCATCCAACCAAACTGCAACACTGGAATACATAGAAGAATATGTTAACCATGTGAGGAAAAATATGCATGCTAAACTAAAGGATTGAAATAATGAAGAAAACAACCAAACAAGCCATTAAACTCAAACACCTCAAGATAGAAATAGCAAAACCAAAATAGATTACAAAATGATAATAACACAAACCACAGTTTTGCTTTAATTTGGGCATTTCTCGATTTGATGTGTACTCATGATGTCAACGGATGTTCGATTATGCTCCATGATAGTAGATTTGAATGATGTTGGATGATTTGGTGAAGAACATGATGTGAGTAATGATTCCAGCAATGTAAATGTGTATTGGCATGAAGATGGGCTGAAATGGTCTAAAAATGGAGGGATAACAGGCAAGATAAGGAAGGAAAGGGGAGGTGAAGAAGAGACACTTGTCCTGAAAAAGGGACAAGTGGATATACTATAAAGGAAAGGAGTGACATGTATCTCTAAGGACACATGTCCATTTTGGGAAATGCCACCCAAGATAGGATATTTTCCCCAAAATTAGGGAAGGTTAGGGTGTGCACATAGGGAGGTTAGGAGGCATAGGATAGGGTTGGTTGGGAGGTTTGGAGGGTCACTAGGTTGGGTGAGGCTTTGATGGATAGGGTTGTTTACAACCCAAGGGTTAGGACAAGGGTTAAATTAGATGGGGGGTCAAAAGTAGGAGCCATGTGCTCAAATAGGATTTGAATTTAATTAATTAATACATGGACTTTGGAAGAAGGGAATTTGATTAATTAAAATAATTAATCAAAAGGGGAAAAGGGGGATTAATTAACTAGGTTAATTAATTAGAATAATAGGATTGGGAATTAATTAATTGGAAGAAAGGGGTTTCAAAGATTAATTAATTAGGAATTAATTAATTAGAAGACAGGATTTGGGAAATTAATTAATTAAGAATTAATTAATTTGAAGAATGAGAATTTAAATTTGATTAAATTAATTAGTTGAATTTAGGTGTCTACATTTTTCCCCTCTTCGTGGTGGCACTAAAATAGCATCGATGCAAAGAAAAAATAAAACACTTGAGAGCGAGGAAGCGAAAAATGCCCCAGGACCGACTGAGAACAAAGGACGAGGGAAGGGGTGCCCCCTCGAGAGGCTACATGAGAAAATGGCAGCCCAGATGGCGCCTTGAAAGAAATAGTACTCCAACAGACGGAGAGAAAGGGGACAAGAAACGGAAGTAGAAGGTGAAAATGACACACCAAAAGGAGGTCTAAGGAAGGAGATACGCTAAAAACACTTTGGGAGGGCTAGGACGATCAAAATGAGGCATACAAGCACCTTATATGGTCAAAAAGATCCCTAAGAAATCTCATATGTGCATGTCCATGGTGATAAATTTGAGCTCTAAGAGAAAATTCCATTGTTCTTAGTGCATTTTGGATCTCATAGCTAGCGAAGATGAGATGACAAAGGGGGTGTGACCAACGCACCAAGTGGACGTGGTGTGAAGCATGAGGCATCATCGGGTGGCGGACTGCAAGGTAGGGTTTTGAAATAGCCTTAGTGATTTCAATTTTTGCATGTTTTTAGCATTTGGGGTTGGAAAAAAGGGGGGAAAGGGGAGGGGGCAAGATTGCATTCTCGTCGTGGCGGGATAATGATCCTGCCCAAAAGATGGGCAGGTGGGATTACGATCCTGCCCAAAGACAGGGGCAGGATTGCTTTCCCACAATGGTGGGATAGCGATCCCGCCCAAGCATGGGGAGGTGGGTTCACCGTCCTATCATAATGGGATAGCGATCCCACCCAAGGAACGTGGCAGCCCAGAGAAAACAAAACCACTGACAATGGAACCCGCAAAATGGGGGGGGAAGAAAAATAAAGAAAGAGGATGTGACAAGGCACCGAAAAGGCGAACAAGGGGGGAAAAAGAGAGACCAATAAAACTAACAAGTTATTGTTGGTTGATGCACAGTGCAATGTGGATATACTCGTGAGTTGAGAGAGACAGTTCGGTGTCTTGATGTTGGGGGAAAAGTTAAGTGTTGCAGACTAGGCACGAATCGAGGCTATTGGGCTGGGTTATGTGGAATGAATGCCACACATTCGATCACATATGGCTATGTTGACAACGTTGATTGAGAGATGGAAGAGAAAGACTGATACTTTTCACCTGCCAATAGGAGAGATCACAATGACTTCTAAGGATGTGTATCAGATCTTCAGGTTACTGATATGAGGAGTACGATGTATAGTGCGGAGGATTGAGCAAGTGGAGGCCATCAGATTATTGATTGGAGCATACATGCCCCTACACCATGGGCAGCTATCCTTAGTGTAGGGATTGGCACATGCACCACCTGCGAGGTAGATATACTTCTTTGTTTATGTATTAGGTAGTGGCTACATCCTACTGGATTGTGGAGGTAGATCAGTCATACTGGGGATGATCCCAGTAGTGATAGAGGTAGTGGACGATGGATGATTGATGGCCTAGGGGACCTTGGTGCTAGTGGAGCTATACAGGGAGCTCCATGATATCATTTATCATCTAGGTAGAGGTTTTAGATTTGTCACAGTGCTACAGGTGTGCGCATGGGAGCACATTGTTGTCACGCAACTAGTGGGTAGGTAGGAGAGGGATGCAACCGAGCCCATTGTATTTGGCTGGCAAGGAGGGTTGAGGTATGAGATCACTGATGATGTCGATCACTGGCTAGTAACATTTGATAAATGGACAGTGAACACTATCACATGGTAACCATACATGGGGATTCCAACATGGCCAGAGAATCCTTGATATATTTTGTATATAATGACCACAGGATACAACATTTGGGATGGGAGAATGTCATTGAGATGTATAGGCTAGACTGGGTGCATAGATAGTTTGGTCAAGTACAGGACGTACCTGATGCAACACATAGATTTTGGTGGGTCACCAGAGAGAGGGTGATAAAGTTTGGACCCATGTTGTAGGACAGAGTAGGGATCATCGACAAGTGGAAACAGTTAGCTCTGGTATAGTGGGATCCACGAGGGGGACCCAAAGATGCAGGTGTTATAGCAGCCTACAGGGATTGGGTGGTAGAGGTTAGACTAAAGGTGGTCGAGGAAGTAGGATTGGCACCCCTCAGTGTTAGGAGGGTGTAGGCATGAGCTAGGGGAGGCAAGGTTGGACAGTATTAGCCAATCAGATGCTTAGTAAGATAGTGGCAGAGATGATGACCTGGATGAGGTCTAGATCAGTTGTAGGGCAATAGGTCCAAAGGGGAGAAGAGGAGAGGGTAGAGGGGGGAGATGGAGGAGAGGAGGAAATAGCCATGGACATGGACTCATCACCTCAAGTGCCAACAAAAGTATAGGAGAAGGAGGGAGAGAGTTGAGGCAAGAGTACAGTGATATCGATTCCCGCCATGAGGGTCAAGTAGGAGGAGAGAGGAGAGGGTTTCATAACACCACCAAATTCTGTAGCATGAATTCATTCCCTCAAGGAGGTAGTGATGAGGGCAAAGAGTAGACTACATTTTGTCACTATGAAGAGAGGTAGCCTATGCAGGGAGAGAGATGCAACAGGGGGTGCTAGGGCATAGCTACAGGTGGAGAGGGATAGGCTCCTCCAAGAGAGAGATGTAGTGGTCCTAGTTAGGGATGCTTTGGAGCATTCTAGGTGGAGGACAGAGGAGACAGTGGCCAACTATTAGAGGGAGAGGGACGAGGCCAGGAGATAGGTCAGATTTAGTGAAGGCGGAGGGGAGATCATGGCAAGGTTGTTGGAGAAGCAGATAGCTAAGAAAGAGGCTCTATCTCATCAAGAAGAATGGTACAGGGTTAGGTATGAGCAAGAAGTACCAACGGGGCAGAGAGAGGAGTATGTGTTGTTAGACAGTTCAAATAACTGCAGGACAACTTAGAGGGGGGGTGAATCAGTTTTCACCAGATTACCAGAATGTTAAGAATTAAAATTTTAATACCGAAACCCAAAATATCAATATCGGAATGCATAAACCAAATACCAAAATAGCAGATAAACCAATTAAGCATGAACAATAATCAGAGAATAAATACCATCCACATGACACCAATATTTATACGTGGAAAACCCGGTAAAGGGAAAAACCATGATGGGAAGCCTACCCACACTCAGATAACACTTCTACAATAAGTATGTGAGTTACAACTAAGGGGCCTGCACATGCAGGAAGGACAACAGCCTAGAGCACACTACTCATCACAAAAGGAGTCTCATTGACTGCATAGAAATCCAAGCTACATTCCAGAGGAAAGAATGAACCGCAAAGATAGTATCTCCTATGCCTGAATATAGTTCCAGTTAAGCTCAATATAGGAGGACTAAATCTTCTTACATAAATTAAACTTGATCACCAATGATTGACCAAATCCTCCGCCTAAATGATTATTACATTATTCACACCTATTACATATCCATATCCCTTTCGTATATGATCTACAATGAGATTTTACATCATATATATTAAAACCCTGACCATAAACAATAAGGTTAGCCTCTAGACAATAAACCAATTACAGAATTACAAAACATGTCGGCCTAAGACCAAACAAATAATATCCAACCCATAAGACATCCCAGAAACACACCAAGAGGTCAAATCCACACATTACATTAACCCAGTCCATAACCTAGATAATACCGAGACCCAGTATAGGTCCACACACGCTAAGGCAATGATCCAACTAAGTCTCGAACATGATCACCATCATCATCCTGAATCTCCACTAGAAGCCACACCAACACCACTTATGCATATCATCAAATATCTTCAACAAAGCTCTGCCAATGAAACCATCACCGAAACAACAAACCAAGCTTACTAGTAAACAGGATAGCATCCAATCACTAGGTCAAAACCAATTGATTGAACATGAACATGAATAAGCCAATTCCATGACCCAAACATATCAGAGCATGCCGGATCATGATGATCCAATCCAACCAAAAACCAAACAGCTTACCGAGACCAAAAGGATACCGGTAAAGCAGCCAAAACAACTAGTGTTGACATCAATGACGAAACGTCAATGCAACACATAATCAATTCCTCCAAATGACCAACAATCTACCCCTTTGGCATTGATGGCAAGACTAAATGTGAAAAACATCCAAGTGCCAAGAAATGCCAAACAAGTCTCTCCTAATGGAAGACAGCCACTAATCTCCCACACAAAGATATAGCAATCAAGTTCTAAAACAAAGACCAAAATCTCCCTGCGAATAATATCTTTGTAAAGCTCTTATTTTCACATATATCTCTCCCCTTTGACATCAATGCCATAAATCTAACCAAAATATCAAAGAAAAAACAAAACCACTGAATCACAAGGTTAACTACTCCCCCTAAGCAGTAGCATCCCCACATAAATCCAGAATGAATAATATCTTTGATAATGCATACTTGACTGATGCCAAATAACATCAATCAATTCTTTGGTGGATGGGCAGAAACCCCTAATATGTCTCTAAGGTACTCAAATGATTCTTTAGGCAAAGGTTTAGTGAAAATGTCTACAATCTACTCTTTAGTGTTCACATAAACTATTATAACTTCTTCCACCTTCTCCTTCAAAAAGTTATACTTGATAGATATGTGCTTTGTCTTAGAGTGAAATACCAGATTCTTTGATATGTCTATAGCAGCAGAGTTATCACAGTGAATAATTACCAGTCCAATGCAATGCACTTTAATATCCTTCAATATTTTCTTCATCCATAGAACTTGTGTACAGTTAGTAGCAACAACAACACACTCAGCTTCAGCAGTAGATAAAGAAGTACAAGATTGTTTCTTGTTGATCCATGAAACCAACTTCTTTCCAAGAAAGAAAGCTCCACCGGAAGTACTTTTCTGGTCATCAACATCACCAGTGCAATCTGCATCTATATATGCACATAAAGTAAAGTCATCATCCTTAGGGTACCACAAACCATATTTATATGTACCTTGCAAGTATCTAAAAAAAAAATTCACTGCACTCTCATGATTTTCTCTAGGATCACTTTGATATCTAGATGTAATACAAACAACATTGATTATATCAGGCCTAGTCTGAGTCAAATATAGAAGATCTCCAATCATAGACTTGTATCTTGTAGGATTTACCGATGCAGAAACATCTTTCCTTGTCAATTTATCACTTGTAACCATGGGAATAATTACTGGTTTAGAGTCTACCATACCAAATTTCTTCA
Organism: Cryptomeria japonica; assembly: GCF_030272615.1. Taxonomy (NCBI): domain Eukaryota; kingdom Viridiplantae; phylum Streptophyta; class Pinopsida; order Cupressales; family Cupressaceae; genus Cryptomeria; species Cryptomeria japonica. The sequence goes on from NC_081414.1 coordinate 487,692,691, forward strand.
ACAATTCCCTACCATACTTACTTTGACAAATGAAAATACCTTTATCAGTCTGAGTAATCTGCAAACCTAAGAAAAATTTCATTTCCCCAATCATAGACATTTCAAATTCTTTCTCCATATTCTTAGAAAATTCCATGCACAACTTATCTTCACTCCAAAAATAATGCCATCAACTAAAACTTCAATAACCAGTATATCATCATCAGTGATTTTATAATATAGATTACTGTCAACATTACCTTTAGTGAAACCAAGCTTCAAAAGCTATTTATCTAACCTTGCATACCAAGCTCTAGATGCTTGTTTCAATCCATATAAAGCTTTCCTTAACCTGTAAACCATATTTTTATCATTTGAAAGTAAAAAACCATCAGGTTGCTCAATATAAACTTCCTCATCAAGATCCCCATTTAGAAAGGCACACTTAACATCCATCTGATAAACCTTGTAGTTTTTATGTGTAGCATAGGCAAGAAATAATCTTACAACTTCAATCTTAGCTACATGTGCAAAAGTTTCACCATAATCAATTCCTTCCTTCTAAGAATATCCTTTACAAACCAATCTAGCTTTATTCCTTACAACTTGTCCAGCTTCATTCAATTTATTCCTAAATACCCATTTAGTTCCAATAACATTTTTATTTTTAGGTTGGGGAACTAAATTCCATGTGTTATTCTTCTCAATCTAATCTAATTCTTCTTCCATAGCTTTCATCCAACATTCATCTTTACATGCTTAAATTACTGATACCAGTTCAACTTGATAAATTAAACATACCTCATTAGTTGCCAATCTCCTTCTTTTCATCACTCCATTGTTTTTATCCCCAATGATCTGATCTTCCGAATGATTCAATCTCACATACCTAGGAGACTTTTGACTCTCTTTTCCTCTTCCTGGTTCTTCAATTACTTTTGAATTTTTTGCTACTGCCGGATTAACTGGTTCAATATTTTGTTCTGGTAAGGGTGTTACTGGTTCAGTTATGATCATTTCCACTATCGGTTCTTGCTCATAAACTCTGATTTGACTTTTATTCATCTCATCCACCTTGACATTAGCACTCTCCACAATTCTCTGCAATCTCTTGTTATAACATCTCTATACCTTGCTTTCATTAGAATAACCAAGAAATATTCCTTCATCACATCTAGGATCAAATTTGCCAATGATATCATCTCTCCTGATATAACATTTACTACCAAAGATTTTGAAATACTTAATTGTAGGTGGATTGCCAAACCATAATTCATAAGGTGTCTTATCGGTTTCTCCTTTGATATGTACTCTATTGAATGTATAAACCATTGTGCTCACTGCTTCTCTCCAGTAGATATGAGGTAGACTAGGTTCAATCATCATTGTTCTAGCAGCATCCAAGATAGTTATATTCTTCCCTTCCACAACTCCATTTTGATGAGGTGTCCGGGGAGCATAAAATTGTCCACTTATACCATGCTTCTCACAAAAGTTATTAAACTCACCGGATGTGAATTCTCCACCATGATCTGACCTTAAGCATTTAATCTTGAATCTTGTCTCAGTCTCCACTTTAGCTTTAAAGAATTTAAACTTTTAAAAGCCTCAGATTTCTCCCTTAGAAAAGTAACCCACGTCATTCTAGAATAATCATCAATGATTAGCATAAAATATATATCACCTTGAAAACTTTTAACTCTAGCAGGGCCACACAAATTGGTATGAATAAGATCAAGAACATCATTATATTTGTCTTGTATACTCTTAAAAGTGTTTCTTACCTGTTTTCCCATTTGACATTCTTTACATACTAGATTATAGGGCTTCACAATCCTAGGAATATCTCTAATTGTCTTAGTTGAACTGATCTTTAATATGGAATCAAAATTCAAATGACATAGCCTTTTATGCCATAGCCAACTCTCATCAATTTATAAAATCAAACATGTCTTCTCACCAGAATTCAAATGAAATATATTACCTTTTGTCTATGTACAAGTTGCAATCTCCAAACTAGATCTATTAATGATTTTGCATTTTCCATCCTTGAACTATAATTGAAATCCCTTATCTACCAATTGACCTACACTAAAAAGATTATTCCTTAAACCTTCAACATAATAAACATTGTCAGTATGGTGCTTACCAACCAATGATATAGTTCCTTTTCCCTTGATCATACATGCTTTTTCATCTCCAAATCTAACCAGACTACCATCAAATTCTTGCAAAGATAGAGACTTCCTTTTATCTCCAGTCATATGATGTGAACATCCACTGTCAATTACCCATTCATCCTTATCTTCAATTACAGCAGCAAGTGCCTTCTCTTCAGGTACATTATCTTCTAGTGCAGGAAAATCTTGCTTGATAGCCAGGAACACTCATTCCTTCCCATTGTGGGAGCCACTAGCAGAGTCTTATGTTGGTTCATCATCGGAATCAGTCACACCTTCCTCATCTGCTATGTAGCATGATTTTTCTTTGTTTTTCCTATACTTATACTTGTTATGATATCTAGGGTTAGGCTTAAAAGATATTCTAGCTCTCTCTTCAAATCATGAATTACTTTCACGACATCTAGATGCAAAATGACCACTCTTATTACATGTAAAACATTTAAAAGGTATTTTTCCTTCATACTTACTTCCTACTGGTCCTTTAGGTACACTTCTAGCAAATAGAGCTTCTAGTTGCTCAAATTCTTCATCTTCTCTCTTCATATCAGCCAATTCCCTTGCATATAAATCTTTCCAATCTTGCTTGTCAGTTGATGATGTAGATGCATGAAAAGCAAGTTCAGACTTCACAGCTCCTGAGGGTCAAAATTCTTCAATCTCAAAAGCAGATAATTTCCCAACCAAGGTATCTCTATTGACAGAAGTAATAGCCATTGTTCTCAATTCATTAATTACAGTAGCCTTCATCTTGTAATCTGGTGGTAAAGCTCTCAGAACTTTAGAAACTATTTCATCTTCACTCAGAGTTCCACCACAACATCGAATTCCCATAACAATCTCATTTACCCTTTCCATGAATGCATTAATCCTTTCATCTTCTTCCATCTTCAAGTTTCTATATCTCACCCAGTAACCATCAAGTTCAGCAATATTCATAGTAGAGTCACCTTCATTAAGAGTCTCCAACTTGTCCCATATAGCCTTTGCAGATGATTAGTCAGTTAATCCCATTATTTGCTAATCAGAAAGTGCACACAAGAGGGCTTCTCTTGCTCTACAATTATTCTCAAGCTCCTTATCCAAGTTTGTCGGAGGTGGATTGCCAAATTCCGAATTATAAGGTATAACATTATTCTCTTTGATGTCCCAAATTTCCTTACCAAGACATCTAAGATGAGTCTCCATCTGAATCTTCCATACTCTGTAATTTGTTTCATCAAGCATACGAATATCTCTCTAAAAGATAGCAGTAGATGAACCAAATGAACTTGAACTATTAGTCGCCATAGGATCTTCCTCAATCAGTTAAGCTTTTGTAGAGAGGACCAAAGCTCTGATACCAATTGTTAGACAGTTCAAATAACTAGAAGACAACTGAGAGGAAGGGGGGTGAATCAGTTGTCACTAGATTACCTGAACCTTAAGCAATTAAAACTTTAATACTGGAACCCAAAAGATCAATACCAGAATGCATAAACCAAATACTAAAATAGCAGATAAACCAATTAAGCATGAATAACAATCAGAGAATAAATACCATCCACATGACACCAATATTTATACGTGGAAAACCCAGTAAAGGGAAAAATGACAGTGGGAAACCTACCCACAGTCAAACAATACTTATGAAGGAAGTATGTAAATTACAATTGAGGGGCCTGCACATGTAGGAAGGCCAACAGCCTAGAGCACACTACTCATCACAAAATGAATCTCACTAACTACATAGAAATCCAGACTACAATCCGGAGGAAAGAATGAACTACAAAGATAGCATCTCCTATGCCTGAATAAAGTTCTGGTTAAGCTCAATAATGGAGGACTAAATCCTCTTACATAAACCCAACTCGATCACCAATGATCAACCAAATCCTCTACCTGAATTATTATTACATTATTTGCACCTATTACATATCCATATCCCTTTCCTATAAGATCTACAATGAGATCTTATATCATATATATTAAAACCCTCGACCATAAACAATAAGGTTGGCCACCAGACAATAAACCAATTACATAATTATAAAACATTTCAACCTAAGACCAAACAAATAATATCCAACCCATAAGACATCTCAGAAACACATCGAGAGGTCCAATCCACACGTTACATTAACCCGGTCCATAACCTTGATAATACCGGGACCCAGTATAGGTCCACACATGCTAAGGAAATGATCCCAATCAAATAAGTATTGAACATGATCACCATCATCATCTTGAATCTCCACTAGAAGCCACACCAACACCACTTATGCATATCATCAAAGATATTCAACAAAGCTCTGCTGGTGAAACCCTCGTCAGAACAACAAACCAAGCTTACTAGTAAATAGGAGAGCATCTGATCACCAAATCAAAACCAACTGACTAAACATGAACATGAATAAGCCAATTCCATAACCCAAACATACCAGAGCATACCGGATCATGATGATCCAATCCAGCCAAAAACCAAATAGCTTATCGGGACCAAAAGGATACCAGTAAAGCAACCAAAATAGCTAGTGTTGACATCAATGCAACACATAATCAATTCCTCCAAATGGCCAACATTTTCCACCTCCCAAGGCCAGGGTAGCTAGCTCCTCATGTAGTGGAGGATCCAGTGGAGGGTCAGGGAGATCTAGTCGCAGTATAGGTGGATTGGTTAGGAGGACTCGGATAGTGGACATGTTAGTGTCAGGATCAGGATCCACATAGGGATCCAGAGATAGGGACATAGATAGGGACAGGGATAGGGACTATCCTAGTCATCCTAGAGCAAAAGATTATGCAGATGATGTGGGTTTTGATGTTTTTGGTACAGCATACGATGGATAAAAATATGTATATATATATGCCTTGTATTCACTTTTTTGCACCTCATGCATGTGTTATGAGCATGATAGGCAATCACTAGTCATTATGATATTGTACGTACTCGATTCATCGCTTGATCAAATACAGCAGATGGTGTACACATTTATATATGCGTACATTTTGTATTGACATACATGTTGAGACCATGAAGATATTTATGACATACATTTCATTTTGGTTATGCTATATGTTGTTTTTAATGAGTCGTATGATGTACATATGGATGTATGGATGCCATGATATATGTTATGTATGGTTTATGCTTGATGACAATGTTGTGGCTGGATGTATGATGTATTGTTATATGTGATGGACAGACCCACTTGTGATGTAGGATGTGATGATATTATGTATGCATGACATAATTTATGGATGCATATGATGTGATTGGATGTATGGATTATATGCTAACCCATGTGTGATGCAAGATGTTACGGATAATGAAATGCATGTGATATGATATGAGATATGGATTATGTGCTAACCCATATGTGATTCCAAATGTGATGGATACTACTTAGGAGAACTAGGTCGGATAGGAAAAGGAGGAAACAAGAAAGGGAACTTGTACACATTTCAAGGAGGAATGGAGGGAATGAATGCAAAAGGAGATGTAATGAAGATGAAGGAAATCATGGAGTGCGAACATCCACGTAAAATGGGATGCCATGTAGTGAGCACTTATTTTAATTTAGCATTGTCTATGAGTCAACTGAGGTATAGAGAACCAGGGTTTGAATTTCACAACCAATGCATGAAATGACACATATAAACAGACACACATGATATTCTAACACTACACAGAGTTACAGAGACCCTGCATGAAATAGTGCCAGAATACCCATAAGCAAAAGACATGCCCCAGTGTAACATGAGATAAAAGAGACCTCATGTGGGAACAACAAGGGACACGTGAAGAAGACATGCCAAGCAGCACCAAAAAGGCAACAAGACCAAACCCTAAGCCTCAGCACTCCTAGCACACGAGGATATAAAAGATCATGGAGACCAAGAGAAAATAGACCCAAAGAGCCATGGAAAATAAACAAGATCAAAAAGATATGAAATCAACACAGATGTCACAGGTGTCTTTTGTGAAAGGATGACAGACAGATGAGGATCAATGATGATGTCTGACTAGAGGAAGGATACATCCTGTGCAGATTGATGATAGGTGCTATCAACGTGAGAACGATATATCTCAAGACAAAACTTGGGCGGATGACGAACAAACCAAGGACTGACAAAAGGACTTAGGAGACATGCGAGGATCCAAATAATAAACAATCCTACTAAAGAACTAGCCAAGAGGAAGAGATCTTGTCAAGCGAGACAAGGAACCAGCAATTTATATACATCAAAAACCCTATATACAAGGAAACCTATGAACAACAAAAGACCAGCTATGTATAGAGAACCAAGAATGAATAGGATATGTACAAGGATTATGTACAAGTGACGAGGATGGAGGTGAATGGAGATGTGGGTATCATGGGATATCGCGCCTAAAGGAGATGGATGTGATGGGGATGGATGGGATGCGATGGAATGAGATGTGGGTAACATGGGATACCGCACGGGGAAAGAGAGAGATAATGGCGGGTAGTGATACATACCGCGCTAAGAAGGGTTAAAAGAAGGGCCAAAAGAAAATGGAACTGCTCTCTGGTACATATGATTTCTATTTCCATGTTTTCACCATATATACATACCGAAGGCACCACAAGAAGTGGTTTTCTCCAGAGGATGATTTTTTTGGGGGGGGGGAGGTATTTTTTAATTTTTCAAAAATTTGAGTTACACTGCCACGGACTAGGCATAGAATTTCTTTAGGTGCAGAATATTAAGGGGATCATTGAGTGGCTCTCCTTTTGGTGTGGATAACTGATATGCACCTGAACTATATTTTTTTGTCATCACATATGGACCAAGCCAGTTTGCTTCAAACTTTCCTTTCTTTTGTCGGTCTTATTGATTCTGTGGGTTTTCTCTTATGAATATATCACCCACTTCAAACTCATGGTGGTGGAATTTGTTCTGATATTGCCTCTTAAGGAGAATCTAATATATTTATAGATGATCATAGGCTTTTTGACATTGTTCATCAAGAAGATCTAGCTATGCTAGTCTTGCTACTCTATAGTCTTCATCAGAAACAAAATCCTTCAAGGAAATGCGCAGTGATGGTAATTCAACCTCAATTAATAAGACCTCTTTCACACCATATATAAGGGAATAGGGGGTGGCTCCAGTAGAAGTTTGAATGATAGTCTGGTAAGCCTAGAGGGAAGGATTAAGATTGAGGTACCAGTCACGACTAGTTTCATTGACAAATTTCTTGAGGATACGGAGCAATGTTTTGTTAGTTGCCTCAGCTTGGCCATTTCCCTGGGGATAGTATGGTGTAGACCAATAATGTTGGTTGTGGAATATAGAGAAGAGATCATGCATGTGTTGGTCTTTGAATGGGGTTTCATTGAAAATAATGATGGTGGAGGGGATTGTTAGACAATTCAAATAGCCGGAAGACAACTGAGAAGGGGGGTGAATCAGTTGTCACAGATTACCAGAACCATTAGCAATTAAAACTTTAATACCAAAACCCAAAAAATTAATATCGGAATTCTTAAACCAAATACTGAAATAGCAATTAAACCAATTAAGCATAAACAATAATCATAGAATAAATACCATCCACATGACACCAAGATTTATATGTGGAAAACCCGGTAAAGGGAAAAACCACAGTGGGAAGCCTACCCACAGTCAGATAATACTTATGTAGTAAGTATGTGAATTACAATTGAAGGGCCTGCACTTGCAAGAAGGCCAACAGCATAGAGCACACTACTCATCACAAAAGGAGCCTCACTGACTACATAGAAATCCAGACTACAATCCGGAGAAGTGTTGAATTGTAAAAGATAGCATCTCCTATGCCTGAGTACAGTTTTGGTTAAGATCAATACCGAAGGACTAAATCCTTTTACATAAACCCAATTCAATCTCCAATGATCGACCAAATCTTCTTCCTGAATGATATTACATTATTCGCACATTACATATCCATTTCCCATTCCTATGACCATTAACATGATGATCTACAATGAGATCTTATATTATATATACAAACTCTCGACCATAAACAATTAGGTTCACCACCAAAAAATAAACCAATTACATAATTACAAACCATGTCAACCTTAGACCAAACAAATAGTATCCAACATATAAGACATCTTGGAAACACATCGAGAGGTCCAATCCACATGTTTCATTAAAGTCGGTCCATAACCTAGATCAACCGGGACCCAATATAGGTCCATACACTAAAGCAATGATCTCCATCCACTAGGTCTCAAACATGATCACCGTTAACATCTTGAAACTCCACTAGAAGTTGTACCAACACCACTTATGCAATTCATCAAAGATCTTCATCAAAAGCTCTGTCGATGAAACCCTCATCAGAATCAGAAGCCAATCTTCCAAGCAAACAGGATAACATCCGATCACCAGACCAAAACCAACTTACTAAATATCAACATGAGTATCATGAAAAAGCCAATTCCATAACCAAATCATACTGGAGCCTACCGGATCATGCCAGATCCAAACCAACCAGAAACCACTCAACCTACCGGGACCAGAAGGGTGTCGGTAAAGCATCCAAACAGCTAGTGTTGGTATCAATGACAAAACATCAATGCAACACATAATCAATTCCTCCAAATGGCTAACATCAATCCTATAACAACAAATGATATGATACAGGATGAACTTAGACACCAGTAGTAAGAGTGAGGGGAATGACTTCCACCCACTTGGTGAAATATTTAGTCGTTGCAATAATAAACTTTTTTTCCATCTGAGGAAGGAGGATGGATCTTACCAATGAGGTTGAGGCCCCATATGGAGAAAGGTCATCGTGTTGCAATAGGTCACAAATCTTGTGTTGGAACATGAATCGAATTCCCATGTTGTTGATAGGGTACACATTTCTTTAAAAAGACACAACAATCATGTTCCATGGTGGGCCACTAATATCCCAAGCGTAAGAGTTGTTTGGCCAAGACCTATCCACTTGTGTGAGCACCACAAGTACCAACGTGCAATTTTTGCATCGCAAGTTTATCTTCATTCAAACTGAGACACTAAGAAAGTATGTCATGATAGTCATAACGATATAGATTGTCTCCTATAAAGGTGAATCGGGCACAACGACATATAAGATTTCGATGTTCATTATGGGATATGTTTTCGGGGAGGGTATCGTCTTTGAGATAGGCATGGATGTCACGGTACTAAGGTGATTGGGGTCCAACAATATTGCACACCATGTCTGTGTGTGATGTCTCAAATGTTGGTTGTAGAAGTTGTTCAACTAAGAATTAATATCTCAAACTATCTGATCTAATATCCAGGAGGGATCCAATGGTGGCCATTGCGTCGACCACCTTGTTCTGAGCTCATGGAACCTGATCAAAGATGATATTCTAAAAATTACTCTTAAGTTCATCAACCATCCTTTTGTAAGGTATAAGCTTATCATCTTTAGTCTTGTATTCATCATTAGTTTGTCGAATGACAAGTTGTGAATCTCCATAAACCAAAAGATCTAATATATTCCATTGGATAGTTGTCTTTAATCTAGTGATTAAGGCTTCATACTCAGCAATATTATTAGTGCATGGTAACGCCAGCTTGAAAGATTTTGGAATTATATCTCCCTGGGGTGTTATAAAGAGGAATCTTGCCCCAGCTCCTTTTTTGAGTATGTGAACCATCAAAGAATAATTTTCAGGGAGGTTGTGCACTGACTGTGCATACATATTCATCAAGGAATTTTGTTATGAGTGAACATGCATCAACTAATGGTGTTTCTGCCAACTAATGCCTTTCCCTTTGATAGCTTTTTGATCCACATACTGAATGTCAAACTCATTGAGAAACATGACCCACTTGGTATTGCGTCCTGTTAGAGTGGTTTTGGAAAGTAGATATTTAAGAGGATCAATTTTACAAATGAGCTTCATTGTATGACTTAGCATGTAGTGTCGCAATTTCTAAGAACAAAAGACAATAGTTAGGCATTCTTTTTCCATTGGAGAATAATTAATCACATATCCCACTAATGTGCGACTGATGTAATAAATTACTCTTTCCTTCCTTCATCATCAAGTTGTGCAAGTAATTCCCCCACTACTATTGCAGTTATGGAAATGTATAAAATCAAAGGATGACCTAGAATGGGGGACATTAGGATTGGTGGATGAGCTAGATATTCTTTGATCTTATCAAAATCTTGTTGACACTGGATATCCCACTTAAACTCTGCACCTTTCTTGAGAAGATGAGTGAAAGGTTGACATTTATCTGCTAACTGTGTGATGCATCACCTAACAGATTGTAATTTTCCTTGTAGACTGCACAGATTTTGTAATGTTATGGAAGGAGGCATTTCCATCATTGCTTTAACTTTTGTAGTGTCATGAAATTGTGACCCTTGCAATTGGAGACCACACTAGGGTCTTCACGTTGGTGACTCTAAACCCTAAGCCTGATCAGATACTCAAGACTTGCTCAACCCCTAGAAATTGTCTTGTTCTACCCTCCACAGTGCCTAAACCTGCTTCTTATCCTAAGACAAGTGTGGGATAGGAGCGTGGTGCCCCTATCCCCCCTAGGATAGGGGCGTGGCACCTGTGTCCTCCTAGGATAGGGGCATGGTACCCCTATCCTTTCCCTATTTTAGGTCCCCCTTTATCCTATCTTTGCATTGGACTTTGCATAAAGAAGGAAAAGTTTCCCTATGTCGGCCTATGACGAAAAATTAGTGAATTAACCCTAATTGATGAGTATATAAGTTTCATTCACCCCCCCATTTGGATAAGTTCAATAAGTGATAAGACAGATACATGAGATCAAGCATTCAAGAGCATTCAAACATTTCTTTCCAGCATCGAGCATTCTCAAGTCTCCCTTCAAGGCTAGGTGTTGCATTCACATGAAGGATTAAACCATTGAAGAGGAGATCCCTTTCAACATTCAATTCAATACAAGAAAATCTACCTACATTCTATCTACAACCTCCCTTGAGGTGACTTATATTTCAGTCTTTCATTTACATTTACTTACAAGTACTTTCTTTCATCATTTGGTTAATTCCAAAACTGAGGTTTGACCTAAAGGCTAACCCCCAATCCCAACCCCTTTTCTTCTCTTTTCTATGTGTAGGTTGCAAGTGCACAGGTATGTTTGTAGATTTTGACTCCATTTGCAGAGGTGGAAAAACCCTTTTCGTTTCATGGATTTTTCGAAGGACTGTGGACACTTTCAGCACAGCCCCGATAGCTTTTCCTCAAATTTTCAAGGTAGCTTCGTCTCGACATATTATAGCCAGATCCAGGTGCACAGCCTCATCTCATGCTTCTATCTCAAGTTATAATCAGTTCTTTGCTACTTTTACACTTAACATAATTCAATCATTTTCCATTATAAAAGAGGGTTTAGCTTATCATTTCTATCCCATTATCAATTCATTTAGTATTCAATCTTTGTCCTAAGGGATTGGATCTAGTGATTTCCCCCTCTTTTAAATGCAATGTGAATAAGGTGTTTGAAGGGAAATCCACAGTGAAACTTTCATCTCTCCTCAGAGAGAAGAAAAGATTTTCTCTTGATATCTCCATCATTCATCCTTTTTCACCATTACAACTTTCTTGGGATCAACCTCAATGTCACACTGGGAAATGAGGAATCCTAGAATTTTTTGTGATGTAACCCCAAACACACACTTTTTAGGGTTGAGACACAACTTGTATTTAGCTAAATGCTCAAATATCTGCTCAAGGATTTTTGGATGTTTTCTCTTGTTTTGGATTTGCACAATATGTCATCCACATAATCCTCCATTACTTTGTGCATAAGGTCATGAAATATCATTTTCATAGCGCGTTGATATGTGGCACATGCATTCTTTAATCCAAAGGGCATGACCTGATAGAAAAGCATACCCCATGGTTTGGTAAAGGTTATTTTATGATGATCTTCTTCTACTATTTTTATCTGATTATACCTTGAGAAGCCATCCATCAGGGATAGGATTTCACGTCTTGTTGTCGGATCAACAAGGATGTCAATGTTAGGAAGTGGAAAATCATCTTTGAGACATGATTTATTCAGGTCCCTGAAGTCAGTGCCTACTCTTATATCACCATTAGGCTTTGAAACAAGGACCATATTTGAGATCCATTCAAAGTAATCAATTGGTCAAATGAACTTGACTTCTAACAGTTTTTCTAATTTTTCTTTGACCAACAATGCAATTCTTGGATTCATCTTTCACAACTTTTGTTTGACTGGTTTAGCATTGGGATCAACTGCAAGATGATGAACAACTAACTCAAGATCAAGGCCAGGAATCTCTCATAGGACCATGCAAAGTTGATGAGCCATCTATGAATAATATCATAGAACACTTGAGCCTCATCGTCAGATAGAGATGCTGCCACATGAGTAATATGTGGATTTTTTGCGATACCCAGATTTATCTCTTTTGTCAAATGTCTTAGAATAAGTGAGTGCTCAGGAACATAATCATTACCAAGGGGAAGAAGAGAATTATCATCCTCTGGTGCCTCAAAGAGGTTTACACCAGAAGATACACCCTTTGTTTTTACTATTTTTAAGTCATGAAGCCCCTCTGAGAGGTTTTCGCTACAAGACCCTTGATTTTTTATTTTTTTTCACTTTTGTCATTAAGGATTCCCTCTTCCCTAAAGTAACCTTTAGGATCGAGCTTGTAAAATATATTCCAGTCAGGATTGTAATATAGTGCACACTCAGTTACCCCCAGGAATTGCAGGAGCTTGTATAAGTTTGGAATGTAACTAGATGTGCAATAGTTTGGCCCCAATCGATGAGTTCAAGGTGGAAAAGGGGAAGGTCAATAAGGAGGATGGAATTTTCAAACAACTCATAAGTACCCAAGGATGAGGAGCTATCTATATCACTATACGCATATTTGACAACTTCAGGGATGTTTTTAATATCAATCAGAGCATACCTTGCACCCACTATGAAAGTACCTTGCAGGGAATAGTTGCCACAGTCAGTGTCGTTGATCTTGAGTTGGGAAAAAGCTAAAGAGACAGATTTATTTTCTTTAGTAGTGGATAAGATTGTACTAGGATCAACATATGAGGATGATGTGGCATTAGGTTCATCTCTACTATTGATGCTAGGGCAATGATGAGAATATGGAGATGAGGCCTCAAGTGTACAATAGTACTCAAAGGGTTGAGTATCACCATGAATGGTGATTTCACATCCTTGAAATAGAAATTTGAGGCATTGGTGATATATGGAAGGAACAACTTGCATGGCATGAATCCATGGGCAACCGAGAAGTATATTGAATGGGAGATCAAGATCAATGACCTGGCACAATGTGTTTTGTGTTGTTGGACCCACTTGGATAGGGAGATTAATCATCCCTATTGAACTTCTCTTAGCATTGTCATAGGCCTTGATAGTAATGTATTGATTGTGCATATCTAAGATAGTGTACCCCATCTGACTAACAAACCTTAACGTACAAAGATTAAGGGTAGAACCATTATCAATTAGGACTCATTTACTTTGTGTAGCTTGACTATGGCTTCAATATTCAATGGGCGAATGTGATCAGGATCTAAGACCATAGCATCATATTGTGTGAAACTAAGGTGATAAGTGGAAGATAAATGGGCTACCATAGCTTGGAACTAGATGGTGTTAATGTTACTGGGAACATGAGCCTCTTGTAGGGTTTGTGTAAGGATCTCCTGATGAGTAGGTGAGGCTTTTAGGAGGTCAAGAATGGAGATCTGTGCAAGAGTTTTGCCTAAGTGCTTGATGATATTGTATTACATAGACATTGATGGTGTAGGAGGAACACTAGACATAGGGGCCACTAGGACTGACATGCGAGCTCTTCTAGTGGTGATCGCACAGTGGGTATCACCCCCTTTAACACGAATCATGTTAACATGATCATCATCCTAGGAAATGTACCATATAGTAGGTCCATAATCAAATGGTAGATTATTGTAATTAATGTTATTGGTAGTTTGACCTTGATTAGCAGTGGATGTTCTTGCTTCCCTTTGATGCTTGGGAAGAGCATTTTTATATATTCCTAAATTGGCATTGGGCAATTTTCCTATGATAAGGTCAACAACAATTTTGCCCTAGTCAATAAGGTCCTGAACCAAGTGTTTTAGCTTCATGCACTTGTTTGTTTCATGAACCTTGACGTGATGGTAGGTGCAATATTTATTTTACTTATACCAATCAGGTTTAGGCTTAGATACAACAAAAGGTTGTGTTTGATGATATACAATCATGTTGTGTTGTTCCATACATTTGAAGATGACATCTAGTGGTTCAACCATAGGCATGAACTGGCATCAAGGACCATAGTTACCTGCTTGATGCAAGCGAACCTGAGATACCATGATTGTGTTTGTCCTATTGGACTAGCATTTAATGTTTGCACTTGTGGTGGAGGGATATGCATTATTGGTGGAGGTGTAACATATGTTTGTGATGGAGGATTATTATACATTTGTGTGGGTGGTGGCTTTGCAGCCACAATCATTTTCACAGTCTTGGAATTAGTGACTCTGTCATGAACAATATTCTTGTTTCTATTCCAATAATGAGACCTATCATTGTTAGGCTTATTTGAATACTCTTTGTAATTTTTTATGACTCCTTTGTTGATGAGAACTTCTTCTAATGATGGTCCTTTAGATATGATATCTTTGAATGTGCTAGCACAGTTCAATCAAATGTGATATCACAGTTTTGGATGGAGATTACTGATGAAAAAAAACACCAATTGGGAGTCTGACAGTGTGCATGAGAGGCGACTAGCTAGGGCTCTCCATCGTTGGGTATAAGCAAGAAGAATTTTACCATCTTTTTGTTTAGCTTGACATAAGTTGAGCATGGAGGTGTCATTTTCTATGTTATAGTGATAGTGCGCCATGAAACATTCAGACAAGCCTGCAAAGGTGGTGATGACACCAAATGGTAATTTGGAGAAGCACTCTAATGAAGGACTGTTAAGGCTCTTAGGGAATGACCGCAAAAGATAGTTGTCACACCATGATACTTCTTGATAAGCCATGAATAATTCCTTGGAATGATGTCTTGGATCTCCTTTTCCTTTGTATTTATCAAATCTGGGCATTTCAAAGTGTTTAGGAAAAGGCATAGCTATGATATATTTGTCAAATGGATACAAACAAAGTTCTTTGAATTTGAAGACATGTTCAGAGCTATTCTCCTATAATGACTTGAGGGTGACCTTCATTTCCTCCAATTTAGTATTGACTAGAAAGCATCGAGAGATGGAGTAGCTGATCGGTATCATGGAACTTGATATGACATTTGCTAGGTCTGATGATAGCCTTGCTGGTGTGGCAGATTTTGATAACTTGCCATGTTTTCATAACCCAAGATTTGTTGTTGACCTATTGATTGTTGTCGGTATTGAGGTATCTGCGAATAGGTCATCGTGTTCTGTTGTGGGGCACCAGGTGGTTGTTCATATTGCAGATTTTGGAACTATTGAATCTGTGGTGCACTGCCTTGTGGATAAGTGCCCCCTATATAATTGGGATAGATATAAGATTGATCATTTCTTGTCAGGGGATTTTGATCTTCATCGCTTTGCACATGATGAACATTCGTGACTAGATAGGAGGTAGGCGGCACTTGCAAGTAACTGAATTGTGACTGTGAAACAACCAATTGGACAGTTACTTGGGTGGATATTGGGTCATGCCAACAAATTGTGGCAGTGATTGAATGGGTGGGGGTATGTATGATGATGATATTGTAGAAGGCATGCCCCTAGCCAGGGGAGCGGATGCGAGAGGGTAGCCTGGCATCCCTATAGTGTTACCTATGACTTGTGGCATTGATTGAATAGGTCAGGGTATAGATGATGATGATGGAATCATGTAATTCATGCCCCTAGTTAATACTTGTGTGGTAAAAGCGGAGGGATAGTCTAGCATTCTGGTGGTCCAGAATGGCATTTGTACAGAAGGCACATTGATGGATCAAGAGATGGGATTAGTGAAAGGTGCGACTTACATCACACTTGATGTCATGGGTATTTGTGTCACCAATGGCAGTGAGGTAGGAAGTTGTGTGGATGACACATTCACTGGTGCATTATAAACACTGCCTCCTACAGAGGTAGGCCCTTACCACTTAGCATAAAATGGTTGGTAGTGTTGTGCAAGGGAATCCATAGGCACTTGCATACATGGTATCGATATGTTGCTTTGTGATTGTGTTAGCGAAGGTAATATGATTTGTTGAGGTGATTATTGTTGACAAACGGTTACAGGGACATAAAGTGATGTGATAGTCATTCCACTTGCGATCATGTTAGCGAAGATGAGGTCTTTACGAGCTTCAATGATCTCATCGATCATTTGGGCGATATCAGTGTTAGCTAAGAATTGATTTGAGTATCTATGTCGTTAGGTTGATTTACCATGACATCATATGAGATGGTTGGATTAAACATTTCTTATGTGAGAGGGATATTTCTCACCAAAGTGGTATTGACAACAAACTCAAGGTTTTGTTGTGGGTCTAGAAAACCATAATCCCATCTGGGATGATTGTTCCATAGCTTGCCTAGATTTTGACCAAGTAGTTACGGGCATGAACCACATGAAACGAATAAGAGATGTTGTAAACTAAAGAAACAAGAGACTACGCTATCTAGGATGATCTAATCGGGCAGATGAGAGAATGAAGACCTAGACAAGGATCGAGTACTGTCTGATAAGGAACAATGCGACACTGGGATAGATCTAGAGGATACACCAAACACAAAACCTAGTTAGGTAACACAATGGAGAAAGAACCTCTGGCTCGAGGTGATAAGATCACAATGTGATATGTGATGACAAACCTTGGGACATGATATAGTCCAAGGAGAGGTGATAATTGTCACCAAAATGATACAGACTGACTTGATAGAAATCCAGACCGATGAAGACTTAAACCGATGAATGGAGGATGAAAATACTGAAGAACAAAATGATGAGAGATCAAATCAAAAATGATGAACTGATAGCCTAATGAACCTGGATGCTATGAGATGTGAGACAAAAATTGATCTAATGAAAAATCGACAGCATCCGGACGTGAATAGAGATACTACAACCCAAACTAGAGTGCAAAAGCGAAGAGCCAAAGATATCAATCGAGAGTGAACTAACGAACCACAAACAACACTCTACTAGTGTAACAACGTCTAAGAATCAAAATATGCAAGGATAGATACTGACTATTGAAAACTCAAAAGATTTCTAATGTAATGCGGATAGCACTTCGATAGTGTGACAACTTCTAAGACCAAGATCACCGAGATAAATCCTAACAGCTGAAGAGTCAAGAAAACATTAACGCTAAACAAATAGAATTCTGGCAGCATGACAACGTCTAAGACCAAGATCACGAAGATAACTAATAGCTAAAGAATCAAGCAGTTTATAAGACAATACAGATATCATAACGACAGTGTAACAACGTCTAAGCACAAGATCATGAAAGATAGGTCCTGACAGCTAGAGGATCAAGAAATGTCTAAAGCAATGCGGATAGCATAATGACTGTAGACACCCAAAATTGTCCAGTCTAATTAAATAAATATTATTTATTTAATTATCTAAGCTTAATTCTTCTATTAATTAAATAAATATTTATTTATTTAATTAATTCATTTATCCTCTTCTAGCCTTATTTCTCATTTAAATAAATACATTTATTTATTTAAATTATCTTTTTCTTAAATTAAATAAATATCTTATTTATTTAATTGATCCCACTTCTTCTATTAATGAAATAAATCTTTATTTATTTAATTAATTCATTAGCCTTTTCTACCTATGACACATGTCATTCATCTCTTAATTCATACACTACCTACCCCTTTCATTATTTTATTATTTCTTCTACCTACCCTCTAATCATAGCCGACCTCCTTTTTACACCTCTTAATCTTATCCCTCCATTTCATATAGTGTCTTCTATATAAGGAGATGCTTCCTTCATTATCAAACCCTAATCATTCTATGCATTCTAATCAATCATCCTAATCACTAATCTTAAGGACTTGACTATACTACGATCCTACTTGCAACCACATTCCGTTCTTTGTTGAGCTCTTGTGCACATAAAATCTGAGAGCAAATATATCAAGCAAGATCAATGGAGATAGGAAGAATGGAGATCAAAACCCTATTGGACATGTAATAGTATAATCTTTGTGATTTCATGTGATTTGCATTGTCTTAGGTAATCTTCATATGTTATGGTGGATCTTTGTTGATTGTCAGGCTAGGGTTTTGTGGTTGAATTCATTTAGCCTTTCAATATTGTTATTATTGTTATCCATTTTCACCATATACATTTTGGCACGCCCGGTGGGACATGGATATTTCTTAGATCTATGTTTTTTGCATATTTTTCTAACCCTATATTGCTATTTTGTAAAACAATTTGGAGAATAACCTTGTGCAGCTAGGGTTTTGGACACAAAATCAAGATCTTGGAGAGATTCGATCATATATCACAAACGGCTAGGAAATTTTGCACCAAATTTTTTTTGCAGGTTGAAGAAAGTATCAGGAGCTCTCAAGCCAAAATTAAGAATTTTTGGAGCACATTTTCATTTTCTATGAATTTTTTATGATTTTCCATAAAAAATTAATTTTGAGAGAAAATGAGAGAATTTTTTGGATTTTCTTACATTTTTGGAAATCTCTCATAATTATACATAGGATCTGTTCTTTGTGATTTTAATTTTGATACAAAATATTTCCCTAAAAATTAGATCTTTAAAAATTAGGGTTTTTCCTTATTTTGATCAGATCTCACAAACCAATTCTAATTTTGACATCAACTTTTTTTTGCAATTCACAAAAAGTATCAGAAAGATTTAGTAAAAATTTAAGATTTTTTGGATCGATTTTCAATTTTATATGAATTTTTTATGATTTTTCATAAAATATTAATTTTGAGAGAAAATTAGCGAATTTTTTGGATTTTCTTACATTTTTAAAAATCTCTTAGAATTATACACAGGATCTATTCTTTTTGATTTTAAATTTGATGCAAAATCATTCCTCAAAAATCAGATCTTTGAAAATTAGGGTTTTGCATTATTTTACTCATATCTCACAAACTGCTTGAATTTGTTGTAGAAAACTTTTTGTGCAGGTTTGAAAGACCATCAAGACAGTCTAGTAAAAATTTTAGATATTTTGGAGCGATTTTCCATTTTATATGAATTTTTTATGATTTTTCATAAAAAATTAATTTTTGGAGCAAATTAGCAAATTTTTTGGATTTTCTTACATTTCTGGAAATCTCTTGAAATTTTACAGGTGGTCTTTTTTTATGATGAATCGGATATTTTAATTGGTCAACAAAATGCATTATTGAAGGCCCCTTATTTCACAAAGTCTTTTGGATCTAAAATTTACCTAACTTGTGTGCTTGCAGGAAGGGGTGATTATTTCAAACAATCCAAACTACTAATAAATCTTTGCTGCAGATCCTTGGCAAGGGTTTTTGGATTTTTATTGTATTCCTTGTTTTCATAGACTAGCAAACACTTCAATTGGTGCACTAAAATTGAATCATTGTCTTTTGTGTCTTGAGCAATAGGCTCTTTTTGTTTAATCTTTAGAGGGTCTGTCTTCCCGTTTGGTCATTAGGACTACTAGTGAGAAGAGAACGATCCAAGTGGTAGCGAGGAAAACCCACCTCTTCCGAACCACTATAAACAACTGTATTCATGGTGAAAACTATAGATAACTTGTGCTGATTAGTTCATACCGACACTATGTCTCCCCATAAACCCGTTTGATCAAATGTATTTGATCATTTGTAGGGCGTAACCCCTACCGGCTAGGAGCCTTCTATATTTACAGAGCTGAAAGTGCTGCATGTATGGCCACATGAGCGGATGCCCTTACTAGCACCTTTTTGTTTTAGAAGCCCAAATCCTTCTAGTTGTTGGGGTAGGAGGTCGGACCTCTGGTAGCGGCCCACACACATACGGTTCTTAGTAGAGATACAAAGTTCGCCATGGGGAGTTTTCGTGGGGACTGATGCTTGGCTGACCCGAGAAGTGAGTGTCGAGGGTGGAGCCAGTGAGGTCAAGCATCTAAGTATCCGCTCTGAATAGCGTAGCCTCGGGGGTAAAACCTCATGTGGGATCAACAACTATTGTCTTGGCCAGCCATAAGAATTGTGCTTGACTTATTTTAAACATTCAAAACATTCAAAACCAAACAGCAAAACATTGTGTCTTTTGTGTTTTCAAGTATATGCAAAACATTTTTACATCAAACAACACACTTTTCTTGGAGAGTCTAAACACTTGCAAACATTGAGTCCTCTTCAACATTGTGTCCTCTTGTCACGAAAAATAGTCAAACATTCAGATTTGGTCACAACTTCACAAATTGAAAAAATTTTACAGTCAAGCAAACAAGAACAATCAGTTTCAGAATTCTTGAGCTTCCTAGGTTGTTTCTCCAGGTTTTCATCTAGCATTCAATTTGTCTTTGGGTCTCACAAAATCCATCATTACTTTACACCTTACATTACATTCACATTTGTCTAAACTTGAGTCAAAAGGTCACTTGCTTGTCCTCATCATACTTTGTCAACACACTACATACAAAAACACATTGCTAAGTGGTCCCTCATCAAGGTTTCTTACCTTTGGGTCTCATTTGGTTCTACTTAGAGTCAAGGTCAACTTACCTCATCAAGAGAAACTATCCTCTCTTTGGAAGTCCCACCTACTCTACTACATACATACTTGATCTTACACTTTGGACATTGCAAGTACACTTCAGACTCATTTACATTCCATTCAACTCTTGGTCTTCCATACTCTTTCCATTTTTCATCTAGTCTCACACATCTTGGTCAATACCTAGTTCATGGTTGAAACCCGTCTTCAAAAATCTAGGAGAGAAACTAAAGAGGCTCAAGAGTCCGCAAACATGAGTTCTTATGAGTATGACAATGAGATATTTTTCAATTCTGATCATACTACATTACCTGACATGGATGCCTATAGAAACAATCCAAATGTTGAGAACATGGACACTATAAACAACAATGCTACACAAAATGACAATGTGGACAACTTTTCAGTACATTCAGCAGATGTGGAAGAATCCATTATGAATCCCCATTTCAATCGATTGGTTGAGGAAATAATGAGGAGAGAAAGACGATACTTTTTACACATGATGGCACAAAGTGGAGCCAAGATACCTCATGATTTTGACATGTCTCAAATAATGGAACATAGACCTTTGCAACAACCTCACTCCAATATGGATCAAAGGAGACCTAATAGTGGAGGAAATAGAGGACCACACATGGTACCTGAATCACCATCAGCTTTGCTTCAAAAACCAGAGGTCCCACATACACATGGTCAAACATATGATACTCACCTTCGCAGACCATTATGGAAGTCTTATGGAGAAAAATATGCTCAATCACATATCAATGCTAAGGATCAACCACCAAAGCAATGGGATATTCCAAGGCATGCTCAAAATTTGGACACAAGGAAACCTCATGTCAAATTTGGGGGCAATACAATAGAACATGACATGCCTGTAGAGTATGGTATACATGCACAAAATACATATGGTGTTCCTCAACATGAATCTATACCAAGTGGTCCATATATGCAACATCATTACAGACTTCCTCCATATGAACATGTGTATGATCAATATCATCCATATATGCAACATGCACCTCCTCCAATGGGTACTTCAAACATAGGATATGGTCCAAGAAGTTGATCTCCACCTAAGAGCAATTTGGAGCAACAAATCAGGGACTTACAAAAGAAAATGGAGGACATAAATACACCGAAGCCAACATACACAATGAGAGACATATGTCCTTATCCATTTGACAAGATCATTCCAATGCCTCCTTTTCCTGGACACTTTGTGACGCCTAAATTTGATAAGTATAGAGGAAAAGGGGATCCTAAGGCACACATAAGAAAATTTTTCACAGCTTGCATTGAGGTAGCAGCAGAAGAGACATATTTGATGAGATTATTCCCACAAAGCTTAGGTGATCAAGCTATGGAATGGTTCTCCCAACTTCCACCTAGTATTAAGTCATGGGGTGACCTAGCAGAAGCATTTATTCAACATTTCTCCTACAATATAGAGACAGACATATCAGTCACTACTTTGTGCAACACCAAGAAAAAAGAGGGAGAATCTTTTGCATCATTTTTACAAAGATGGAGAAATCTAGCCAGCAGATGCTCTTGTGAGATTCCACAAAAACAAATGGTAGAGATGTTCACCCAAAATGTTAACAAAGAGATTGGTTATGACTTAAGGAAAGCTTGTTTGTCTACCTTCAAGGATGTTATCGAAAAAGGCTTAGCAACAGAAAAGGTCCTAATTGAACAAGGAGTCATTAAGATATTTAAGGAAAACAAAGATGACTTTAAAGGAAAAGACAAGCAAAGATTTTGGAATAAAAACAAGAATACAGTCAATGATGGTGTTGTTGATGCCAACACAGTGCGACCTAAATTCATCTTTTTAGGATCAAGTTCTACAAACAATCAAGTAAATACTCAAACAACTTCCAGATCATGAAGGAAGTACACTCCATTGGGAGAACCACTTCAGTCAGTTTTCAAGAAGCTTGTGGCAAACAAGGTAATCACAGTTCCAGATTTTCCTCCATATGAACCAAAGGTTAAGCCGAATTGGTGGAATGATGATGAGTATTGTGAATTTCATAAGAGCAAGGGTCATAAGACAGGAAATTGTCATCAACTGAAGAACATCATATAGGATCTCATTGATAGAGGTGACATTGAGATTGAGGGACATTCATCTAATCAAGAACATGAGATGTTTAAGGAACCATTCCCAAAACATGACAAGGGAAAAGCTAAAGCCATAGATGACCAAGCCAACTATACTAGAGCACCTTACAACTATGATTCAACTATCAATAATATCTCGATGGACAATTACGTCTCTACTATTATCATCAAGGACAAAGCATCTGAGAATTCTACTTAGAGACCCAAGATTGTCCTAAAAGGTGTTGGATTTTCTTTCGAACCTACCTCTGAATGTCACGTTACAACCCATCGAGGTAAAATTACTTTGCAAGGTGCTCCAGCTAAAAACACCACCTCTTCATCAACCAAACCTGAGTATGACCTTGTAGAACAGTTAGGGAAGACACCCGCGCTCATTTCAATCCTTGAACTATTACGCATATCCCCCGCACATAAAGCTATTCTTGACAAAATCTTGAGAGAAACTGTTGTTCCTACTGATCTGAACGTGGACTAGTTTCAAGCCATGGTGGGATACCTTTCCATTCCACACTCCCTTACATTCACAGAAGCCGATGATGCCTCCATAAGTCAGCCACATAATGCACCATTACACATTGAAGCCTTCATACACAAACATCGAATAAAACGAGTCCTGATAGATGGAGGAGCAGGTCTGAACATTTGTACATTGAGCACTATTAAACAATTGGGATATTCCGACAAAGCTGTGAATTCTACAAACGAAATCACCATCAAGGCATATGACGATGAAGAGCGTTCATCCAAGGGAACAGTCACCTTACCTCTCAGAGTTGGGCCAGTTACAAAGGATGTGGTTTGTCAAGTCCTAGACATCGATCTCACATACAACATACTCTTGGGACGCCCATGGATTCATGAAATGAGTGCAGTCCCATCTACATATCATCGATGTATCAAGTTTCCACACAATGGAGTTGAAGTGACCGTCAAAGCGGATCCAAATCCATTCATATATTGCAACAATCTGCAACCTAGATCAGAAATAACAATCCCAGTCAATCGCGAAGCTGTTCCTTCATCGGTATATGTGGATCCTGAATCCTTGAAAGCTTTTACATCAAAACAAGCAGAGATCAAAGAAAAGTTCAAGTTTAAAGACATGGGATGTGGTGAGTATATCTTTCATGTTGATCAACTCCCACTATCTCCTAAGGTATTCAGTCGACAGGAACAACCTACAAACAATTTGCAATGCCAAGGAATTGGTTGTGAATCACCTAGTGTTGTGGCTACTAAGTCTAAATGCAAATCTCCTCTAGTGGTGCAAGCATCTCCTGATATCAATAGTCCTAAGAGTGGTTCCTGCGAAGAATCTATTGAGCATATTGCCAAACCTCTTGAGAACTCACATAGCCTTACCATATCATCTGCTCATTCCATTTCCACTCCGCTCCCAGACTTGGATCAACAACAATTACAAAAGCCCTCACTAATCGGGGATCACAAATCAAGCTTTGAAAAGAAAAATCTAAAAGTCAAAACTAAAGAAAAGTCCTTTAGTCCAAATAAAAATCAAAAGCTATTGGACTCTGCAAAAATCAAAGTCAAGGATAAAAATCCTATGAAGCAAAAAGAGCAAGAGTTGATCTCCCCTAATATCAAAATAACTGGGGGCAAAAGCTCTAAAATTTTACGTCAAAAAGCATACTTGTTGATCCTAAGTCTCCATCATGCTATCCTACTTTCACTTCTTTTCACAATCATAAGCCTTCATAACTCTTCCACTTGTTCCACACATCCATTCCCTTCTGGCGATACATCATGGACCTTTAATGGAGTTTCCTCAAGGGACTTTGTTATTAGGGATGCCCAAACTTCTTCAGGTGACATACATATGGGCCTGTGTAGTCCACACACTAGAAATTCTACCTTAGTTCCTTCAGCAAGGAAGACAGTCACTCGAGATACACATCATTCAGTCAAGGAACAATGCAGCTACAATCATAAAGTCAAGCCTCGCACATTTGAGGTAGGCGACTTAGTTCTCAGAGAAAATGCCAAAAATCAGCAAGACAGAGAGAAGAAGGGCAAGTTCAAACCAAATTGGCTTGGTCCTTACATCATTACAACAGCATATGGAT
The DNA here is from genome assembly GCF_030272615.1 of Cryptomeria japonica. Classification (NCBI taxonomy): domain Eukaryota; kingdom Viridiplantae; phylum Streptophyta; class Pinopsida; order Cupressales; family Cupressaceae; genus Cryptomeria; species Cryptomeria japonica. The sequence goes on from NC_081414.1 coordinate 487,717,788, forward strand.
TTGGGGCATATCTTAACTACAGAAGGTGAACCTTTGGAGGATCCTATCAACAACATGCACCTTCACAGGTTTTACACATAGCTCTTCAAAATATCCTAAATTCAAAAATACAAAAAAATAAAAAAAATTCAAAAATACAAAAAAAATTATAAAACAAAAAAATCATTACTTGGTGAAAACTTGGCAAACAGGCGCCTTGTGACACAAAAAACATTGAAAAATTGAAAAAAGTAAAGAGAAATAATTTCGTCCAATGGTGAAAACCACCTTGGTGGCGCCCTGGGCAAGTACCATGGTGAAAACTGGGTTACCAGCACCATGCGTAGAGACATTGCTCCTCCCTCCTTCAGGATTCTCTTTCATCCTTTCACTTTGCACACACTCACAACCTATTCATCCATAATAAACTTACCCATTCCCATCATGGCTTGTTATTGATCTACCTAAGATTGGTTATCCATTCATAATAAACCTCCCTTTTCACATCCCTTTCCATCCATAACAAATCAGATCCTATCTGTGGCTAAGGCAAATCCTACATCTAGTGATGGGTGTGGAACTGAGAACATCACATGTTTCAAGGAGTAAAGTTTCTTCCAGCTTTCTTCAGTCTATTCGTGCACAATCCGCAATAAAGCAACATCTGCATCACAGATCCGCAATAAAGTTTCACCTTCTCTGCAATAAAGTATCAGTTTCATGGATTCAGTCAGTTTTAGATGAGACACAGCAGCAACAATGGGCTTCAACAAATCAAATCTTTCAACAAACTCAGACAACATTATGGTTCAGTACTATCTATCCTTTTTGTGAAAGTAAACATTGTGACCACAATCGAATAAGACTTATACAAGTGACAAGAGACACTAAACTTGAGGACTACAGTGGATGTTGGTGTCGAGTCTTGATTTTATCTTTTGGTGACATGTCTTTTAGCTTTTCCGGGATGTCTCTGACTAGAGATTCTATCTCCAGGATGTCTTTGACTAGAAAGGCGAGGATGGGGTATCGTCACCTATTTGTATTTGTTGTCTGTGGATTGTCTCTTAGTAATGCTATGACTTGTCCAAGGATATGAGGACACTGTGAGTCTAGTGTGAACTGGGGCATTCCTTGTTTGTGACTGTCTTATCTCCATGCAAATAGGTACAATGACTTTCTGGGTCGAACATATGCCTCGATTTTCATAACCTACTTGCCATAATAAAGCTCAATGATGATAACGCACAAGAAGCTCTTTCAATTTCATATCTTCTATCTTTCATCCCCCTTTCTTGATTGACTTCCATCGTCCTTCTCGAGTCCGCGTAGCCTACTATCACATGACTGAGTATAATGACACACCAAAAATATTTGCATTTCATGTAGTTGCACCTACATTACCACATATAAGTATTTCATACATACATATAGATATCACAACTGCATCACATCCTGCACACAACACCTGTTAGCACAATTTACATTTGTATTATCATATTCATCTACATTACTTACATTCACATTTGCATCATGCATACACATATAAAACATAAAAGAACAAAAAAAAAATATTGCATTGCATCATATACATATTTGCATCCATATCATAAGCATCACATAAGAACATCTCATCACATAGGTACACATGCATATAGCTGCCACAAAGATGAATCATCTCATATATATATATAAAGTGTCATGATACAATGATGTCAAAATCATATGGCTACAATCATCCGCAGGTGTCTACATCATTATACAAAATGGTACAAAACTGATGCAGAGGAACTCACTGATCACTCCTGCCAACACTATTGGTAGTGCTAATCCTATCGATGTCATGGTATCCCATGCCACGTGTCCCACCCTCATCTCCAGTCTTGGATCCTAGAACACTCGTCTAAGGGCATCCCTGTCTTTGTCTCGATCATACGGAATCAACTCCCCATCAATTGGTATCCGCATAATCCTATATGCATCCTCCAGGGTGACTGTCATCTCACCCATCGGCAGATGAAACGTGCACGTCTCAGAGTGCCATCTCTCAGCTAACGCAGTCAGCAAACCCATGTTTGCCCGAAACTCAGGCACATACAGCACATGTCTCAAACCCATCTCCTCGACGGCAGCTCTATCCTCGAGTGACAACTCAGGTCGCAACCTCTACGTTGACGAGAATCTCTCTCGTGACTCTAGCATCGACAAATACTCCTGTAGTCAAACAACTCAATCATGTCAGTTATAGTGGCATTCACTGTTTATCACAAAATGCTACTCGCTATCTAAATGCATATGGTTGTTTACCCTAGTGACACTCATTGTTCATCACAAAGTGTTGCTATTTATCCTAGTGGTACTCCCTGTTCATCACAAAGTACTACGTGTGTGACACTCCCTGTTCATCACAAAGTGTTACTCACATTCGCACTCCCTGTTCATCACAAAGTGTTGCTCATATTTCAGTACTCCCTGTTCATCACAAAGTACTCTATCTTGGTACTCGTTGTTCATCACAAAGTGCCTTGATCTATCCTAGTCTTCCTAGAGGACCTGCTTGAGTGTATCCTCTCAGCAGCTTATCCAATCGACAGCATATGTTTATCACAGAACTGCCGATTTGACCTAGAAGACCAAACTTGCATTTTTCAATGCAAACATATTTTCCTGACATAAATGCACATTTATTATATTACCTAGTATGCATTAATGACAACAATAAATGCATCAAAGTACGAGGAGGTTTTGTGGTACTTACTGGCTCTCCTACCTCTGCTGGCCTCTAGAATCGGCGAACGCGGTCAAATCTATGAACCAAAGCCATCACTGCTGACTGTTGCTGCTCTTTTCTCTCTCTGCACTCTAATCTCGTGGATGTGTAGATGACAATGAGGATGTATTTTCCCCCGTGGTCTATCTTATAGCCTACCCTATCCCTCGCCTTCATTTCCCGAGTCAATCTTCGTTATCCCGTGACTTTGTCACTTTATCCGATCAATCCATTCTATCTTGTCTTTCTTATCGAGAGATTGTCTGCAATCTTTTCAGACATTTTCATCCAATCTCTCGAGTCGGCATATCATTCCCATTTTGGGGCAACTCTGTATCAGTTCATCTTATCTTCTTTGAAACAACGCGACAAGCCGCATTGTCTCAAAGAGGGGCAAAATGTAGACACCCAAAATTGTCCAGTCTAATTAAATAAATATTATTTATTTAATTATCTAAGCTTAATTCTTCTATTAATTAAATAAATATTTATTTATTTAATTAATTCATTTATCCTCTTCTAGCCTTATTTCTCATTTAAATAAATACATTTATTTATTTAAATTATCCTTTTCTTAAATTAAATAAATATCTTATTTATTTAATTGATCCCACTTCTTCTATTAATGAAATAAATCTTTATTTATTTAATTAATTCATTAGCCTTTTCTACCTATGACACATGTCATTCATCTCTTAATTCATACACTACCTACCCCTTTCATTATTTTATTATTTCTTCTACCTACCCTCTAATCATAGCCAACCTCCTTTTTACACCTCTCAATCTTATCCCTCCATTTCATATAGTGTCTTCTATATAAGGAGATGCTTCCTTCATTATCAAACCCTAATCATTCTATGCATTCTAATCAGTCATCCTAATCACTGATCTTAAGGACTTGACTATACTACGATCCTACTTGCAACCACATTCCGTTCTTTGTTGAGTTATTGTGCACATAAAATCTGAGAGCAAATATATCAAGCAAGATCAATGGAGATAGGAAGAATGGAGATCAAAACCCTATTGGACATGTAATGGTATAATCTTTGTGATTTCATGTGATTTGCATTGTCTTAGGTAATCTTCATATGTTATGGTGGATCTTTGTTGATTGTTAGGCTAGGGTTTTGTGGTTGAATTCATTTAGCCTTTCAATATTGTTATTATTGTTATCCATTTTCACCATATACAATGACATCTAAGAGCTGGATCATGAAAGATAGGTGTAAACTATCGATAGATCAAGAAGTTTATACAGTAATGGAGACAGCATAACGACAGTGCAATGAGGTCTAGGACTAAGATCACCAAAGATAGGCCCTAACTGTTGGGGAAACGTAAGATTGCAAAATCAAAAGAAACAGAAATCCGACAGAATAATGAGACTAACCTAACAAGTCGGGACAAGATAAAGTAAACTCGCTATAATAGGCCACAAACCTACCAAAACAAGGCGTGAACCCACTAAAACAAGACTAGCAAGCTTCAAACTGACTGAAAAATGCTTGAACAACATAACAACACTAAAAATGCAAACCTGCTAGTTTAGGGTGCAAACCCACTATTTCATGGTACAAACCTACCAAAACTGGTGTAACAAACACTATAAAAAGTGAACCCAAAATTTCAGGGTGCAAACCCGCTATTTCAAGGTGCAAACCTGCTGAAACAAGGTAACAGACACATAAAAAGCGAACCCATTGTTTCAGGGTACAAACCCGCTATTTCAGAGAGAAAACCCATTGGATGACAAAATGATGGTGATTGTGCTATGTGTGTCACTTCTGGCTCAAATTTGATAGCATTCCCAGTAGAATTTGACTACAAACTCGCTATAATAGACCATGAACCCACTAGAAATAACTTCAAACTCGCTAGAACTAACTTCAAACCTACTAGATTGATATTTTGACAAAAGACTTAACACCAAACACAACAAGCATGAAGATCTGACCATAAAACAGATAAAAAAACTAGTCAAGTACACCCCTATGGGTAGTCAAATGGTAGTTTGTGTTAAACCTCCTTGCCCAGAATACCACATTCAACAGGATAGATAGAATCCTGACAACAACGGCTCCACCCTTGGCACACAGTTCTCGAGCATGTCAATCTTAGAAATCATGGGTAATCACTTCCTAATGAATTTTCTATCTTGAATTGAGGGGTATGTGAGGAGTATCTTTGGTACACGCGTACCACAACACCTGAGTCAACACATAGAAGGATTTTTTGCTTCTAAAAAAAGTTTGGCTCGTATTGGGAGAACTTTTGGGGCTAATCAAGTGGTCATACATGTGGTGGCTAGCTCATTCAAGAGATATCCCAGCGTGTAGAACATGGGTTTTTATGCATCTACCACACAAGCACCAAGGGATTTTGACTTTCATCAAGATTGTAGAAGTATTTGCAAGGTGATACTGAGGGAAACCATCAGTATGACATAGCGTAACCAGTTGATTTATAGCTTTGCTAAAATCATAAATATTTATTTAATGGATCGAAAGAAAATGCCACTTGGGTCATTCTCCCCTCACCCGACCTTATAGGATACTCGGGGGGACATGCCCTCCTACTTAGAAATTAAAAAAGTGAGCATCACTAATACTTTTCTCTTGCACCTACGACCACGAGAGCCATAGGGAGAGGATAGTGTGTGTTAGCAGTAGGACCACTCTACAAATGCACAAACGTGCAAGACACAAAAGACATGGGGTTTATTTCCTTACTTGAATTGAATTGTGACTAAATACTCATAAGACACAACATGTCAATTTCCTCAATTGAATTGATGTGTACCTAAATACTCATAAGATACAAGATGCAAAGATTTGAATGCAATAAAGGAAATGAAATTATTTTGTTTTAATGAAACCTCTTTTTTCCTTAGTGAACCTACAACAAACTATTAGTATTGAAAGCATAGGGGTCTTCTTATTGCTCGATTTTCTATACACATGTTAGTGAGATCATCCAACAACATACAAGTTAGTTGATTAGTAGAAAAATAGCATTTTGAAAAATCATATAAATGATAATGAGTGAATCCAATACAACATTGTGCAAACCCGTTGTTTCCAGTTGCATTCCCATTGTTTCTTAGTGAACCCATTGTTTCAGTTTGCATTCCTGTTGTTTCAAGTTCATTCCCATTGTTTTAGTTAATGAACTCGTTGTTTCAGGTGCATTCTAGTTGTTTCAATTAGTGAACCCATTGTTTCAGGTGTGTTCCTGTTGTTTTAGTTAGCGAACCCATTGTTTCAATTGCATTCCCATTGTTTCAGTTAGCAAACCCATTGTTTTAGTTAGAGAACCCACTGTTTCAAGTGTGTTCCTTCTATTTCAGGTTGTGTTCCTGCCACTATGCAGAAAACTGCCAAAAAGCATTTACAAATTCTCAAAACTTAAAATGTGGATTTATACCTTTCGTACAGAAATGATAACGCATTCTCGCTGCTTCGTGTTGTGAACCCACTGCTTCAGAACACGATCCTATCATTTCGTGAAATCTCAAGATCGATAAAATAGACTTCTGTCTAGGCGGAAATCCACTTAAAGCTCTTCTTTTTTGCTTGCAAGTGCTCAAAATCTATCAAAAAAAACACTCAAACAACAAAAAACATTAAAAAAGACCTGTGACGTGGGTCCCATCGGGCATGCCAAAAACCATGTGAGGTAAATATGCAAGATAAACTAAATGATTGAAATAACGAAGAAATAACCAAAAAATCCATTAAACTCAAACACCTCAAGATAGAAATGACAAAACCAAAACGAAGAACAAAATGATAATAACGCAAACCACGATTCCCGCTTTAATTTGGGTATTTCTCAATTTGATGTGTGCTCATGATGTCAACGGATGTTCAATTTTGCTCCATGATAGTAGATGTGAATGATGATGGATGATTTGTTAAAAAACATGATGTGAGTAATGATTCCAACTGTGTAACAGTGCATTGGCATGAAGATGGGATGAAATGGTCTAAAAATGGAGGGATTAAATAGGTAAAATGAGGAAGGGAAGGGGAGGTGAAAAGGAGACACTTGTCCTCAAAAGGGACAAGTGGCTCAACTAGAAAGGAAAGGAGTGACATATGTCTCTAAGGACACATGTCCATTTTGGGAAAAGCCACCCAAAATTAGGGAATTTTAGGATGTGCACATAGGGAGGGTGACTAGGCTAGGAGAGGTTTAGATGGATAGAGTTGGTTGGAACCCTAGGGTTAGGACAAGGGTTAGATTAGATGGGGGGTTAAAAGTAAGAGTCATGTGCTCAAATAGGATTTGAATTTAATTAATTAATACATGGACTTTGGAAGAAGGAAATTTGATTAAATAAAATAATTAATCAAAAGGGGGAAAAGGGGATTAATTAACTACATTAATTAATTAGAAGAATAGGATTGGGGATTAATTAATTGAAAGAAAGGGATTTGGGAGATTAATTAATTAGAAGACAGGGATTTGGGAAATTAATTGATTAAGAATCAATTAATTTGAAGAATGAGAATTTAAATTCGATTAAATTAATTAGTCAAATATAGGTGTCTACATTAACAAAACTTTCCAACAATCTCCCCATCAACAATCTCAACATATGTTGACATCAATGACAACACATCGGCCAATATCTAACACTGCTCCCTAGTAAACTTCTTTTGATCATACATTTCTTTAATAGTGGAGATCTTATCATTGTAGCTTTTTGGTAGAGACATCAGAATCTTCTCAATTATGTCTTCATCTGACAGGGTGCTGCCAAGTTCTCTGATTTCATTTACTGCACTGTCAACCTTCTGAAAATAGCTTGTTATATCTTCTCCTTCCATTTTTAAGTTCTCATATCTACGCTTAGATATTAGCTTCTTTGATAGTTTAACACTATCATATCCTTCATAGATATCCCTCAACTTTTCCCAAACTTCATAAGAAGTATTTATTGAAATAACCTTTGTCAATTCAGTCTTTGATAAAGCACTAAAGATATCAGACCTTGCCTTTTCATTTTTTTCATGAGCTTGAATCTCATCAGGAGTGGTAAGACCATTTTCTCATTGTACATACTTAGTTTCCATAGCTTTCTGAGTGTTTTATCCCAAGGAAATCATGAAACCTCTCATCTTCACTTTCCAAAAGCTATAGTCAGATCCTTCAAAAATAGGAATAGTCAGTTTATGTTCCATTGGATCAAGATCTACCTCAAGCGGTTAAGCTCTTCTCCAAGGAACCAAAGCTCTGATATGGATCTTTGAATATCTGGGCAACTGAGAGGGGGGTGAATTAGTTGACAACTTAAATATTTCTTTTGATAACTCAATGATGAACGAATAGTACCAAACCGGTACTGAGAGGGGGGGTGAATCAGTACAAACACAAATACAGTCCAAAACCGGTTTGACAGGAAATACTCAAAATGACTGGCAAACAGGGATACTGGTTGAAACAGAGTGCAACCGGTAACACCCAGAACAACTAAAACAATCATAAATTGGTCATTCACTAAGCTTTCCTCTTAGCTCAATATTATAGTACCATTACACTCTCATGCATGAACAGGTAAACTATCATCAGATCTTCATAACAATTAGTTCAATATGTTTTATAGACAGGCATAAAACACAGAACCATCATATGCTCAATAGGTAATAACAAAGCATCACAAGATATAAGCATTACACATGACACACATATTTTTCACATGGAAACCCAACTGGAAAAAACCACGGTGGGGATGAATACCCACAAGTTTCTTTTGAACTCTTTAGAAGTCTGCTCTGTTAGGAGCCTTGTCCGGTTAAAGACATTACAATAGGTTCTGCTAGGGACCGATCCTGTTAGGGATCACCCGGTTAAGGGATGGCTATAATACCCGGTTAGGGTTACCTTGTTAGAGGATTTCAAGAACTCAATAGCTAAAGGATCTCCAGAGCTTTATAGCTTCCCAAAACTCAATAACTTCGAGCTACCCTGTTAAGGGATTTGAATCAAGCCGGTTAAAGCTACCCTGTTAAGGGATTTGTATCAAGTCGATTAAGGCTACCCTGTTAAGGGATTTCACAACTGTTGAAGTGGTTAAAGATCAACAGGAATTACAATGATCTGGTAATAGCACTCAATGCTAATGCAGATCCGTTTTGGCTCCTCTTCACCTTCTGCACATTCACTTTGTAGATATCTCTTCTCTCCTTTGGTCTAGCAAGAATCACGTATCACTTCCCTTGGATACACACACACACACCTTTTTCCAACAACCTTAGAAAGAAACACAACATCGACCTTATAGGAAACAGACAGGTCGGTAGCAAAAAACCCTAAACCCTAAACCTGTTAGGTTAAGCAATTCAAACGGTTCAATCCTCACCATTGAATCATACTGCATTAAATGCAACAATCTTGAATTGATCTCAAGACATTCTCTGTCGTCCATTATCCACCGATTTCATGGCGGTTGATAACCCATCATGCGTTATCACTGTTTGACAAACTTCGCACATTCCCGAGGTAGATAGGAATAGTCTTCTTCATGCAAGATCCTTCACGCACACAGGGCTTACGTGGCAACACGATCTTCTCTCTGTTATACTACTAACTCATCACACAAAGATCACCGATTGAGTCACACAGGCTTGAGGTACTCCAACCAAAAATCCTAAAGTGGAAACTACCTACCAACCGGTAGTCACACAATGCTTCCATGTGCCGGTTCCCATAGCTACATGCCGGTTCATCTTGAACAAATATGCCACTTCACTTTGGCATATATACCGGTTCATACATATGTCGGTTCTCTCTTCTCACCTATCACATGTGCCAGTTCACATCATGTCACATATTGACATCAATGACAACATACAATATCATTATGTCTTCATACCGGTTCACATAATGCCAACAATTTCCCCCTTTGGCATTGATGGCAATATACAAAGATATCTCTCTTCTTCACATCTTCTCCCCCATTTTTTGTAGATATCTTTTCCATGTCACTCCTTCTCCCCCTTTGAAACAATGCCAAAGTGGAGGCACAAGAATCTCTGTTCTATTATGTTTCTCCCCCTGAGGAATAGCATCCTTCAACACATCAATCAACAGAAAATTTGACTATGCAATACCTGACTGATGTAAAACAAATACTTTTAGTTCACCACCTGAAGGGGCAGTACCCCCAATTCACCTCTTAAATGTACAAATGTAGTCTTTGGGAGAGGCTTGGTGAATATGTCTACTAACTGCTCCTTACTAGGAACATGTTCCAGTACAATCTCTTTATTCTGAACCTTTTCCCTCAAGAAATGATACTTAAGCTCAAAATGCTTGGTTCTAGAATATAAAACTAGATTCTTTGAAATATTGATAGCACTTGTGTTATCACATAATATACTTACCGGTTCAGATACGAGGATTTTGAAGCCTTCCAGTACATGCTTCATCCAAATTGTCTGAGTGCAGTTCATGAAAGCTGCAACATACTCCACTTCCGCTGTAGACTGAGAGATACAACTTTGCTTTTTCCTCATCCATGAGACCAGTCTACTATCGAGAAAGAATGCACCACCGGTTGTGCTTTTCTGGTCGTCCACATTACCTGCCCAATCAGCATCTGTGAACACTTTCAGATTGAAATCATTGTTGTATGGGTACCACAATCCATAGTCAATTGTTCCCTTCAGATACCTAAGAATCTGCTTGACTGTAATCAAGTGGGATTCTCTTGGACTTTTCTGGAACCTTGCAGTAATGCCAACTGCATGTGCAATATCCAGTCTGCTATGCACTACATAATGCAACTTACCAATCATTGATCGGTATTCCTTCTCATCAACCAGTGCAGAATCATCCTCTTTTGTCAATTTGCAACTGGTCACCATTGGAGTACCAACCGGTTTGCTATCTTCCATGCCAAAGGTCTTCAACACCTCTTTGACATATTTGGACTAAGTGATAAAGATTCCATCTTTCATCTACTGGATCTGTAGTCCAATGAAGAACTTAATCTCCCCTATGAGTGACATCTCAAACTCTTTCTTCATCTCATCAGCAAACTCATGACTCATCTTGTCATCTCCTCCAAAGATAATGTCATCAACAAAAACCTCACAGATCAGGATCTGATCTCCTTCAGACTTCAAGTAGATATTGCTATCTTCACTTGTTCTTTCGAATCCAATCTTCACAAGATGGGAATGTAGGCGCTCATACCATGCCCTTGGTGCTTGCTTTAGACCATATAAGGCTTTATGTAGCCTACATACCATGTCACTATCTTCAGATAGGGCAAACCCATCTGGTTGCTCAATATACACCTCCTCTTCAAGTACACCATTTAGGAAGGTAGATTTTACATCCATTTGATATACTTTGAACCCTTTAAAAGCTGCATATGGAAGAAAAATACGAACTCCTTCCAATCTGGCTACAGGAGAAAAGGTTTCTCCATAGTCTTCTCCTTCTTCTTGAGCATATCCTTTGCACACCAATTTGGCTTTATTCCTAGTCATTGTGCCATCCTCATTCAGCTTGTTTCTGAACACCCATTTGGTGCCAATGACATTTTTATGCTCCAGCCTGGGTACCAAGGACCATGTACCATTTTTCTCTATATGGTCAAGTTCCTCTTCCATTGCCTTGATCTAGTCTTCATCTTTATGAGCCTCTTTGAATGATTTAGGCTCAAATTCAGAGATCATACATGAGTTTTCTCTGATCTTTCTTCTTGTAAGGATTCCTGCATCCTTATCTCCTATGATCTGCTTAGGATCATGATTCAGCTTGACATACTGAGGAATGGTCTTAACTGGTTCTTCTTGCTTTTCCTCTTCACTCTCATCTTCATCAGTATCAGCATTCACCAGTTTAGGAACATTGTTACTGGTACTTGGTTGACTGACAACCAGTTCCCAGAAGGTTACAACCGGTTCATTTATAGCTTGCTCACTGCCAGTTTCCTTAGTTTTCTCAGAGGATTCATCAACTCTTACATTGATACTTTCCATAATTCTCTGAGTCCTATTGTTGTAGCACTTGAGAGCTTTACTCTTGGTGGAATATCCTAGGAATATTCCCTCATCACATTTGGTTTCAAATTTGCCCTGATGTTCACTCCTCTTGATGTAACATTTGCTACCAAATACCATAAAGTAGCTAACCATAGGTGTCTTACCGGTCCAATACTCATAAGGAGTTTTGTCCTCACCTTTCTTGATGAGTACCCGGTTCATAGTGTAGACTGCAATGCTCACCGCTTCTCTCCAAAAGGTGTGAGCTACCTTTCCTTGAATCAACATGGTTCTAGCTTCTTCAACCACAGTCTGGTTATTCCTCTTTGCTAGGCCATTCTATTGTGGAGTTCGGGGGGAAGACAGTTGCCTCTTGATGCCAAATTCTTCACAATACTTGTTGAATTCAATGGAAGTGAATTCCCCTCCTTGATCAGTTCTGAGACACTTGATCCTTTTACCGCTTTCCTTCTCCACTAATGCTCTGAAAGCTTTGAATTTTACAAAAGCTTAAAAATTTTCTTTCAAGAATGTGACCCACATCATTCTTGAGTAGTCATCAATGAGAATCATGAAGTACCTATCACCCTGCACACTTCTAGTTTTCATAGGACCACACAAATCAGTATGCACAAGATCAAGCAAGTTGTCAGCAGTGAAAGATTTACCTTTAAAGGTTGAGGAAGACATTTTCCCCAATTGACACTCTCTGCACAGGGTATTATCCAGTTTGCTTAGCACCGACAACCCTCTAACTACCTTGATCTTACTAGCCTTCACAATGTTATCAAAGTTTACATGGCAGAGTCTCCTATGCCATATCCAGCTATCATCAAGCTTAGCCATAAGACATGTACTTATATTTGCATTCAAATGAAATAGGTTACCTTTGGTCTGCATGTCGATGGCCACCAATTCACCCTCTTTTCCTTTGATTCTGCAAACTCCATTCTTGAATTCCAGAGTGAGGCCATTGTCATTCAGCTGGGCAACACTCAGAAGGTTGTGTCTGAGACCATCAACCCAGTACACATTGTCAGCACTGCTCTTTCCATTCAGAGAGATGGACCCTCTACCTTTGACAATGCATGGTGCATCATTGCCAAAGTGAACCACACCACCATCATACTCCTCCAAGGATAGAAACTTGCTCCAGTCACCTATCATATGGTGAGAACAGCCACTGTCAATGATCCACTCATTGGAATTATCAAACCGGGAGACAAGAGCCTTCTTATTTGCCTCATCTTCCTTTATAGCAACAAACTCAATGCCTTCATTCTCTTCATCTTTTGATTCCTCATCTGTGACACCTTCATCAACTGCTACAAAACAGTTTCTCCGGTTTCCTCCTTTGAATTTCCTGAACCTTTCTAGTTTGTCCTTGTTATCGCCATTAGGACAGTTTATAGCAATATGTCCTATCCAGTTACAAGAAAAGCATTTCAAAGGTAGCTTACCTTTGTATTTACTAGTTCCTTTAGGAAGCTTCCTAGCAAGGAGAGCTTCAAATGCCATCAGAATCTCTTCATCATTCATTTCTCTGCTTTGACTAGGTTCACCACTAGTGCTAGCTTCTTTTCCTTTTCTGGATGGTATAGCAGAGGCTTTGAATGCTGATTCAGTCTTTTGAACACTGCCATCAAAATTGTTTAGCTCATAGGCTGTCAGCTTGGCTATGATGGAGTCCAAGGATACCTTAGTCTTGTCTATTGATCTCAGCTCCTGAATAGCAGCAACCCTTATTGCATAGACTAGCAACAGGGATCTCAGGACTTTTCTTACCATAGTGGAATCTTCTATTTTACCACCTACACTCTTGATTTCTCCAACAACCGTTTTGATTCTTATTCCATACTGCTGAATGGTCTCACCTTCAATCATCCGCATATCTTCAAACTTCTCTCTCAGGCTTTCTTCCTTATCATGTTTTACATGTTCATCACCACCATAGATATTTTCAACAGCATCCCATACCTCTTTGGGATTTACCTTGTCCTAAACATCAATAAACTCAATGTCAGATAGACTACTAATGAGGGCTTCCATTACTTGCCCATTTTCTTGTATCTCTCTCTTTTGGTCATCGGTGAGAGTACCGGTAGGGACAACATATACATTCTCAACATAACTCTAGTGTTGAACACCCATGTTTCTGATGAATATCTTCATCCTATCTTTCCATATACCGAAATTTTCCCTGTTAAACTTTGGACCTTCCCTCTTCATCATTTGACTGGGATCTTTACCTCAAGCGATTAACCTTACAACACAAAGGACCTAGAGTGCTCTGATACCAATTGATAACTCAATGATGAACGAATAGTACCAAACTGGTACTGAGAAGGGGGGGTGAATCAGTACAAACACAAATACAATCCAAAACTGATTTGACAGCAAATACTCAAAAAGACTGGCAAACAGGGATACTGGTTGAAACAGAGTGCAACCGGTAACATCCAGAACAACTAAAACAATCATAAACCGGTCATTCACTAAGCTTTCCCCTTAGCTCAATACTACAGTACCATTACATGCTCATGCATGAACAGGTAAACTATCATCAGATCTTCATAACAGTTAGTTCAATATGTTTTATAGACAAGCATAAAACACAGAACCATCATATGCTCAACAAGTAATAACAAAGCATCACAAGATAAAAGCATTACACATGACACACATATTTTTCATGTGGAAACCCAACTGGGAAAAACCACGGTGGGGATGAATACCCACAAGTTGCTTTTGAATTCTTTAGAAGTCCGCTCTGTTAGGAGCCTTGTCCGGTTAAAGACATTACAATAGGTTCTGCTAGGAACCAATCCTGTTAGGGATCACCCGGTTAAGGGTTAAACCCGATTAGGGTTACCTTGTTAGAGGATTTCAAGAACTCAATAGCTAAAAGATCTCCAGAGCTCTATAGCTTCCCAAAACTCAATAACTTCGAGTTACCCTGTTAAGGGATTTGAATCAAGCCGGTTAAAGCTACCCTATTAAGGGATTTGTATCAAGTCGGTTAAGGCTACCCTATTAAGGGATTTCACAACTATTGAAGTGGTTAAAGATCAATAGGAATTACAATGATCCGGTAACAGCACTCAATGCTAATGCAAATTTTTTTTGGCTCCTCTTTACCTTCTGCACATTCACTTTGCATATATCTCTTCTCTCCTTTGGTCTGGCAAGAATCACGTATCACTTCCCTTGGTTACACACACACACCTTTTTCCAACAACCTTAGAAAGAAACACAACATCGACCTTATAGGAAACAGACAGGTCAGTAGCAAAAAACCCTAAACCCTAAACCTGTTAGGTTAAGCAATTCAAGCGGTTCAATCCTGACCGTTGAATCATACTGCATTAAATGCAACAATCTTGAATCGATCTCAAGACATTCTCCATCGTCCATTATCCACCGATTTCATGGCGATTGATAACCCATCATGTGTTATCACCGTTTGACAAACTTCGCACATTCCCGAGGTAGATAGGAATAGTCTTCTTCATGCAAGATCCTTCACGCGCACAACGCTTACGTGGCAGGACGATCTGTTCTCCATTATACTGCTAACTCGTCACACAAAGATCATCGATTGAGTCACATAGGCTTGAGGTACTCCAACTAGAAATTCTGAAGTGGAAACTACCTACCAACCAGTAGTCACACAATGCTTCCATGTGTTGGTTCCCATAGCTACATGTCAGTTCATCTTGAACAAATATGCCGCTTCACTTTGGCATATATACCGGTTCATACATATGTCAGTTCTCTCTTCTCACCTATCACATGTGTCAGTTCACATCATGTCACATATTGACATCAATGACAACATACAATATCATTATGTCTTCATACCGGTTCACATAATGCCAACATCTTTCAATACTTTTACACATCTAGAATAATCATCACAATTAATTAAAACATGAAAACACATACACACAACCAGTCACACAATGAACACCATATATGAAGTGGAAAACCCAAGAAGGGAAAAACCACAGAGAATGTTGATTCTCAATATATAACACTGGTTAAGGTGATTTTTACAAAACATGGCTTACTACTAGAATACTCACTGCCCAGAAAAAGGCTCTGTAGCGTCCTAAAATTATAACACTTGCAATTTCAACTGCATTTGGGTCTTCACGATGGCGGCACAACGTTGAACCTGAATGGAGACCCCGAAACCTGTTTACGACACCAAAAACTGCATTTTTCTGCACCCTGGCCTGATCCCTCCTTGCACCCTGTTGTCCCGGGAGGTGGGACCATGGCGCCCTGGTCCCTGGCCCTATTTTGGGCCCGATCTCTTTTGGGATCGGGTCTTTAAGTTTTCAATTCAGGAAATAATGTTTCTTGGTCGGCCTAAGGTCGAGAAAATCAGTCTATCAGCCCTAATTGACAAGTATATAAACTACATTTCCCCTCCCATTTGAGGAGGTAGGAAAAAAAGGAAGAAAAATAAGCAAGAACAAGACGCGGAAGCGATATTCAAGCATTCAAGCATTCAAGCATTCCTTCAAGCAATTGAGCATTCTAAGTCTCCATTCAAGGCTAAGTGTTGCATTCAAGACAAGGATTCAACCATTGAAGAGGAGATCACTTACAACATACAAAATACAACATTCATTACACCTTCGCATGTAAGAATACAAAAATTCTTACAACAAGGTATCAGTACTTGTTTACATTACAAACATTTACATTTACAACATTCTCATTTCTTGGTTAATTCCAAAACTGGGGTTTGACCTAAAGGCAAACCCCTCATCCCTAACCCCCCAATCGTCCTCTCTTTTCTGTGTGTAGGTTGCAGGTACGCGGCTGTAATTGAAGATCTGGAATCCTTGTGCAGAGACGAATAGATCCCCCTTCATTTCGCGGATTTTTTAGAGGACCGTGTGCACGTCGGGTGCCATCGTCCCGTCAACTTTTGCTCAAATTTGTAGAACAGCACCGTCTCGACATTTTACTGCTAATTCCAGGTCCGCAGCTTCATCCCATATCCCTATCTCTGTTTATAAGCGAATCTTTCCTACTTTACATGCATTCCTAGTTCAATCTTTCTATCTACATTCTTTACAAAAGAGGGTATCCTTGATGTCTTAACCCTTGAAACTCATTTAGAATCCAATCTTACATTGTGTGGGATTGGATCTTGTGGGTTTCAACCCCTCTTTTGAATGTAAATTCTCTCCTAAGTGAAAACCATCAACCCTAGTGGCTCCCCCTTCTCTCTCCTTGGAGTTGGGGAGGGGAGAACAACTAGGGTTCGATTTTTCTGCTTTACATTTTGGTGAACCCGACGTGAACATCCTCATTCTGATTATTCATGGTTAGATCTGAAAATTTGCTTCCTTAATTACATTTCCATGTTTGATCTTTTGCAAATTTTAGAGGCTAATTGCATAAAAACCCTAAAATTTTCTTTTTAAGTAATTAAACTTGTGAAATGTTTAATTGTTAATGCTTGTTTCAGATCTACCCTTCTATTGCAAATTGTCAATTCATATTTGTGCTTTAATTCTGAAAATTAAGTGGTTAAATGTCAAAACCCTAATTTTTAAGACCTTCTTGATTCAACCTTTGACTGATTACTTCCCGAATTGCAAACTTAAAGACCCGATGCCCAAAAGAGACCAAGCCCAAAATAGGGCCAAGGACCAGGGCGCTGGGCACCATGGTCCCACCTCTTGGGACAGTAGGGTGCAAGGAGGGATCAGGCCAGGGTGCAGAAAAATGCAGTTTTTGGTGTCGTAAACAGGTTTCGGGGTCTCCATTCAAGTTCAACATTGCACCGCCATCGTGAAGACCCAAATGCAGTCAAAATTGCAAGTTTTGCAATTTTAGGACGCTACATTTAGCCCCCACTTTAGCGGGAGTATAAGCGTACGCTCATACTTCCGGTAAAGTAGAAGGAAACAACATTGAAAAACTTTCACCACGTCAAGGAGGCAAGATACACCAAGCCCCCAGTGGACTAAGGATCTTACGAATTCGATTGATAAAGTAAAAGGGAAGATCATGAGGGAGAACCATGACTGTCAGTAGTAAGGTTCCCTCACTATGAGTCATGCAAGAAAGATATCAAAAATTTTCAAGGCAAAGCTAAATTTGTCAAGAAATTTTTAAGTATCTTAAAAATTATCAAGGTGGTCTTAAAAATTAGGGTTTTGACATTTAACCACTTAACTTTCAGAATTAAAGCACAAATATGAATTGACAATTTGCAATAGAAGGGTAGATCTGAAACAAGCATTAACAATTAAACATTTCACAAGTTTAATTACTTAAAAAGAAAATTTTAGGGTTTTTATGCAATTAGCCTCTAAAATTTGCAAAAGATCAAACATGGAAATGTAATTAGGGAAGCAAATTTTCAGATCTAACCATGAATAATCAAAATGAGGATGTTCACGTCGGGTTCACCAAAATGGAAAGCGGAAAAATCGAACCCTAGTTGTTCTCCCCTCCCCAACTCCAAGGAGAGAGAAGGGGGAGCCACTAGGGTTGATGGTTTTCACTTAGGAGAGACTTTACATTCAAAAGAGGGGTTGAAACCCACAAGATCCAATCCCACACAATGCAAGATTGGATTCTAAATGAGTTTCAAGGGTTAAGACATCAAGGATACCCTCTTTTGTAAAGAATGTAGATAGAAAGATTGAACTAGGAATGCATGTAAAGTAGGAAAGATTCGCTTATAAACAGAGATAGGGATATGGGATGAAGCTGCAGACCTGGAATTAGCAGTAAAATGTCGAGACAGTGCTGTTCTGCAAATTTGAGCAAAAGTTGATGGGACGATGGCGCCCGGCGTGCACACGGTCCTCCGAAAAATCCGTGAAACGAAGGGGGATCTGTTCGTCTCTGCACAAGGATTCCAGATCTTCAATTACAGCCGCATACCTGCAACCTACACACAGAAAAGAAAGGACGATTGGGGGGTTAGGGATGAGGGGTTTGCCTTTAGGTCAAACCCCGGTTTTGGAATTAACCAAGAAATGAGAATGTTGTAAATGTAAATGTTTGTAATGTAAACAAGTACTGATACCTTGTTGTAAGAATGTTTGTATTCTTACATGCGAAGGTGTAATGAATGTTGTATTTTGTATGTTGTAAGTGATCTCCTCTTCAATGGTTGAATCCTTGTCTTGAATGCAACACTTAGCCTTGAATGGAGACTTAGAATGCTCAATTGCTTGAAGGAATGCTTGAATGCTTGAATGCTTGAATGTTTGAATATCACTTCTGCGTCTTGTTCTTGCTTATTTTTCTTCCTTTTTTCCTACCTCCTCAAATGGGAGGGGAAATGTAGTTTATATACTTGTCAATTAGGGCTGATAGACTAATTTTCCCGACCTTAGGCCGACCAGGAAACATTATTTCCCGAATTGCAAACTTAAAGACCCGATGCCCAAAAGAGACCGGGCCCAAAATAGGGCCAGGGACCAGGGTGCTGGGTGCCATGGTCCCACCTCCCGGGACAGCAGGGTGCAAGGAGGGATCAGGCCAGGGTGCAGAAAAATGCAATTTTTGGTGTCGTAAACAGGTTTCGGGGTCTCCATTCAGGTTCAACGTTGCGCCACCATCGTGAAGACCCAAATGCAGTCAAAATTGCAAGTGTTGCAATTTTAGGACGCTACAGGCTCACTACTGAAAAAATTAAAGAAAGAATCCACCATTGTAACACAATCTGCAATGTCGGACTACTTTTGGTACCTCAATACCAATCACACACTTCACACATCAACATCAATCAGATTTTCCTTTATCAATCTTGCATATCTTCCCCAGGATGTCATACAGCCTTATTTAGATCATCCTCATATATATACTATCTCTAGGAAACATAATCTTCTAAGTTGGACAAGACAGGAATCTAGAATAGGTGAAAACTAAACATTTAGGTGGTGGGAAGGAATGGGAAATAGACCATACCACAACACACATAATTAGTCATATCAATATGTTTCATCCTTCATAAATTCCAGACCCAAATCATGACTCACACGCTACACAAATGTTGTTACTTGTCCTAAAATTTTGGACTTAATCCGGTCCCAAAATAGAACTACCCAAAGCAACAAAAATAAGAATGGAACCAAGATACAAATGAATATAATCAATCAACACCATATCCGATCAATAGATAAATTTGATCACCATCAATATGCATGAACATAATATCAATTGTAGCAAATCTTTTGAAGCACTAAAGATTTTGGGAACACATCTTCGGAACACCAATACCAAAACCAAGTGTTGACATTAATGACAATCATTATGTTGACATCAATGACAACCAATCATAATCATCAACATCACATTTACAACACAAAACCCATTCTAAAATTTTTCATGTTGCTTCCCTAGGCAAAAACCTAGTCCAAGTTGAAACTTGTAAGCCTCATCATCCTTATCTAGAACAAAAATGAAAGTCAACATAGAAACACATCCTCTATATCTTATAAAAAACTTTGTGAGTGATGAGAATCTGTAGCATTTGAGTCTCATTTTACCCCTTTCAAGTTCACTATTAAAAAACCTCAATTGGCCTCTCCTAACTGCCCAATACATTTCTAATTTTATTTGTGAGCACACCTCCACATAGGTCATAGGAAATGTGAGGCATATCCCTAATAGCATCAGTATTGACTATGAGTTTAAGGTATAGTTCGACTAGAGTTCCAATCCCAAGATCATATAGGCATGCACATGTATCAATGAGTTTTGGGAAAGGGTAACCAATGACACCATATATTGAGGCATATGAGAGTTCTAAAGTTGAAACCCCAAAGAGTCATGGTATTTATTCATTTCCTTATGTAACATTCTAACATGTGCACCCTCACGAAGGTTCTTATGATTTTAATCTATTTAGGTTCATATTTGTTGTCTATGAAATCTATCACCATTAATGAGTCTTTGTATCTCCCTCTATTCAAGCTCTTGATATTTTAATCAGGGCCTTAGTGAAATAAGAGTTGAAGCATATGACCTACTCTCTGAAAGCAATAAAAAAATCTTGCATTTTAATGTGGTAAATTGAGGTTTCAATAATTTAAATATGTAAGCTAGGAAATCAAGACCATTTCAAACTAATAGGTTCAACCTCAAAAGGGGGTTGAACACAAATTGGAATAAACTTATCTATGTAAAATTGAAAATGATCAGCATGCATAGAGAGTTTCATAATAGATATGCAAACATAAAGCATAGATCTGGAAATGGAAAGCATAGAGGAATCTATGACTGAAATCTGGGCTTGGAAATGTAGGTCAATTATGCTAAAAAAGCTTGACCCAAAAGTGTTAGATGTGGATAATAGAAATAGTTTTAGAATCAAGATGTCACTCTAAGTATCTCCCTAAAATTTTGTCAAAAGGCATTGATCAGTGATGATGGGCAACCTTGACCCAATCTTTTTTCTTCTTCAAAATATGGTTATATGCATCACAGTCTCCACTCTTTTGATCTATGTTTGTTGTCTCCATAATCCGACACCTATACACACAAGAGGGAAAAATGTTGTTGGTTTGATAAGGGTTTTCCTAGGTCAAACCCTAAATTTAGAATTAACCCTATGATGAATTGAAATGAAAAGGAAAGTGTGCCTTCATAAGGAAAATACTATATCTAGAATTGAAATGTTGAATAGCAATGTTATATCTTTATGAATCTTATTTGTCTTGAAGTCTTCAAGGACATGTTGATGTTGTCATGAAATCATGGATGTCTACATAAAAAATTGATCATGGATGTCATCTTCAATGCTTTAAATCTAAATACTTAACCTCTCCTTCACTATTCTTATGGTGCTTGATTGCTTGCTCACTTGAATTTGAATTGTAGAGTGAATTTTCTTAATGAGAGATGTTTCAAATGAGGGGATAAGAATTTATTTTACACCTATCCTCTTGAAACATATTAAAAATTATGAAGAAGATCAATATAGGAAATAGGTTCCCATTCAAAATTTTCCAATCATTAGTGGATTCAAAAATGATCCCTTTTGGTCGAGAGAAGGGTGCTAGGTGTCCCTAACTAGGAGATCAATTTGGAATAAATAAAGTTCAAGGAAGGAAAATAAAAGATGAAGATCACATATTTGGAACTTGTATGAGCAGAGGTATAATTAGGGCATAGAAGGAAGAAAACACCAAAGTGAGGCCGAAGTGAGTATGAAAATGTATATAGATAAAATTTATGACACTACATATAGCCCGCACTCTAGCAAGAGAATGAACCTATGCTCATACTCTCGATAAAGTATAAAATAGCATTGAATAACTTTCATCAAGATACTAAAGAGGTAAGAAACACCAAGACCCTAGGGACTTAGGATCTTATCAGTCTAATATCAAGATAAAATGAGCAACGCATGAAGAGAAGAGAAAAAAAAGAATATGACTTCCTATCTTAGTAAGGATTTGCCTACTGTGAGTCATGTTTTCAAAAATAAACAATAGATTTGACTAAAAAATAGGTATCTTTGCATGCACTAAACATGTCATGGTGTGTGATCAAAATCTATAGACCAAACCTCGTGGTGTATGCACAAAGTATAACAAAGAGAATAGTGTATGCCCCCACATTAAATTAATCATTTATCCCTTATCGAGATAAATTTATTTTAAGGTATCATGTATCCAAAACAAAAGCACAGTGTAATAGTGAAATCCCCCCAAGAAAAGCCAAATCAAAGAAGATGGCCACAAAACACAAAGAGAGACCACATAAGGGATCAACTAACTAGGTTAAGTATTTGCATCATATAAATCATGTATTTCAAGTATGATAGTAATAAATTAGCCTCATCCCCCAAAGGTAGTGAAACTACAAGCACAATGGAAGAAGAGCACATAAGATGAACAACAAAAGCCTTTTTGGGTCAACATGGAATAAACCAAAGAGAGAGGTATCAATGCTTTGCATCCTCTCCAATTAGATAACAAAAAGGCACATTTAAAACATAATATGAATACAATATATGGAATAATTGAGATATAAATAGAAGAATGTCACAACAAATTAGGTCCCTTCATTACCTTGCACCAATGGAGCAACAAGGATCATCCAAAGAGAGATTAATATAACACAAAGATGCATCAAGCATCACATCACAGGGGAAACACATCACATACAAGCAAACACAAAAAAAGGTTCCATTGTACAAGAGAAGATAATCTAGCAAATCATCATCCTCCTAATCTTTCTTAACATCATTTAGGGATGGTGGACAATATGCAAGAGGAGCCATAAAAATCATGGTAGATGGAACTATTGCAAGTTCCAAACAAGGACCATTCTCTACTAATGAATCAGTTTGTTTATCACTAGGAGCTAGGATTAAATCTTTTGAAAATATCAAAGACAGCTCATGATTAACCTCATACATATTATTAGAATCATTAGTATCCACATTATTGGCATCAATATCATCATCCAAATTAACCACAATATGATCTCTAATGCACAAAGGAGATGAACTAGAACAATTATTTTGCATAGATAGCTTTAATTTTTTATGTGGTTAATTAAGATAAAGCTCTTCCCTAGGGTCAGTCAAAGGTTGGGAAAATAAGAACAAGTCAATGTTTGATGACATAGGGGGGGAAAAATTTGGTAAACAAGCTCACGAGTCTTGGCACAACATCTTCATTCAGTATTCTCTCACACTATGATTTATCTTGGTATGACTTGAAGCTTGGGAAGGTAGGGGATCAATCAACATAGGCTTCTATTCCTCATTTGTAGGAGGAACTAAAGAAACCTCACTAGGTTAAGAGATATAGGATGTTGAGCACTTTTATCTTTGACCTTTATAAGATGTAGAAGGTAAGACCACTGAATATATAGGATAAATAGGAGGGGTAGGAAGAAGTCCAAGTTTGCAAAGCAACTTGGAGGAATATCCATATCCATGGCAAAAGAATCCTTAGGCTTAATCAAGGTCAATATCCTTTCATGTTTAATTTTTTTATAAGATAATAAAATGACATCTTGGCAGGGTTTTAAGGCTAAAATCAATCAAGAGTGAAGTTTCTATGTCTTTCTAAGGTTGATAAATACTATCATTGATCTTTGATAATACGCCCGTTGTGAGGTAATTTCAAACACTTATGGATGGTAGAAGGGATATCTTTCATGGAATTCAGCCAAGGGTGTCCCAACTTCACACAAAATTGGTCAAAGGTACAAGGATAATATAAAAGGTAACATCTAAGCACTTAGTACCAATCTCTATGAGAAGGGTGATAGAACCTATAGTAGGAAAAGTGAAACCATCATGCACCTTAATCATATTATCATATTTATCATATGTGTCTTGTTATAATTATTGTCTATAAATATGTTCTTCAATAATAACATTCAACATACATACTAGATCAATGAGCACTCCTCATGAGAGATTTTCTTTAATTTTTGAAGTAATGTATAGCAATCCATAATGTAGTCTTTCTTGAGTCAAAGGTGATGTAAGGTTCAATTTTAGGATTAGGCTGCTCAATAAGGTTCACAATATGGTTGTTGAATTTCATGCACATCTCATTAGGAATCATATAGTTTGGCTACTTAGGATCAATAGCATTGGTAGAATTGGAAGACAAAAGATTGGTAAATATTTGCAATTTTTTATTAGGAGGTTCCATGGATTTATTTCCTTTATCATTCACACCCTCCACAGTTATAGTGTTAGAATCAATTAGATCTTGAATCACATGTTTTGATTTATATCATTTTTCGGTATCATGGCCAGCTTGATGATGGTATTGGCAAAAGGGTTTAATATCAAAGGAAGATGGCAAAGGCTTAGAGGCATCTATGGTTTTGACGGGAGGAAGTTTCATCACATTAGAATTCATCAATTTAAGAATGATACTATGCAATGATTCAAAAAGAGTAAAATTATTGGATGTAAAGATTGGTGATAAAGGGCCACACCTAATGTTGCAGCTACCACTTGTGTATCAATATGATTGGGAGAATTATAATTGATCTTTGATGAAATTATTGTTTTGTTTTTGAAATTTTTGAAAGGATTAATGAGCTCCTTCATTATTATCAATTGGAGCCATCGATGAAGACTATTCAAATCGACTCACTTGAAACTAATAATTATGAAGCCTTGTGCATAAGTTTGTGAAAGAAGCATAATCAAAAAACAAAAGCTTATTAATGAAAATTCTTTGAGTGTCACCATGAGGCACAGGATAAGCAATTTGTGCATGCAAATGTTTGTATATAATAATAAAATTAGTCACTTGTTATTTAAATCCTTTCTTACAATGCAACAAATCAATTAAAGTAATTTGAGGACCAATATTGTTTTGAAAATATTGCACAAATGCATTAGACAATTTATGAAAAGAATTAATTGAGTCAAGGAACAAAACCATTGTGAAGCTTTATCTATTAATGTATAGGTGAATAGTTTTTCCATGAGTCTATGATCATGTGAGAAGTCACTACACAAAGTTTTCAATGTTTTCACATGAGCTTGGGGTTACCTTTTATATTGTATGTCTCCAATTGGGAAATATCCATGTGTTCTAGGACAAGAGTATGAATGATGTCATAAAAAAGTGGGCTAGTTATATCACATGTAGGAACATTGAATTTGGATTTTATTATGGAATCCAATAGATGCTGCAAAGATGAAACACTTTGGGCCAAATTCTTTATAGTAGCTTTGGTGAATGAATTGGAATAGGAAATATCGGATTATGATGAAGTTGTAACATTATCATAGGTAAGTGGAGCATTGGAGTAAGAAGGTAGAACATTGGAATAGGTAGATGGAACATTCTAGTAAGTGGGTAAATGATATGGTTGGGAAACAAATGGAAAGCTAATGAAAGTAAGTATGTAGGAGTATTGATTGATAGGATTCCCCCCATGACTAACATGTGTAGCATCAACATTTTGTGTAGAGGTAGCCTTGATGGAAGATGTAGATGTAGGCACATTAGGCAAATATGTAGGAATGGAATGCTCAATTGGATTTGTAGGATCTGAGAAATGAAGCACTTTGGCACAACTTTTAAATGGCATACTATTAGTGTCTACAATATGAGAAATTCCACACAACACATTCACACCATGTCCAACATTTTGAGTCAATGTTTTCAAGCCCTGAATCAAGGGGACTACCTCTCCACCCAAGTGTTCTTGAGTCATGCATTTTTGAATTTTATCCAAATAATGGTCAAGCTTCCCCAATTGGTCAATAGTAACTTGAGTTAAAGAGTCATCCTTATCATGAGAATCATGAGGGGAATGGTTATCTATAATTCTAAGTATGTCTTCGTGTAGGAGAGGATTCACCCAAGTTCAAATGGAATAGGGTAGTCAACTCAGGCTCAATAGCCTTGGTATTTAAACTTTGTGAAGCCATAAGTTACCAAGAAATTGGACTTGGGGAAAAGGGTCATGAAACTCATACACAAAGAGGGAAAATCTAATGAAATAGATTTGTACTCACACTACCTCTCATACAATTGATGATGTAAGGGAAATTAGTGATTAAACAATGTAATTTTCTAATAGGATAATCAATTAACCACTTAATTAAGCAAAATGCATTACAGAAATGATAGATTTGAACAATGAATGCTTCTAAATCTAAAAAATATATACAATAAAAATCAAAATTGAGTATATAAATTAGAAATTATGCAATCATAAGACATGTCAAGTTCAAAAAAAATGTAATGTGGTAAAATGGGGCTCACTAGTTTAAACATGTAAGCTAGTAAATCAAGCCCATCTCACAACAATACGTTTAGGTAAATGAGATTAAATAGGTTGAACCTCTAAAGGGATTAAACACATATTGAAATTCAATTAACTATTTTTGGTTTAAAATAATTTTGGAATGATATGAGTTAAATGCAAGAACGAGGGTTAATGTAAAATTGGCAATGATCAGTATGCACAAAGTTTAAAACAGATATGTAGACATAAAGTACAAATCCAGAAATTGAAATTAGAGAGGAACCTATGGTTGAAATCTAAGGTTGCAAATGTAGGTCAATGATACTAGGCGGCCTTGACCCAAAAGTGTCGGATGCAAACGACAAAAAAATCTTTATAATTAGGATGTTGCTCTGAGTATCTCCCTAAAATTTCATCAAAAAAATATCGTTCGTTGATGCTAAGTGACCTTGACCCAATCTTTTCTCTTCTTCAGAATTTGGTTTTGTACGCCTCAGTCTACATTTTTCAAATCTGTATTTTTTGTCTCTAGAATCTATCACCTGCACACACAAGAGGGGAAAAAAATGTTGAGTTGATAGAGGTTTTCCTAGGTCAAGTCTCAGGTTTGGAATTAACCCTATGATGAATTGAAATAAAAAGGATAGTGTGCCTCGATAGGTAGAGGCTAGAATTGGATTTGGAATGTTATACCTTTATGAATCTTCTTTGTCTTGAATTGTTAATGGAAAGGTTGATGTTGTCATGAATTCATGGATGTCTTCATAAGAACTTGATCATTGATGCCATCTTGAATAGTTGAAATCTGAATACTTAAGATCTCACCCATTGCTTTGATTATGCTTGATTGCTTCCTCGCTTGAATTTGAATTGTGGAGTGAACTTCCTTAATGGGTAATGTTTTAAATGAGGGGATGATACTTTCTTTTATATATATCCTCATGAAACATATTGAAAATTACAAAGAAGGTTGAAACAATAAATAGCTTCCCGCTCAAAACTTCCCTCATTAGAGAGTTCAAAAATGAGCCATTTTGGTTTGGACAAGGATGTTAGGCACCCCTGACTAGGAGTTCAAGGGCGCTAGGTGCCCTTGACCATTCCATCTAGGCTAAACAAAGGTTAAGGAAGCAAAGAAAAAGATGAGGATCATATACTTGAAACCTATTTAAGAAAAATCAAGCATAATTAAGGCATAAAAGGAAGAAACGCCAAAGTGAGGCCCAAGTAAGTATGAAATTGTATATAGATACAATTTATGACACTAAAGTGATGCTTCTTATTCTTGTGCGGTACTAAAATTTTATTCTACTAAGTCTAGATCTTTGTTGATTCTTACAAATTTGTTAGTCCTTGTATTGCTTAAATACGTAGACAGACATTTGGCACTGAAAGGAAATAAAAGAGCAAGGAAAGGAAAATTAATCCAAGAAAGTTTATGATGAAGTAATTGTTACCAAGAGAAAAGCAAAAACTTTGGAGCATACCCAAATGTGAAGAAGGAGGCACAAGAACTTTTGAAAGGGGAAAAGCAAAGAAAAACCCCTTGTGATATTATGAATGAGGCAATGCCTAAAAATGTGTGTGTGTGTGTGTGTGTGTGTGTGTGTGTGTGTGTGTGTGTGTGTGTGTGTGAGAGAGAGAGAGAGAGAGAGCAAGAAGCTCTTTACAATATTGTCATTAAGAAGAAATGAGAGAGGAGACATCTCTTAAATAGAGATGAGGAGAGGAGTTACAAAGTAACTCCCAAATCTATGAATGCCACCATTCATAAAATGTGTGTGCCATGTGTCCACATCCTCTTATGGAGGAAATCTAATATTCCTTAATAAAGGAAAATAAAAGAAATGACTTGTCCTCACACATGTACTAGAGGACAAATTACATGTAGGAATTCCAAAGGAATATCCTAAACTAAATAAAAATAAACCTAAGCTAAGTAAAGATTAAATATTCTAACACCCCCCCTTAAGCTTTACTTGGGGAGCTTACATCAAACCCTTCAATGGGTTGTAATCCAAGATTTTTACAATGAAATTGGAATTTTTCTTTACAAAGTGGCTTGGTCAAAATGTCTGCAACTTGGTCTTCCCCCTTGCAATAGAGGAGTGAAACTTGCTTGTCTTCAATTTGTTCTCTAATAAAGTGGTTTTGGAGAGCAATGTGTTTGGTCCTTGCATGGAAAACTGGATTTTTAGCCAAGGCAATGGCACTTTGGTTGTCACAATACAATGGAGTTGGTTCGTTTTGAGGTAGACCCAAATCTTCAAGTAGTCTTCTAAGCCACAAGACTTCTTTGGAAGCATTAGTGCATCCTTTGTACTCAGCTTCAGTGGATCCAAGAGAGGTAGATTGTTGCTTTTTACTATTCCAAGAAATTGCGCCTGAACCAACAAAAAAACAATAACCACAAGTAGATTTCCCATCATTGGGATCTCCACCTAGATCGGAATCAGTAAAACCTTTTAAAGTAAAATCAGAATTTGCATTATAAAACAAACCTACATTAATTGTTCCTTCAATATATCTTAAAATTCTTTTAGCAACTTTAAAGTGTGTTTGTTGAGGTTTAGACATGAATCTAGAAACTAAACCAACACTATAAGCAATATCTCGCCTAGTAAGAGTTAAATAATTTAAACTTCCAACTAATTGTCTATACAAAGTAGGATCAACAAGAGGAGTTTGCATATCAAGCATTAACTTAGTGCCTAATTCAATAGGAATTGAAACATGATGAGCATCATTCATTTTAAACTTATCTATGAGATCTTGAGCATATTTACTTTGAGATAAGAAAATTCCTTTAGAGGTTTGCCAAATTTGCATTCCTAAGAAATAATGTAAAAGACCTAAATCAGTCATTTGAAATTTTTGATTAAGTTGAAACTTAATATCAGAAATCAAAGTATTGGAACTTGAAGTAAGAATCAAATCATCTACATACAAGATAATAATTATAATATCATCTTCACTATGTTTAATATACAAGTTAGGATCATTTTTACTTCTAATAAAGCCTTGAGAAAGAAAGAATTCATTAATCTTTGAATACCACTCCCTAGGAGATTGCTTTAATCCATAAATCGATTTCTTCAATTTACAAACTAAGTGTGCATTACCTTCTTTAATAAAACCAGGAGGTTGAGACATATAAATTTCCTCATGTGAATCACCATTAAGAAAAGCACTTTTAACATCCATTTGGTGAATAGGCCAATTCATTCTAGAAGCTAAAGCAAGCACAAGTTTAATTGTAGGCATTTTAGCAACAGGAGCAAAAGTTTTTGTATAATCTAAGCCTTCAATTTGAGAAAAACCTCTAGCAACTAATCTAGCTTTAAATTTACTAACTTGATTATTAGCATTCAATTTAGTTTTATAAAGCCACTTGCAAGAAACAAGATTTTTACCATGAGGCAAGGGAACTAAATCCCAAGTTTGGTTAGAAATTAGAGTATCATATTCTTCCTTCATTTCTTTTTGCCAATGTGGTTGATTTTTAGCTTGATCAAATGTTTTAGGATCATTAGAATTCATAATAGTAGTCATTAAAGCATAATTACAATAATTAACTCTTCTAGCTTGAAGTTTATCCATTCTAGCTAAGTATTCATCACTATCTTGAATTAAAGATTTAAACCATTTAGGTCTTCTTTTAGAAGTAATGGATTCATCACTAGAAGAAGAGTCATGAGGAGTAGAGTTATTATTATCATCATCACTATCACTAGAAGGAATAGAAAGAGATGCATTAGGAGTAGGGTTAAGAGAAGGAGGTTGGTCCTCCACAAGCACAACTTTGGTTTGACCAAGTTCATCATCCTCCACTTTAGAACAATCATGAATGCCTTTTTCTACAATACAAACATCTCTTGCAACTTTTACCTTGTTAGTCATAGGATTGTAAACTCTATAACCTTTAGTATTTTCATCATAACCAACAAAAATAAAAGGAGAAGATTTAGCATCTAATTTTTTTCTTTTCTCCTTAGGTTTGTGAACATAAGCTATGGAACCAAAAATTCTTAAATTCTGCAAATTAGGCTTTTTACCAAACCAAGCTTCTTCAGGAGTTTTATCCTTTAAGGCTTTGGTAGGTGTTCTATTAATTAAATAAGTTGCACAAGCCATAGCTTCAGCCCAAAACTTGTAATCCATATTTTTAGCATGCAATAAACATCTAGCCATTTCAACAATTGTCCTATGCTTCCGTTCTGCCACACCATTTTGTTGTGGTGTATAAGGAACAGTAAGCTCATGTTTAATTCCAAACGATTTCAAATAAGCATTAAATGCATTATTGACATATTCTCTTCCATTGTCAGTACGAAGAATCTTAATTTTAGAACCAAATTGCCTTTCTACAAACATATGAAATTCAGTAAACACATCAAGCACTTGATCCTTACTATGAAGGAAATATATCCATGTTCTCCTTGAAAAATCATCAACAAAGGTAAGTGCATACCTTGAACCTTGGATGGAGGGATTCTCCATGGGACCCAAGAGATCACTATGAACTAGATGCAATTTAGTGTATGCCCTCCAAGATTGACCATGAGGAAAGGGTTCCCTATGCATCTTACCACTCATGCAACCATTGCAAACAATTTGAGAAGGAACAATACTAGGCAATCCATCAACCATATTTTCTTTTTGCATCAATGAAATATAATCAGAATTGAGATGGCCAAGTCTTTCATGCCATATAGTAAAATCAACAGTAGTAAGCAAAGAATACTTTGGAGGAGCAAATTCATAGAACTTGAATAAGTTATCACTATCCATTTTAGCAGTAGCAATAACATGATTAGTGTTTGGATCAATGATATAACATATGCCCCTATAAAAGTTAATCTTATAATCTTGACAAAGTTTAGGAACTGAAATCAAATTTGATTTTAATTCAAGAACATAAAGAACATCATGTAATTTCCCATTAGGAACATTCACATCACCAATAGCTTCAACTTTACAACTATGATTATTAGCTAATTGAACAGGAATATTAGAAGTATCGGGATGCAAAGATTCAAAACATTCTTTATGAGAAGTAACATGTTGAGATGCACCAGAATCAATAATCCACTCAAGTGGTTGAGAAACATTATAAGTACATGTAAATGCATGACGAGATGAATTACCATTATTATTACCTTTCTTATAATGAGGTTTATGTTGATTATTTTGATTATTTTGATTCATGGGCTTTTTACCATTTTGTTTCTTAAAACAATTATTAGTAATATGTCCATCTTTCCCACAATATGTGCAATGGGGTCTTGTTTGAGAATTATTCCTTTGATTATTGTACGTATTATTATGATTACTATTATGAGAATTATTATGGTAGGATTTAGAATGAGATTGATAATTAGAAGATTTGTGATTATTATTATGATTATTATTATGATTATGATTATGTTTATTATTATTGGATCTAAAGTTATTATTATGATTTTGATTTTTAGACATAAAAGCATGTTCACTACTTTTAAGAGTACCAAATTGAATTAATTTAGCTTCCTCTTGACGCAATAAATTACGAAAAATATCATATGTTAATTGAGTAGCTAAGCTAGGAATAGCAAGTTGAGCATGAATATTCGTAATAAATTGTTGAAATTGACAAGGAAGACATTTTTTAAGAATAAGATGAATTAAACGTAAATCAGCTAGAGTAACTCCTAAACCAGTTAATTGACTATTAACAGAATCAAACTTTAATAAGAATTCATCCATAGTTTTAAAATCCGTATACCTTAGATCTTCAAGTTGATCTTGAAGTTGAATTTTTCGGGATTCATTTGAGCTATCATAAGTTGTTTTTAAAATTTCCCAAGCTTCATGCGCTTTTGTACAATTTCCAATTAAAACATACAAATCAGGAACCATTGAAATACCAATTAAACCAAGTGCTTCCTCATTTTGAGCCTTCCATCTATCTAGGTCGGCTTGAGGAGCAGATGTAGCGGGTTCAAAGGTTTTATCAGTCGCAACATCCAAAAGGTGTTTGAAACGAAAAATGAAGGAAATATGTGTTTTCCATGAATGATAATTAGTACTATTTAATTTAATTTCAGGAATTAATGTAGACATGATAGCAAAATAAATGTTAACAAATAAATGGTTAGATTTGTTTTTGTTTTTGTTTTTTAAATAAAAATTTACCCCCTTTTATTTAAAGAATAACTTTTTTTGATTAAAATAAGCAAATTTCAAATAATAACCTTTTTAAAAAAACTGATTTATGGAAGTATAAAATTTTATTAAAAAACTTTAATTTTATTTAAACAAAAAATAATATGTAAAACTATTTTCATTTAACAAAATAAAATTGTTTTTTAAAAAAAATTATATTAAAAAAAACTTCTTTTGTAAAACTTTGATTCACATTTTGAAACTTACTATATATTAAAACTTAATAAATTTTTGAATCTTTTAAAAATTTTAAACTTACTATATATTAAAACTTAATCGTTTAAGCCTTATATGTGGTGAAATGTAATATTTTTTTAAAACCAACAAAACTGATATTATAAATGCAGAAACGTTATTTAATGATGGAGAACCGTTTCACAAAGAATAATTGGGACACAGACTGAGAACAGACTACAAACAAAATCCACAAGGCGATGATACACAAAGGCTACGTTACAAATACGATGATATAGATGGCAAACTTAGTAACTGATAGATATAGCAAATATATTATTACATGAAAGTTATTGTAACTGATACTGCAAACTGAAGAAGAGGCAGGAAGATACTTTGCACAGGTGACGTTATCGCAAACTCAACGGGTGCTACTGGAGAATCTAGGTTGGAAGTTGAACGGTTTCACCTCATTTACAAAAGCTTGCTATCGTGGGATCGTAGGGGCTTTGATAGTTTAAGATATCACCAGGCCTCATACCTTTGAAAGGAAATACAAGAAAAGAAAAGAAAAAACTAGATCACAATCAACAGATTTTCACAACTCCTCTTGCAAATCACTGATCTTGCTGAGCCATCTCCATCCGCTACTTTAAATCACAGCAAACTTGAAATCAAGAGCGGGCCTTGTTCACTCATTCATTTATGAAAACATCACACAAAAATGCTGAGTACGCTCTGAATTCAATACGTAGATTCAAATTTTGGAAACGTATATTTCGGTATTGAAGCGAAACACGAGGAATCCTCACGGGAATAACAAACAGGCCCTATTTTGGGGATTCTGCAAAAATGGTGTGCAGTGACCGCTTTAAGCATTTGTGCTGGGATTAACGGCCATTAAAGAGTGGGATTATCATGTATGTCGGGCGTTTGAGGTGAACGTTTCTCTTTTAAATCAAGGGAGCAAAAAGAGGATTGAATTCTTTTGCTTACTTGTTTCTGTATCTTTAATCCTTGAATTATTATGATGTACAATGATAATATGAACTCTGCTTTTATTCCGCATGCATATGTATACTATTAATTGCAATATCTCTGTTCTTAGCCGTCTGTTTCTACTACAGAAAATTTTGTGGGAAGAAAAGAGGTGCAGAGACAAACAAATTTTGGTGTTGATTACCAATAAGCTGCAAATTCCTAAACTGTGGAATGTTTGGAAGACATTATGAACATGGCTTGGGGCAGGAGTGTAGAGAATACATCTAGTTAAAAAGTATTTCTCAGACTTTTTAGCAATGAAATAACAATACAAGTAGAAGGAGGAAGAACACACAGATAAATGTGCAAAGATAACAATGCAAAGAAAATGTAAGATTTATTATGTAAAGTAAACCAGGCTGAAATAAGCACAAGCAAAGATTGAAATAGATCAATAGATATTAAAAAAAAAGTTAGTATTCTGTGAATGAGGTTAGAAAATGAGAAAATTTGATAACAAAATCCTGCAAGGAAGCTTAAATTTCTTTTTTTAATCAAAAAAGCTTGCAAGTAAACAAAATGTGAGAACCTACAATATGAATCAGAGAAACAACTTTATGATAAAACTGTTTTGGCGGCAAGCCTTCCAAAACAAATGAATATGAAATCTAAAGTATGCAGGAAAAGAAGTTAGCACCGGAGTTTTGGCGGCAAGCCTTCCAAAACTTTAAAAATAATTAAATTTAAACTAGAAAGAAGGAACTTTGGCGGCAAGCCTTCCAAAGCCCTTTTTTAATTAAAAAAAACTAGAATAGAAGATTAAACCTACAGGCAAACTTGTTAACAAGTTTGAAAAAAAAGTTAAAAATCTAAAACCAAAACCTGCACAATAGAAAATTTTAGAAAAAGAACTTCTTCTCCTCTCAAGAATGCCTCCAACAAGGTGAACTCCACAGAATGGTAACCTTCATCAATGTCAACTTAAAACAAGGATTAGAAACCTGCTCTGATACCATGAAAGGAAATAAAAGAGCAAGGAAAGGAAAATTAATCCAAGAAAGTTTATGATGAAGTAATTGTTACCAAGAGAAAAGCAAAAACTTTGGAGCATACCCAAATGTGAAGAAGGAGGCACAAGAACTTTTGAAAGGGGAAAAGCAAAGAAAAACCCCTTGTGATATTATGAATGAGGCAATGCCTAAAAATGTGTGTGTGTGTGTGTGTGTGTGTGTGTGTGTGTGTGTGTGTGTGTGTGTGAGAGAGAGAGAGAGAGAGAGAGCAAGAAGCTCTTTACAATATTGTCATTAAGAAGAAATGAGAGAGGAGACATCTCTTAAATAGAGATGAGGAGAGGAGTTACAAAGTAACTCCCAAATCTATGAATGCCACCATTCATAAAATGTGTGTGCCATGTGTCCACATCCTCTTATGGAGGAAATCTAATATTCCTTAATAAAGGAAAATAAAAGAAATGACTTGTCCTCACACATGTACTAGAGGACAAATTACATGTAGGAATTCCAAAGGAATATCCTAAACTAAATAAAAATAAACCTAAGCTAAGTAAAGATTAAATATCCTAACAGGCACAATAACTACTTTTTTTCTCAAAGCTATATGCACACTTCTTTGCCAATTTTATTTTACTCTTTTAATAAGTACAAATGACTTGTTTAAATGGCCATATATCAACCACCATTATGCCCTCTCATGCGAATTCAATTTTACTTTCTTTGGAAATCATACTTCTTAATGAAAGGAAGTACAAACAAGTCATCGCACAACATTTTTGGGAATTGAAAATAGGTATAATTGCACGGAGGGTAATTAGATCACTTTTTGAATTAGTTTTAACCAAAAGGTGGCCATTAAGGATCACTCTTTATTATAAAACCTACAAAGAACAGTAAGGTTGGTAAGCTACCTAACAATAAAAGTGAGCAACACTTACTAGAAAGGAAACAACACACACAAAGGCACTCTAACTAAGCTATTTACAAGGAATCAATTGCAATGTTTACCAAAATTAAAAAAGCATTACCTTCCATATGTCCAAGCTAGAAGGCACGTGATGATGCATAGTGAATCAAACTTAGTATGTTGACCTAGCTTTGAAGCTCACTCATCATATTTTAATACCAAATCTCCTTCTTTAAAACCAGAATTTAAATCTTTTCTACAAAACTATTTATTGACTACTTCTCGACAATTTGTCATGGCCTCACAAGACTTTTTATGGGTCTCCTAGAGGTTGAGTAGTTTGGTCATCCTTACTTTCATAGCTATGTTTTATTCCACTTCTACAGACTTTAACAATTGTAATATTGAGATCTCCAAGGAAACTAGTAGAACAACCTCTTTACCATAAACTAATTCATAAGGTGATGTTTTCAATATTTGCTTTAGAGTGACTCTATCAACCCAAAGTGATATTTTCAGATGCTTATACCATTCTTTCTGATGGTCAGTGTAGACAACATTGATCATGTACTAATTATTCATCTAAATTAGTTAAATAATTCTTTAATTATTTAATTAAGCTAATTAATCTTATTCTTCTAAATTCATATTTCATCATCTTACTAATTATTCCAAATTCAATTCTATCATCATTTAATCATTTAAATCATTTTCTAATGTTAATTAAATATTTATTATTTAATTAATCCCTCAATATAAATAATATTCATTATTTAAATAAATTCCATTTTCAATTTCTATTTCCAATCAGTTATCATTAACCCTTTTCTTAATACTAATTAAAAATTAATTATTTAATTAATTATGATTTTAATCCTTTAATTTAATAATCTCTATTATTTAATTAGATAATTTATTCTTCAAATTCCAAATCCCCAAATTTTAATTTCATTAATTCTTCTAATTCTTCCAAATTCAAATATATGTGCATGATTCCAAAAATCGAATTGAAAATTAAAGTCAAGTTCTAAATATATTCAAATAACAAATTGAATTTAAAATAAATTCAATATTTAAATTAAATCTCATGCAAAGATTAAATTGAAAATCAAAGTCAAAGTGCAAGCACATGCTAAATTAATTAATTCAATTAATTAATTAATTAAATCATTATCTTTTCAATTCCTATTTCTATCTTCCACTTTGTTTTTTTACAAAAAGTTTTCAATCAGTTAACACTTCAATCTATTTTAATTGATTATTTCAATTAATTGATTAATTACATCATTTCTTTAATTCTCTCCAATCATTCACTTTTTATCTTCTAGTTAGCTTTTTCTAAATGAATCTTTCTTTGTCATCAATGAATTATCCTCCAATCATTCTTTTTCATCTTTCAATCAGCTTTTTTCTCAATTAGATAACTTATTTTATCTATTCAATCTATTTTGCTCTGCCTCCAAATCAGCAGTTCAACTATCAATTAGCATGTGAGCTCACCTAAGTTCCACCTCTCATTCAATTCTCATCCAATAATCTATAAATTGAGCATTCAAACTCCATTTTCAACAATCATGAACTTTGAATCTTTGTGTCACTTGCAGGTTGCTAGTGGGATATCTGAGAGCCACCATACCACAAAGAGGAGAAGAGCAATGGAAGCTATATGCAGTCATGGAATAGGGGATTTTGATTGATAAACTTTATATTCCTATTTTTTGCTTGTTTTGCATTTGCATTATTCCATTGTATGTTTGTTTGAATTCCAATTAGGATAGGGATTCATGATTTCCCTTGATTTGATTAATGAATTTTAGCATACAACATTTTGGTGAACCCGACGTGAACTAACAGCAGTTTAACCTTCTTTTTCTTCTATGTGATTTTGCAGATCGTACGGAATTCTTTTTTTTTTTTTGCAGGTTTGTATGGATTGCAGAACAAATTCTGAATCACACAATTGTGTTTACATCATCACGCAATCGCATAGATAAGCTCACACAATCGATCACACAGGGTCACGCATTCATGCAAACCCCATCACGCAAAAAGCCTTTACTCTGTCACGCATTTGCTCATATATTGTAATGCATTCGTCAGGGTTTTTTTTGTGTCTGTTTATCTGCTATTTCTTGTTTCCTACTCTCTGTTCTGTTAAATTTGGTATGAAATTGGATAAATCTGAATACGATTTACATTTATTACATGCTTAATTATGACATTTTATGGCACGTAAGGTACAATTCAGAATTTCGGGTGCAAGGAGGATGAAAGAACAAATAAGACAAGTCAGATGCTATCAGCAAATCCTAAAGGCAGAAAAGAAGATACGAGATCTACAGGACCAACCAGCCATCGACAGATACAATAGCCTAGTTCTCTCATATAGAGTAAAATATGATTTGCTTAACATAGAGTGGATGATGAGAGATCTTGCTAGGGAATCATAATCTATTTTGCAAGTTCCAGATCAGAATTAGCTTTCTTTTCTATTTTGTTTGGTATGTTTGTATATCACGCAATCGCTCTGTTAGGATCACGCAATCGCTCTATTAGGATCACGCAATCTCTCTGTCAGAATCACACAATCGCTATGTCAGATTTACGCAATCGATCATACAGGATCACGCAATTGATCAGGTATCATTACGCATTCATATTTTTCAAAGTTTAGTTTTATGTTTTCTGTGGGTTTTATTGGGTTACTGATTATCTGTTTGCATTATGTGGCAAATTTACAAAGAGGATCGAATTATTACTGAATAATAAACACTCATGCTCTCACACTTCAATTTTGGGCTTAAAATAAACAATGGTTAAAATGGACATGCATGTTATCACACTTCAATTTTGGGCTTAAAATAAACAATGGTTAAAATGGACATGCATGTTATCACACTTCAGTTTTGGGCTTAAAATAAACCATGGTTAAAATTGACATGCATGCATTCACATTTTAGTTTGGTGCTTTAAAATGGACATGCACATGCATATCTCACACCTAAATTTGGGTTTTAAAATTAACATGAATCAGGCTACTCAATAGAATAACTCACATTTATTTTTTTTCTTAAGGGAAAGAACTTTTTATTGTGTTTGGGGTGGACCTACTATTGCATCAACTACCTTTCCACCCGCCTTCGGGTCTTGGGAGAAAGGGTGAAGGTGATAACAACACGCAATTTTTTTATTTGAGTAGTGAGGGGTATCTTTGACTGGGGATTTCATCACCCCATAGAGGTACTTCGAATTGGGATGCATTGGGGATATCATCTCTCCCAGCATACTCTCGAGCAGGTTTCTCAAGCCGCTATATGAATATATTGGTTAGGCACCTAGAGTGTTGAGTGAATTTGACGTATGTAAGGGCCTTCCCTGCACCGATAAGCTCAACTAAAGTCTTAAGTGGCTTACTCTGAGAATCTGTCGTTGGATCGGGACCCCTCAAAATTTTACAATAAGAACCAACTTAGTAGCCCAAATCCTACATTCAGTGATTCCGAGAGTGTGGATCATACCCCATAGATACCCCTCATGTACCTTGTATTATGAGACAGAAATCCCTCGATGATAAGATCTTCGAATATTCGAGGTAAAAGAGACTAGCATGCCCGAGAAGTGTGTGTCGTGGAGTGGAGCCAGTGTTGCCAGACTCTCTATCTGTTCATCTTGTTTCGGTATTTTGTTGCGGGGGCCTCATTGAATGGTGTCCACTTTCCAGCCTAAGATTGTATTATGTTATTTTATGCGTATCGTTGTACCATACCACTATTGAGTCAGTTTTTGGGCTATTTCAGGCCCTATCTTACGTATCTTTGAATTCTCAGAGTTGGTCAGAACACAGTTCAGTCAGCTATACCTGTCTTCAAGCAACTGTTCTCGGATTTGGAAAACAACAAACTTGTCCTACATGCAGAATTACTGAAAACAAAGTCCATCTTGAAATGTCAAATAGTCCTGCAAACTCAAAATTTTACATACTTGTGAACATAGGCAGTCCTTGCATAGTCCTTATTTAAATCCTTATTATCGTCCTTAGAAGTTGTATAGTCCTCATTTACATCCTTATTATCATCCTTAGAAGTTGCATAGTCCTCATTTACATCCTTATTATCATCCTTAGAAGTTGCATAGTCCTCATTTGCGTCCTTATCATCATCCTTAGAAGTTGCATAGTCCTCATTTACGTCCTCATTATCATCTTTAGAAGTTGCATAGTCCTCATTTACATCCTCACTGTTATCCTTAGAAGTTGCATAGTCCTCATTTACATCCTTATTATCATCCTTAGAACTTGCATAGTCCTCATTTACGTCCTCATTATCATCCTTAGAAGTTGCATAGTCCTCATTTGCATCATCATTATCGTCCTTAGAAATTTTATAAGTTCTCATTTACGTCCTTATTATCGTCCTCATATATGTTGCATAGATTTGGTCCTCATTAGATTTCATATACGTATCCATCAACATTTGCATAATCATCCTAGAAAGTCATAGCATGCATCTTAATGGGTCTCTCAGGTGATGGTTTTCTCCCCTTCGAGCAACCTAATCTAGTGCCAAACAACGGTCAACGAGAAATCATTGACGTTTTAGGTAACTTGGTCTGGCAATTAAAGAGAAACGCACCTCATTATATAGGAGTCGAGTACGATCTAAATAGAGAGTATAAAATTGCCCATAGAATTTATAGAGAAATTACTGCAAAACTTCTAAGGGAAGAGCTTGAAAAAATTGCGTTGCAAAAATATCGAAATACTCAACAAGTCTCACGTCAAAATCCTCAATAGAGAGTTTGGTCTAGTGTTGCATATTCCATATTTAGGTCTAGAGTCTTGCGTTAGGTTCTAAACCATCCTGATATAGAAGTCTTAAATTCCCATCACAAGGTCACAAAAGGCAAAAAGTAAAATGGACCCAAACAACGACCTATCAGTAAATCCAACTTGGAACATGGACATATCAACTAGTCAACAGTCAAATCCTCAAACAATACCCACAATACATGAACTACAACAAAATTTAACACACGAAGAGATTGAATCAACTCAACAGGACCCACATGTCCTTATGATCTTAGACACTCTTATACATAATGATAGGGACAAATATCTCTCGTTGTTACTACAAAATGAGGCCAAATTACCTGAAGATTTTGTTATCACAACAATCTTACCTGAAGGTCCAAATAGCAGTCAAATACCACATATGACAAAAATGCAAGCGATGACCTCAAGTTTTCCTCAGAATGCACCAACATCATCTATACAAACAAATGTCATTTCAAATGCGACTTCTCAATCAAGTGCATCATCCTCAACAATAAATGTTAGCACATCAACACAGGCTATATCGATAATTTCAAGTGTCTCGGCACCTATTCAAACACAAATTCCTCATACAACAAATGTGACTCAACCTTTGGTTTCGTATTCTATAGGATCTACATATGGTCATCAAAATACAAATCCAAGTTCCGCTAATACAATGAGTACAACCCAGTCAAACATGGGTTCACATCTCGCTTATTTCATAGTACCTAGAGGAACCCATAACACACGGAATTATAATTATGGTACCTTTCAACAACCTCCTAGCTATACTACCATGAATCCTTTTGTGGGAAATATACATGCGCAAAGTGTACCCCTGACTCAAACAAATATTCTATCCCAACAAGTACAGAATCTACAACAACAGATGACAACTATGCAAACCGGTAACGATAAAAAGAGATACACAATGCAGGACTTACGTCCTTATCCTTTTGATCACACATTATACATGTCGCCTTTCCCACCACATTTTGAAACACCAAAATTTGACAAATATTGAGGGAAAGGTGATCCTAGAGATCACATCAGAGAGTTTTTTACAGCATGTATAGAGGTTGCAACTGAAGACACTTATCTAATGAGACTGTTTCCAAAAAGTCTGGGAGGCTCAGCCTTGGAGTGGTTTTCACTTCTACCACCAAATTATACATCATGGGGTGAATTAGTTGAACATTTCATTGCTAACTTCTCACATAACATTGAAACCCCAGTCACTTTGATGGACTTATGTGTTGCAAAACAAAATGAGAATGAAACATTTGCATCCTTCATACAAAGATGGAGAGCTCTCTATAGGAGATGCAAGACTATTATTCCAGGAATAGAGAAAGTTGACATGTTCACAAAAAAGTTAATCCCTAAAATCAAATACCCGATACAAATGCAATGTTTGACCACATTTAAACAAATCACTGAAAAGGCCTTAAAGTGTGAGAAAGGATTAGTAGAACAAGGTCTCATAAAATATGGCAATAACAACAACAATGATAAATCCAAATTTTGGTCGAAAAACTAAAATGTGACAAATGATAGTGTTGTAGATGCCCTTACAGTGAGTAGAACTCAACTGATTTTGTCTTCACAAGGTCCAAGTCAATCATTTAATCAACATACAAAGAATAACAATGTATTGACCAATTTAAACGCTGGGCAAACTATGAACACAAAATTCCCAAGGGTAAATGCTCCAAAAAGGAATTACACGCCTCTAGGGGAACTTATTGAATTAGCGTTTAAAAAGTTGATACAAACAAACATGATCACTATGCCATAAGTAAGAGTATATGAACCAGGCCCTTTCAAACCTACATGGTGGAATGATAGTGATTTCTTGTGAATATCATCGTACTAAAGGTCACAAAACTATAAGTTGCTATAAATTAAAAAACTTAATCCAAGATATGATCGATCAAGGTGACATCACAATTGACACCAAAAAAACTTCAGCAAACACGAATCATACCATCTCTAAGGATTCGTTTGTCAAGAATGATAAAGGGAAGGAATCTACATCGGGAATACAAGACAATATAGCTAACTACACAAAAGTCTCATATTACTATACTATTCATGCCATTAGCTCAAGAGATGTAGTAAATGATGAATCACAAGAAGAACTCAATAATGATGAGCAATATAAAGAGACTTACAACGATGATAACCAAATTTGCATGCTGTCAAAAGCACCAAAATATGATGAAGACAAGAATCTTTGTCTTATGGACTGGGGGCATGAAGAACCATTTCATTCGGGATGGTTTGAAGATGAACTTATAGCACATATCATGGATGTCAGACTTGCACATGATGACTATAGGAAGGGATATGAAATAAACCTTGATAACACAGGATATGTTACAGACAGTTCCTTCACAAGAGATGATACAGTGGATACAATCACGATAACTCCCAGAGATAGAGACTGTGCAGTAGTTACTCGTAGATATAAAGTAACTTTACAAGGAGTACCATCAAACCCACCACCAGTAGTAGGGACCTATAATGTTGTTGAGAAACTCAAGAAAACCCTGACACTGATATCACTCTTTGAACTATTACATACATCACCAACTCATAAAGCTATCTTGACAGTACTTCAAGATTCAGTAGTTGACAGAGATATAGATGAAAATGCCTTCCAATCCATGGTGGGGAATCTAGCACAAGGTACCCATATTGCATTCACACAATAGGATATTCCCAGTTATAGACTTCTCCATAATGACCCACTACATCTAGAAGCTTACATACATAAGAGAAGAATCAAAAGAGTACTTATAGATGGAGAAGCTGATCTCAACATCTGTACATTAAAGTTGGTTAAGGCATTGGGATATTATGAGCTTCATATTGATCCTTCAAAAAGATAAACATCAAAGCATATGATGATGAAGAGCGTCCTTCAGAAGGTATAGTTACGCTACCAGTGCAACTAGGACCTATAACAACACAGGGTACTTTCCAAGTGTTGGGAAGAGAACTAAGGTACAACATGTTATTGGGCCACCCATGGATTCATACCATACAAGTTGTACTATCAACATTTCATCAATGTGTTAAATTCTCATACAATGGCATTGAAATAACCATAAAGGGTTATCCAAATCCATTCCAACATTGTAATCACTTAAAGGCAAATGTAGATAACCAGGTACCCATTAATCAAGCAGCACCCCTCACTACACAAATGGAATCATTAACAATCACAGAAATACAGAAGAATGCACCTACAACATCTTCTTTGCATATTTAAGATATGGGTTGTGGGGAATGCTCTATTTCAAGTACCTCAAATGGAAAACAGTTATCTCTTTCTCCTAGGTCTTTTGGGAAGCCTCAAAACACAGTAATGAAACAAGACAAAGGAAAATAAATAGTCAGATACTCAAATTCATGCTCTTTCATTAGGTGGGGAGATTTACA
The DNA here is from genome assembly GCF_030272615.1 of Cryptomeria japonica. Classification (NCBI taxonomy): domain Eukaryota; kingdom Viridiplantae; phylum Streptophyta; class Pinopsida; order Cupressales; family Cupressaceae; genus Cryptomeria; species Cryptomeria japonica. The sequence goes on from NC_081414.1 coordinate 487,761,811, forward strand.
AGAAGAATCTCTGAATGAAGATGTCAATCACTAGATATAGAGAGAAGAAGATGACATGACATTACCCAGGTTACCTTTAGATCAGTATGGCAATGGATTCAAGATGCTACAAAAACATGGGTATGATGGTACCACAGGCTAGGGATTACAAAAGCAAGGAAGATTAGAACCCATTGTACCAAATGAGAATCCAAAGAATCAAGGGTTAGGATATAAACATGTACCAAATATAACGAAAGCAAGACAACGTACACTAGATATATTGAACAGACCAAGGCTACCCTCAGAGTATATATCTCAAAGTCAGTTGTCAACACGAGTATTTCCCTCTTCATCTCAGACAAGCAAGAAAGTACCAACAACGCCTAGTACGGAATCAGATGGTGAAGATATGAGACAACTTCTACAAGAACCTAGCACTGATTCACCCAGCAATATAGTATCTAAAACATCCGCGCAAGCAAATACAGTAATAGACATAGGCTTAGCACTAGTAAATGAGCCTAATCCTTGGTTGTTGTCAATACTTTTTCCAAGGGAAACAACTCAAGCTCCACCCAATGAATTAGACGAAGAAATACTACAATGACTTATACCAGGTTTAAGAAGGGTGGCCCCCATACAAAGGAGGCCCTCAAATCTACAACAAAATCATATGCAAGAACAAGAGGAGATAAGTGATACAAACTTAGAAGATAAAAAATACATAGAAATTAAGACAGATTCTCATGACCATGAATTCCTATTTGATCATGATTCCAGCCCATGAATAATTGACATGATAGACTATCACAAATCGCCTATAGATGATGAAAATATACCCAATCATTCAAATAACCAGGTATGCATGTTATCAAAATCTATTACAACATAAGGGAGCGATGAATTACCCCTTATACACTCACATTTGATTGATTGGGGATGAGAAGGAAAACCAACTTTAGATTGGTTTGAGAACGATGAAGCTATTGCAAAATTCCTTGGTGTCAGAGAAGGGTTTCCACAAGGTGATCACAAGGCAGGATTTTTTGTAGAACAAGATAGAACAACATGTTTTGGAGAGGCAAGTGCCTCTATGACAAAAGATATGGATCAAAGCGATCGCAATGGTAAGAGTGAGTTAGACAACCTCCCTATTGAAAAAGAGAATTCAGCATTACTCATAGAAGAAATTGAAGAAGTCAATATAACAAAAGGAGAAGTTGTACATAATATCCACTTAGCAAAATCATTGAGCCAAGAAGAAAAGGACAAGTTCATACAGTTTTTCAAACAATGACCTATCAACTTCACTTGGTCCTATGTAGATATGTCAGGCCTAGATCCAAAGTTGGTGTTACATCATTTACCATTGCTACCAGGAATTAAACCGTACAAACAAAAGCTAAGAAAGATGCATCCACAGATTGCATTACTGGTCAAAATAGAACTCCAAAAGCTGCTGGATGTGGGTTTCATTCAACCTATTGACTATGCATAATGGATATTCAATCTGGTACTTATGACTAAGCCCACTGGGGGCATAATAATCGATACCAACTTCCGAGATCTAAACAAAGCATGTCCCAAGGATGATTTCCCACTACCCAACATAGACATGATAGTTGACTTAACTGTTGGGAATGAAATACTTTTATTAATGGATGGTTTCTCGGGATATAACCAGATCAGGATTGCACCAGAAGATCAACACAAGATGGCATTTACTTATCCATGGGGGACATACTATTGGAACATCATGTCATTTGGTCTTGAGAATGCAGGAGCAACATATCAAAGGGCTATGATGACACTATTTCATGACATGATCCACAATATCATGGAAGACTATGTGGACGATCTACTGGCTAAATCACAGACAAGAGAAGGTCATCTTGAAGTCCTTGCAAAGATATTTGATTGATTAGAGCGATACAATGTCAAGTTAAACCCAAAAAAGTGTGTTTGGTGTAACAGCTGGCAAACTTTTAGGATTTATTGTGTCCAATAGAGGAATTGAAGTAGATCTTGCAAAGGTCAAAGCAATCATGGATATTCAACCTCCATCAACACTTAAGCAGTTAAGAGGGTTACAAGGAAGACTATAGTCTATAAGGAGGTTCATAGCACAGCTAGTAGATAAATGTCATCCATTCCAGTATTTACTCAAAAAAGGAGTTACCTTCAAATGGATAGAACAGTGCCAAGAATCTTTTTGAGCTTTAAAAGATTGTCTTCTGAATACTCCAGTATTAGTTCCACCTACTCAAGGAAAGCCCCTATTACTATATATATCAGCAACAAACTCATCTTTAGGATCCTTGTTGGCACAACATGATGATCAAGGAAAGGAAAGAGAAATATACTATATAAGTAGAACCCTAATTGGATATGATCTTAATTACACTCCTATAGAACGAGCATGTCTAGCAGTGATTTTCACATCTCAAAAACTTAGATATTATATGTTGAGTCACAAAATCCAACTCATCACACATTTTGATCCACTCAAATATTTTTTAAGAAGAGCAACATTGACTAGAAGATTGGCCAAGTGGGTCATGATTTTAAGTGAGTTTGATATAGAGTATGTGGACAAAAAGGCAATCAAAGGGCAGATTATAGCAGATCAGCTAGCAGAGGCTCCCTTGCAAGACAGTCACCCACTACTAATAGACTTTCCTGATGAATCTGTGTTTACAATAATAGCATCTACCATGTGGAAATTATACTTTGGTGGGTCCTATACAAATCATGGAGCTAGAGCTGGGATTATTTTCATCACCCCTCAAGGGGATTCTATCCCTAAGTCATTCAGAATAAATTTTCCCTGTACAAACAATATTATTGAATATGAAGCTCTCATCATAGGACTTTGTACCGCTGTATAGTGAAGGATAAAAGAATTACAAGTCTATGGTGACTCACAATTGATTGTCAATCAAGTCAATGATGACTATAACACAAAAGATGATAAATTGTTGCCTTATAAACAAATGGTAGAAGATTACATAGAACATTTCAATAATATTACTTTTGAACAGATTCTAAGGATACAAAACAAGGCAGCCGACACCATGGCTACAGTAGGATCTCTGCTAAATATGCCTAATAATGAAACTCGGTTTGAGTTTATTGTAGAACAATTGATGATACCGGCATATGAGATTCTATCATCAGAATATGTATGTGCAATTGTGGGTCTCAAATCCCCATGGTATAATGAGATATACACATACTTACATACTCAGTAAATGTCTCTTGATTTGTCTAGAAATCAAAAGAAAACTCTTATTCATCAGGTGTCCAGACACACTATTATTGTTGACACATTGTATAGAAATGGCTTTGATGGAACCCTTCTCCGATGTCTTGATGAAAGAGAAGCACAACTTACCCTAAAGGAGGTACATGATGGAATTTGTGGGGCGCATCAAAGTGGCCCCCCACTATCAAAGAAATTGTTAAGAACTGGATACTATTGGCCAACTATGGAAAAGGATGCCAATAAATATGTACAAAAATGTAAACAATATCAAATGCATGGACACCTCATTCATGCACCGGCATATGATCTTCAACCTATTACATCACCATGGCCATTTTCACAATGGGGGTTAGATCTAGTTGGTAAAGTTAATCCTACTTCTTCCAATGGGCACAAATTCATCTTAACAGCTACTGAGTATTTTACTAAATGGGTCAAGGCAATTCCCCTTACATACACCACTAGTAAGCAAATAGAAAAGTTCATGCTTAATTACATTATCTGCTAGTACGGGATTCCAATGTGCATAGTGACAGACAATGGGTGTCCATTCAAAAATCAAGATGAGAGAATTGTGTGAAAAATTTCAAATACAACAGAGATTTGTAACACCATATTATCCACAAAGAAATGGACAAGTAGAGGCAACAAACAAGACAATATTGAAGATCCTAAAGAAAGTTGTCACTGACGTAGGACGGGACTGGCATCTCCAGTTAAATCCCGCTCTTTGGGATTATAAAATAGGAGTACCCTTACAGGAGCAACACCATATTCATTGGTCTATGGTACAGAAACAATACTACCTATTGAAATAGAACTATTGTCTTTAAGAGTCTCCTTTAAAAACATCATATCAGAGGAAGACTATCAAGTTGCAAGATTACAAGAGCTTGAAACGCTCAATGAAAAGAGACAAACTGCTTTAAATCATTTGCAAGGTTACCAGAACAGATTGAGAAGAAGTTACAATAAACGAGTATGCCCAAGGAATTTCAAAGTGGGAGATCTAGTTCTCAAGGAGAACCAAAGGAAACTAGCGGAACGAGAAAAGCTAGGGAAGTTTGAACCTAACTGGCTAGGTCCTTTTATCATAACATGGGTTATAGGCAATGGAGCATACAATTTAGGTACCATGGAGGGAGATCCACTCCCTAACCCTATGAACAACATGCACCTTAAATGATATTATATCTAAGGGCTGGGTTAGCTTAGATTTTGCTTTCTACATTGTATATCATTTTATTCAAAGCACTACATCACATATAGTTTCTTTTTCAAATGCATCGCATTCACAAATTTCATGACATATATTAGCATCAATAAAACAAGGAAACTTTCCAACTCTATTATTTGTTTGCATTCAAGAGAAACAAAGGTTGTCTCCTTTCTTAGATATTCAGACATGAAGTCTTTGAGGTCCTAAGGTCATTCATTTTCAACATTACCCTATGATGACGCTTTACTTATGGTTGGGTGATTCACTATTTGAGACTTGTTGACCCAAAATCTATCAATTGCTATATCTCAAACACATTAACAAAATCTCTAATTCATTCGAGACACATAGTTGATCATATGACTAATGAAAAATCTAAAATTCTACTTCACCACCATTATAATTGTCACACCCAAGTAGGTTTCATTACTTACAAGTCAAGGCAAGAAAATATAAAAGAAAAAGAGTTATGCCAAACATTCATCTCAAGGCAAAAGAGAAATGATATATAAATGAAATATCATGCATGAAAGTGCGACAAAAAGATTGACTATAGGAACATGCAAGTAACTCCATCAAGGCTATGAACGTCTGCTAGCAATGGAGCAATATTTGAGAAATTACAGTCTATAACCTCGTCAGAGCTCTAAAAGCTTGCTAGCAGTGAGGCTCTATTCGGGATGCTTTTCAAGTTAGGATAATCCATGTAGCTAGTCGTATAGGATGCTAAGGATCTTTAATGAACACAAGAGCAGGAATTAACTCATTTTCACACACATGGGCAAAAGAAGATCAAAGCTTCAAGAACCAATGGGGAAGTTTTTTGTGTCTCCATTTGTAAATCCTAGTCATTAAGTGTGTTAATTTGGATATTCCAAGGGACCTTAAGGATCGATTGACTGCTTATCTACTAAATGTTTTGTACCTCCAATTCAGTTGGTGTATTACGAAATGCTAAACAAATACAATCATCCTTGTTCGAGTAACAAGTGCATCTTCATCATGCATATTGCATTAACACAGGTCGTGTCAAAAATTCATTGTCCCCACATGCATTTTGCAGATCATCATGTCATATAGGTTTTCACATTGGGAGCATATCTAAAAAAAATCCTAAAAATCATATAAAGTCATAAAAAACATAAAAAAAAATCAACCAAAAATATTCAAAAAAGTCTTGAAAAATCATACCAAATACATCTTATAATGTCCTAGAAAAATACAAAAAAAACATTCAGAAAATGTCCTAAAAAAATCAACCAAAAACATTCAAATATCAATCTAAAAAATCCAAAAACAATCAAAAAATCAATCAAAAAAAAACTTGCAATAAAATGTCTCGCAAGAATCAAACACCCTAGCAGGTATCCAGCAAACGCTTCGCATGAAGTTAACAAAGGATATGACTATCTAGTCAAACATCTACAATCAACTGATCAAATTGTCTTATCAATCTATCATATCCATATCAAGTGATCATTGTCTTGTCTTAAACAGAAGAGGATACACTCGAAATCAGATAGATCAGTCTTAAACGGGGTCTGCAACTTTCTGAGATCAGATATTATCAACTAGCACATCAAACAACTGAGAACAAAAGCACAAGGTCAGTATAGCTACTGAATTTAGTGTGGGTCAATTTTTATCTTTTATCATTTGGCGACAAATCATGTTCCTATGCTACTCAAGGATTTCCACAAGTGACTAGAGGAGCCATGATGGGCATTATCTTTTTCTTTGTTTGTTGTTTGTGGTGTGGACCAATGAAGTTCTAGGGTAATAGTTCCAGTGGGTGTCTGTGTGGGTACATTCATTTGACAAATATCTTATGCAAAAGTCAAGGATAGTTATGCTTGTGACTATCCCACATACCTTGACCCCTGGCATTATTCTCAGAATGGAGGGTTCACTCCTTGTCTGCTAGGTGTTTGTTTCTTCAATGAGATATCTTTACATCTTGGTTCCTTATACCCTGATGTGCTAAGCTTCATTGTTCAATAATAAGGCTCGGTGATAAATATATATTGTGCAATAAATAATGACACGATTTCGTGAATCAATCATTCTCATTTCATCTCATTTGCTTATTGCTAGTTTGTTGATTATTATCTCATCATCTCTTTCTAAATCATTTTCTATCATCTAACATTATTCTATTTCATTCTAAGGTTCATTCTCTCATATTCTATCTCAATATCATCTTCACATTGCCTATCTCTATCTCTAATCAATTAATCATTCTTCATCTTTCATCTCACATTCTTATTTTTTGAGAGATCATTCATGTCTTTAATGCACAAACAATCTCTCGAGGGGGCATTACACCCTAAGCGTCACTGAGGCATACTAGGGCAAAAAAAAATTTGTTTTCTGTGAAACAATGTCATTTCAACATTGTCTCAAAGAGGAGCAAATGTAGACACCTAAAAATGTCTCATTAATCATGTACTAATTATTCGTCTAAAATAGTTAAATAATTCTTTAATTATTTAATTAAGGTAATTAATCTTATTCTTCTAAATTCATGTTTCATCATCTTACTAATTATTCCAAATTCAATTCTATCATCGTTTAATCATTTAAATCATTTTCTAATATTAATTATTTAATTAACCCCTCAATTTAAATAATCTTCATTATTTAAATAAATTCCATTTTCAATTTCTATTTCCAATCAATTATCATTAACCCTTTTCTTAATATTAATTATTTAATTAATTATGATTTTAATCCTTTAATTTTAATAATCTTTATTATTTAACTAAAATTCATTTTCTAAATAATTAAATAGTTTCTGTAAATTATTTAATTAGATAATTTATTCTTCAAATTCCAATTCCAAATCCCCAAATTCTAATTTCATTTAATTTCATTAATTCTCTAAATTCAAATTCAAATTCAAATACATGTGCATGATTTCAAAAATCAAATTGAAAATCAAAGTCAAATTCTAAATATATTCAAGAAGTTAAGAGTGTTGTCTTTTCTGTGAATCCGGATAAAGCTCTGGGACCAAATGGTTTTACTCCTTTATTTTTTCAGAAATGTTGGGATTTTGTGGGAAATGATGTTTTATTGGCTCTTGAGGAAGCTAGGAGAAATAGGTCTATTTTAAAGAACTTAATACTACAATGATTGCAATTATTCCTAAAAAAGAGGATACTAAGACTTTTTCTAACTTCTGCCCCATTGCTTTATGTAACACTTTGTATAAGATATTTACGAAGGCAATTTCCCTTAGGTTGGCAAAAATTCTACCTAGGATCATTTCATTGGAGCGAGGTGGTTTTGTTCCCAGAAGGGAGACGGCAGAGGGTGCAATTGTAGCACATGAGGTGCTTCATTCTATTTCCACCCAAAGAACCTCGGCCATGATACTTAAACTAGACATGATGAAGGCTTATGATAGAGTAGAGTGGGGGGCTTTATGTGTTGTTCTTGAGAAGTTAGGTTTTTCAAAGGCCTGGGTCAAATGGATTTGTGCATGTATTTCTTCTGCAAGATTCTCGGTTTTAATTAATGGTTCTCCTTGTGTTTTTTTCACTTCCTCTAGGGGTTTGAGACAGGGAGATCCCCTTTCTCCCTTTTTGTTTATTCTCCTAGCTGAAACCTTTAGTTAGGCTATTAGGTACGCTAAAGTGGGGGGCTTTAGAAAGGTGTAAGGATTCAGAATATTCCCCAAAGTATTTCTCATTGTCTCTTTGCAGATGATACTCTGTTATTTGGACATGCTTCATTAGTTGAGGCAAAAGTGATTAAAGGAATAATACAAAATTATGCATCATTTTTTGGTCAGAAAGTGAATGGTGATAAATCAAAGATTTTTTTCCTTAATACATCTCAACTGGTTCAGCATAGGTTGCAATCCTTTTGGGGTTTTGAGACTGGAAATCTTCCATGTACTTACCATGGGATTCCTTTCTTTCTTATACGGGATAAGATTGGTTTTTGGGATAAGATTATTTCGGTAATTTCTAAAAGAATTCTCTCATGGAATCATAGATGGTTAACTTTGGTAGGTAAAATTGTTCTCATCAAGTTTGTTTTGAATGTTGTTCCCATATATCTCATGTATGTTTTGAAGTCTCCAAAAGTAGTTATTGTTAGTTTACAGGATACTCTTAGAAATTTTCTTTGGAACAATAATAAAGATGGCAAGAAGAAACTACCTGTAGTTGCATGGGATAAGGTATGTTTGCCTAAGGAACTTGGGGGAACAGGAATTCAGAGTCTGGAGAATCAGAATTTAGCCTTAGGTGCTAAGTTGGTTTGGAAATTATATGACAAGCCTAGCTCCTTATGGGCACAGATTATTTTTGCCAAATATTTAAATAATGGACCAAGAGAGTACATTTTTAAAGTCTCAAATTTGCCTTCGGGTTCTGCTATTTGGAATTTCCTTTGTAAATGTAGATCAGTTATTTTGCCTCATCTCTCATGGATTGTTCATAATGGTAGAAAGGTCAGATTTTGGGATGAAGTATGGAATGGACACACACCTTTGGTGAATATTAGGGATTGGTCTCCTCTGATCACTGTTCTTTCCTCCCTTTGGGGTGTTTTTGTAGCAGATTATTTTGAAATTGTGACTAGTGGACCCCTTAAGCTAGCTAGATGGAAGTCAATTGATTTCTTAGATGTTGACCAAAGCATGAAATTAGATTTTGAGAAGATTTTGGGGGATAGAATTGTATTTCTTTCTGATTCTAAGGATGAACTTATTTGGACAAAGAATATTTCTGGTAAGTACACTGTTAAAGATGGTTACAACTCTCTTATGGTTGCTAAAGATTTATCATCTTGGCCTTATAAGTTGTTTTGGCATTCGGCTTGTCTTCCTAAAGGTGGAGCCTTTTTCTTGGTTGGCAGTTCAATACAGAGTCCTTACAGGTATGAGACTAGACATGCTTGGTATTACTGTTGTTTTCCCTTGTGTCCTTTGTAACAAAAATTTGGAATCTTCTTCACACCTGTTCCTACATTGTGATTGTGCTTATTGATGCTCTGCAAAAAGGATTAGAAAATCTGTTTGATGGCAACACACACAAGAGCACAAGAAACAAACATTAGTGTTAGCAACAAAAGATTATCCTAAACAGGCATATCAAGAGAGATATTAAGCATGAAATAGAAAGCATATAAACATAGAATAAAATAGCTAATCAAGATGCTCATAGTTCCTCCTCCCTTGTTCCTCTCCTCTCCAAGTCCCAAATGAGTGTAGCTCTCAGCTTTTAGCACTATCCATGGATGCCATATGGAGATTCAAGATGGTTGAATATGATAAGCAAATGCTATGCAAGTGTAGACAATGATGCTATGAGAAAGCTCTATGCTAATGCTAGTATAACAACAATACTCTAATGCTTTTTTTTTTGCTTGAGGAGAAGGGTTCTATTTATAGAAGAAATGGGGAAATGAAGGGTTAAGATTGAGCAATCTTAACAAGGGTTAGGATTGAAAGATATTCAATCCATGTGAGACTTTCAACCCAATCCCATGTTGACAAGTGTCACCATGAGGAGGCTTGAGAGGAGAGATAAGGAGCATTAAATGCTTGAGGGGACATGATGGTTACCCTAGTCAAAGAAATAAATGCTTTGAAGAGACACATGGGCTGCATGAAGGTTAAGTTAGGGGTAAAAGTCCTTAACCATGGGTGCAAGTGGAATTAACCATTAATGGTCATGTAAGAGCCATAAGTGGTTTGGAAGACTTTAGAGGTTAATTTGTTGAACACACAAAACATTAATTGATTTTCAAAGACTTTGGAGTCTTTGAGAAGTGACTCCAATTTGCTCAGGAATGTGATAATATTTAGGGGATGGATTAGGTTAATTAGGAAAGGTTTAGAAGAATCTAGAAGGGGTTTAGGCATGCAAGTGGATTTTGTAGGAAAATGCAAGTGGGAGAAATTTTGGTATTTTCAATTAAAATAAAATCATTTATTTCAATTAAATGGTGTAATTTGCATTTGGATAAATATTCAAATAAATATTAATTTATTTAAATGAGAAAAAGGAAGATAAAGCATTAAAATGCTTGAAGACTTTGAGGGAAACCATTAAAGGCTTGAAGACTTTAAGGAAAACCATTAAAGTCTTAAGAAGACTATAGAAGGAAGCCATCAAGTTTGAAGACTTTAAAGCCATCAAGTTTGAATACTTTAAGGGAAACCATTAAAGGTTTCAAGTGGGTGAGGATAAATAGGATTTTAAATAAATAATTTATTTAAAATAGTTGTGCAACTTGCTTTTGTAGGAAAATACAAGTGGGTGGAGGATAAAGGTGATTTAAATAAATTATTTATTTAAAATAATTATGCAACTTGCTTTTGTAGGAAAATACAAGTGGGTAGAGGATAAAGGTGATTTAAATAAATGTTAATTTATTTAAATGTGAGAGGTGGGATTTTGGGGGATTTAAATAAATATTAATTTATTTAAATGTGAGAGAAGATTTAATTAAACAAATATGATTTATTTATTTAATTAATGGTCTGAATTTGGTTAAGTGAATTAAATCAAATAAATTGAATAATTTATTTAATTAATAGGAGAAGACGGTTAAGATGAATTAATTAAATATATTAATTTAATTAATTATTGATTGATGGTTAAATAATCAAATAAATACTAAATATTCATTTAATTAAGTGGACAGATTTATGTGACTACATTTGCCCCTCTTTGAGACGGTGCGGTTTTATCGCGTCATTTCAAAGAAAGAAAAATAGATGTGAAGAAATATGCCCCATAAATGTAAATTTAATGGGTGGTATGCCCCCTCGAGAGATGGGCCAAATTTTTTTTGAAAAATCGGGCGATCTCTCGAAAAAGAATGAAAAGTGGAGAGGAGGTAGAATAGAAGAAATTAGAACTAATGATGAAAGAATGGGAGAAAATGGAGTGAATATGAAGAAACAACAAGCCAGCGAGTACCCTGAGGTCATGCAAGAGATACATAGCAGATGTAGTGTGGGGTTTGGATTGATGCTATACAATTGATCAAAATTGGTTGGACAATCCGGTGCAAGCGGTTTAATTGCTCCGGTCAAGTCAAAGCATGACAATTGATGTCAGTTGTTTGCTTGGACATGATAAAGTCTGAGTAAGTGAATCAAAGTGACCTGATGTGACTTAGACAATTGATATAATTGCCCGATGAAGTCAAGGTATATGAAGCAAAACACTCGTTAAGACATAGACAATTGATGTAATTGTCTGTTGGATTGTGTTTGATTGGTTGATCAATTGATAGTGTGTGAGTGTGATGGATGGTTGTGGGGAATCATGGCAGCCCCATTGAGACTAGGTCATTATGATAAATGCCTAATGTAGTCTAGGATTACCATGATCGATTACTTGTTGAGACCCGAAGATACTTGATCAGAGTATCTGTTGATAGTCTAGGTGTGTGGGAGTCGATGTATCTATGTAGACAGAGTAACTGGCTTAATTTTGTGGATGAGTGAAGATGGGAAGCGATGAAGGGATTGGGATGATGTTGATGATCAAGATAGGGAGGGTGAGGGGGGATTTGATGTTCGATAGAAGATATGGAGGACTAGGATCGAGTCCTATGGAAGAAGATGAGTAAAATAGAGTATGCATTATTATGACTATGTATGCATGATATGCAGCTATTATGAATGTATGGATGGGTGGAATGCAACGAAATGCAATATATATAGATGAGATGGAATGACGATCCATGGTGCTTTATTTTTCATCATTGAGCTTTAAAATGTTGTAAGAAAATACAAGCAACTTGACATATAGATTCAAGATGACCAAAGTATTTCTTACATGGATTTTGATATAGCAAGTTAATACAAGCAACTTGATATAATGGATCAAGTTGACCAGAGTATTGCTTGTGAAACAGACAAGGATTATCTCCTTTCATGCATGACTTGGATCGTCCTCCTTGATCTTAGGCTGATCATATCCTGAGACAAGTGCATACCGTAATAAGAGATAAAACTTTTATCCAGTTTGGATGAGGTAGGAGGAATCAAAGAAAAAAGCATTGTACCTACAAACAAACAATATATACATAAAGAATAAAGAATATGGATCCTTGGTAATGGTTCATGCTCATATGGTCGAGGTATACACTATAGTCAGCAAGCTGTAGTGATCTATGACTGTATTTTTGCCTATGATCACATAGCTTAGTGAACTTCCCACGTAGACACCATTAGTACATGCCCCAGAACTTCATCGGAATAATGTGTCGAAGATACACAACCAATGCCGTAGGAACCTGATATAAATTACTAGAGCATAAATCAACCAAGTATTTGATAGCTTAGCATAATTTTCTTGTCAAAGAAAATGTCACCTTGTCTTTGTTTTGGTAAGGAAGGATGCATCCTTGTTGAAGATAGTTTTGAGTGTTGATGTTGATTGTGTGGTCGATTGATAAGTGGTCATTCTGTGGAGTATATCACAATGTTTGTTTGGTATCTGTGCATATGAGTATGTACAATGTGTTGCCATGTTTTTGTTTTATTTTTTATGTTTTTTGATGTTTTTGGATTTTGTGTTTTTTTTTTTAATATTTTTGGATTTTGTGAGACCTTTTTGAATGTTTTTGTCAATGAATCACCAGTAATGTAGAATCCACTTCCATCATCTAGATTTTTTAAGGGTATTGCCCCCAATTGTAGACATGACTATGAAAAAGTGGGATGCAAGACGCATGAAGTACTATCTTTGATTACAGATCAAATAACAAGCCATGGTTTGGATGGATGGATGTGTGTATGTATGAATGCAATCGCAACGAGCCTGAAAGATACTGGAGCCATTGTCTTTATGAGTGGCACCTGTTTGCCAGGTTTTCACCATCACACTTACCCACGGTGCCACCGGAGTGGTTGTTCACCATTTGGATGCATGATTTTTCTTTACTTTTTGAATGTTTTTGTATTTCTTTAGGACATTTTTCTAAATGTTTTTGGTATTTTCTAATATGCAGGGGAGCCTGACGCTCTATACAGCTTAGGTATAAAACCATTTGAGGTGCATGCTGTTAATTGGATCTGCGAGCGGTTCTCCTTTTGATGTAGCCAACTGATATGCCCCAGACTCGAATACAATAGTGACAACATATGGGCCCAGCCAGTTTGATTCAAACTTTCCCTAATGTTCTCTATGTGGTTGGTTGCGAGGATTCTCTCATAGAACAAGATCACCTACCTCAAATGTACGAGATCTAACTCGGTGATTGTAGCTTCTACTCATGCGCTGTTGATAGGCTTTGAGGTGATTGTATGCAGCTTGTCATTTCTCATCAAGTAACTCTAAGTCCTGAAGATGGGATACTCTGTAGGCTTCGTCATCGATGAGATTGTGCAAGGAAACCCATAATGATGGTATCTCGACCTCAATAGGCAAGATAGCTTCTGCACCATAGACCAATGAATAAGGAGTTGCACCTATAGGGGTTCAAATGCTAGTTCGATATGCCCATAGTGCCCGATTTAGTTGAACATGCCAGTCACAGCCGGCATCATTGACTGTCTTCTTTAGGATCCTCAATATGTTTTTATTGGATGCTTCGGCCTGACCATTGCCTTGTGGGTAATAGGGAGTGGAAAAGCAGTGTTGGATATGAAATTTCTCACAAAGTTAACGGACATCCTGATTTTTGAAAGGAAGACCGTTATCTGTGATGATGGACATGGGTACACCATACCGGCAGATGATGTAGTTGAGGATGAATGAGGCGATCTGCTTGCTGGTGACTTGGGTAAGTGGAACAGCTTCGATCCACTTTGTGAAATATTCGGTGGCGGTAATAATGAATTTATGGCCATTGGATGAAGATGGATGAATCTTACCCACAATGTCAAGGCCCCATTGACAAAAAGGCCATGGTGTTGTGATTGGTTGCAATTCCTATGCTGGTGCATGTATCAGGTCGCCATGAACTTGGCATTTCTTGCACTTCCTGACAAAGTAGTAGGAGTCTTTTTCCATAGATGGCCAATAGTATCCATTGCGCATGAGTTTCTTGGCTAGTGATGGACCACTTGCATGGGTTCCACAAATTCCTTCAAGTACCTCTTCCAAAGCCTTTGTTATCTCATCTTGTTCCAGACATCGAAGGAGAGTACCATCAAGACCGCGTCGGTATAGGGTTTCGGCAATAATGGTATATCGAGCAGTTTGGCGAATGAAGGTTTTACGTTGGTTATTCGATTGGTTGGGAGGAAGGGTGTGATCGCAGAGATAGGTGTAGAACTCACCGTACCATGGGGATTTAGAACCGACAAGGTGACATATCATCTCAGATTCAGGGATATCATAAGCGGGGATCCAAAGCTGTTCTACCAAGAACTCGTAGCGTGTTGAATTTTGTGGAAGATCTAGGAGAGATGCGATGGTAGCCATAGCGTCAGCAGCTCGATTCTGATCTCTTGGTATCTGCTCAAAAGTGATAGTAGTAAATGATGTCTTTAGAGTGTCCACCATTTGCTTATATGGCATGAGTTTATCATCCTTGGTCTGATATTCATCTGTTGCTTGTCAAATGACTAGTTGGGAATCGCCATATACTTGCAGTTCTTGTAATTTCCATTGTACGGCTAGCCTGAGTCCTGTGATCAAGGCCTCATACTCTGCTATGTTGTTTGTGCATGGAAATGCGAGCCTGTAAGACTTTAGAATACTATCACCTTGAGGTGTGATAAATAGGATGCCTACCCCCGAGCCATGTCTAGTGTATGAACCATCAAAGTATAATTTCCATGGTTGTGTTGTTGTGATCATGAATATCTCTTCATCTGGAAAATTGGAAATGAGAGGATGATCACCTATGAGAGGTGCATCGGCCAACTGATCTGCAATAACTTGACCTTTGATAGCTTTACGGTCCACATACTCGATGTCAAATTCACTTAGAATCATCACCCATTTGGCCAAGCGACCTGTCAATGCTGCTTTGCTGAGTAAATACTTGAGTGGATCAATCTTTGCAATGAGTTGTACCTTATGTGTCAATAGATAGTGCCTCAATTTTGTGGCTGCTAAGATTACTGCTAGGCAAGCTCGCTCAATAGGGGTGTAATTGAATTCATAGCCTACCAGTGTGCGAGAGATGTAGTAAACAGCACACTCTTTTCCTTCTGCATTATGTTGTGCCAGTAATACACCTAATGTTGTACTTGTTGCCGAGATATAGAGTAACAATGGTCTACTTGGATCTGGTGGCATCAACAATGGTGGATTCATGAGATAGTTTTTAAGCATCTGAAATGCTTGCTGGCATCGGGCATCCCACTGAAAGCAGATGTTCTTGTGTAGTAGATGTGTAAATGGGTGACACTTATCAGCCAATTGTGCAATGAATCTTTGGATGGATTGAAGTCACCCTTGTAATGTCCTTAGCTGACTGATATTCTTTGGTGGTGGCATGTCCATGATTGCTTTTACCTTTGTTGGGTCGACCTCAATACCTTTGCTTGAGACAATGTATCCTAGAAGCTTCCCGGAGGTCACTCCAAAGACACATTTCTTTGGGTTGAGTCGAACATGGTATTGTTCCAGTCTATCAAAGATTTTATCTAAGATGTGGAGATGCCCTTCTCTGGTGAGTGATTTTGCTAGTAAGTCATCAACATAATCTTCCATCATGGTATGCATCATGTCATGGAAGATGGTGGTCATTGCTCTTTGATAGGTGGCTCCTGCATTCTTTAGACCAAAGGGCATTACATTCCAGCAATATGTGCCCCATGGACATGTGAAGGTTGTCTTATGTTGGTCCTTTGGTGCGATCTTTATTTGATTGTATCCTGAAAAGCCATCCATGAGTGAAAGCATGGAATGTCCTGCTATCAAATCCACTATGATGTCGATATTTGGTAGGGGGAAGTCATCCTTAGGACATTCCTTATTCAGATCTCTAAAGTCAGTACAAATGCGGATGCCCCCTTTTGGTTTGCCAACAGGCACAATGTTGGAGATCCATTCTGCATAATCAATTGGTCTAATGAAACCAACATCTAGGAGTTTCTTGAGTTCTGTTTTGACTAGTACTGCAATTTGAGGATGCATCTTACGAAGCTTCTACTTGACAAGTTTGGCTCCTTCTGCAATGGTGAGGTGATGCATGACTAAATCAGGATCAAGCCTAGGCATGTCTGCATATGACCATGCAAAGTTGATCTGACGCTTCTGGAAGAACTCTATAAATTTAGGTTGTTCCTCTGGAGTGAGAAGAGATGCTAGATGTATGAGATGAGGATTTTCAGGAGTCCCCACATTGTATTCTTTGGTTTCCTCGATGAGAATCGTTGATCGTTCCTGTTGTGTACTATCAGGGAGAATGTCAAACCCTTCATCCTCAGGCACCTTAGAGAGGTTTTCACCATTGGATATGCTCTTTCTTTTTACTTTTGTCGGATCAAACAGTGCCACAGTGTCGTTTTCACTGGAAGATCCATGTTTTATTGTTATATTTTTGCAGCTGAAAGGTTTGGCATCCGCCCCAAAGTATTCTGCGCTATTTAGTTCTATGGCGAATCCAGCTTTGTGTTCCCCGCTTGGTAGGTTATCCCTTAATTCCAAAAAGTCAATGATGGCCTCATCATTTTGGAAGAAGTCAAGACATGGGGGATTTGGTTGGTTCCATTCGATGAGTTGAGGGTGGATAATGGGCATTACTTCATCGATTAGGTTAAGTGCGGGAGATGTATCAGTGAGGGTTAAGATGTTATGGTGAAGGTCATTAATGGTACTCTCCCTGTCAGAATCAGGCATAGGATGAGACATAGGGTCTGTGGAAGATGTTTCCAATTCGAGAACCCAAGTGGTCTTTATCTGTGCTTCTCCATAAACAGGGATATCTTTGCATGGCAGAGGTAGTGATGCATCTTCCTCATCTGAAGTATTAAGTTGTACCGAATCAAATTCCCATTCATGTGAGTCAGTCTCTGAATCATTTTCCAGTGTCCGATTGCTATACCATACTGGAATGTCTTTTGAGTTAAACACTGCAGGTGTGATTGGTTGATGTACCTTTGTAGTGATCGGTGCTACAGGAAGTTTGATGGGGATAAAAGAATCTGGCACAGGAAGTATCGGCAGTGTTGACTCAGTGGCTTCTACGAGAACTACTGGTACCATAGATGCTATTGCAGGTTCTGATACAGTTGCTGCTGCTAATGGTACTATGGATGTAATGGCTGCTGCGAATGGGATTACTGGTTTGATTGGTGGGATGATTGGTATTGTAGATGGTTGTGTTGGGGTTGTGAGCCTCGATGGGGCAGTCGGGATGGTGCTTAAAGTTGCTTTGATAATGAAAGGTGTCCTTTTTGCAGTAGGTTGACATAATGGTTTGGTGGGTTTTCCTTTGAATTTGAGTTTAGGAAATATCTCTTTTTCAAAGCCTAGGCCTGTATTACCTTTGGGCTTTAATTCTGGTAGCAAAGGTTCATGTCGTCCTTGTTTGCAATATCCTAAAGCACTCTGACCATCATATCCCATTCTTTGCATAATGAGGAGACCTTTGCCATACTGATCTGTAGGAAGTCTAACTTGCAGTATATTAGTGGTGATGGGATCTTTATAGATCCAGTCCGCTAAGTCCTCATCTTGGGTTTCTTCTTCTTGACTCTTTCCAAGGATGAAAGGCGTCAAAGCACATGCAGGCGTGTTTAGTGGTTGCTGGAGTAACTACTGTGGTTTACCATGTGTTCGAGGAGAAGTGGGCATTTGTCCCACACAAAAGAGTTGACTCAAGTTGTATTCCCCGAGACCTTCCTCTGCTATTTTCATCTTAAGCTTTTCTTGCTTTGGTATAGTGGTGTTCAAACTGGCAAGAGAGGCTGGACTTATATATGATGTGGAGGAAATGGCTTCTCTATTATTAGGAACAGTAATCTCTAGTTGATGGCTGATAGTATGGCAAAATGCAAAGGGGTTTGCATCGCCCAGAATTTTGATCTCTACACCATTATGTGGGAAATTGATACATTGATGGTAGGTAGATGGAACGTCTTGCATGTCATGTATCCAAGGTCTCCCTAATAATAGTGTAACGTCATAAATTGTACGCACTTGCTAAAAGTGGTACAATTTAACACCTAGTTTAGCACCCGCCTTGGCGCAGTTGCATTTCCCCTTTAGCACTTAATTAATCAAATTAATTAGGTCTAAAGGTTCTATTTCACCATTTTCCACATCACAAAGTTGGGCCCTTTCATTAAAGCGTGCCCCTTTCATTTTATTCCTCCAATACATCACTTAATCAAAAACCCTAATTAGGCCCTATTCTGAGCTTGGGGGCTTGATTTCGGGGGTCAAAACATCTCAAAATCACCTGTAACTTCGGGATTCTCTCTAAAATCATCATATCTGATGGCCCTGAAAATTTGGTGAAAAGTTGTCAGGACCGTGGCGCCCGGAGTGCACACGGTCCCGGACATTTTTCCCGAAATTTTAGGAGCGCGATCCAATCATAAAATAAAGTTTAACCCCAAGAAATTGGCGGGATATTCAATCTCTAGGTCGGCCAAAAGACGAAATTGCGACCTAAGGTTTCATACATAAGAGCTCTCTTTCTTCATTTGAAAGGATCCGATTTTTATTTTCAGGAACTTCATATGCAGCGAAAGAGCAGATCTTTGAAGACTTCAACATCTTACAACATCCCTCTATCAAGCATTTATCAATTCCATTCATCCATTTAGGGCTTGGAAGACATTGAAGAACAATAGGAGATTACCGACTGAAGATTGGCTTGTACTCCTCCCTTGAGGGTTGGGTATGATTTCATGTTGTTTTCATGTCTTTACATAAGCTTCAATACATCATTTATTCATGCTTTAGATCACTTTGCATCTTGATTTAGAGCATTTACGCTATTATTTACAAGCAATTAGGGTTTACTTTCTAGGTGGCTCTAGTTTGCTTTCTTGCATTTTAGGACCTTGCACACACACTAGGTCTGCACACACAATACATTTTACAAAACAACTTGGCTATTCGTGGAGGTGGAAATCACCGAAGCAGGGGTTTGAAAAAGGCAAAACCCTATATAGCCGCCCATACACCCTTTTTCAAATATCATTGCAGGTTTCGGGATTTGGACTATGCCGCGGGATATAGATCCGGAGAGAGAAGGCCGAGACAGCACTCTGTATCAAATTACAGAGCAGAAGACTGGGACAGGGCGCTGGGCGCCCTGGTCCTGCCAGGACAGGGGCGCTGGGTGCCCTGGTCCCTGGGACAGAGGCGCTGAGCGCCCTGGTCCTCCGGACAGACAACTTTCAGATAGCTTCCCGACAGTGTTTCAGATTGCAGAATAGCAGTTTCCGGTGCAGTTTTCAAGACAGTGACGCCCGCGCCCCCGTCCCGAACATTTTCAGTCTGATTTTGACTCCGGGTACACATCTACATTCTTATTTCATCCTTGTATTTATAGCTATTCATTATTTAATCTCAATTCTGCAATCTTGTTATTAGTTCATACTTGCATTTTGGGATTAGGGTTTGAACTTGCATTACTTGATCTTACAATTTCAACAAGGGAATAGAAATCCTAATAGATATCCCGTGGCTCTCTCTTTCACCAAAAGAAGTAGCCAATTGTGCGATATCTCTAGGCTCTTTCGTATTCCGTAATGTGTGTCAAAAGGTAGGATTAGGGCATGTTAACCTAGTCTCACTTTTCCCCCACACATTTTGGTGAACCCGACGTGAATCTATCATTGCTTCCTCTTGCATTGCATTTGTTAGATCTAGATCTAGATTTAGTGTGTTTTCATTTCATTTTCATTAAAAGGAAAAAGAAAAAAAAAAGTGTGTTTCTTTGCATTGGGTGTTTAAGTTTTGTGTAATCTTTTCAAAATGTCAGATTTTTATTTGCAAAATGTTCATGCTTTCGATGATTATTATGAGTATAGCCAAGAAGAATTAGATGAAGCTTTAGATGAGTTTTTAAACCCTAAAGATGCCAAACCTTCATTTTACCAAAAACTCATAAGCCTTGTTACTATGCCATTTCGTTGTGATGAGAAAGATAAGTTGAATGAGTCCTCTCAAGGGTACATTTCTATCAACTCTTCCACTAAATCTAGTAACATGGTTGTTTTCACCAATCCCCTCTATGAGGAGATGTCTCCTTTTGAATCAAAAGATAAACCTTTCAAAAGATATGATCATGCTTTGTTGGATGATGCTCTTGATGACTTTGTGGCTTTATCGAAATCTTTAAACAAGGACAAAACTTCTAAATTAGTTAACATGATAAACTTGAATGAGCATAAAAAGCCTCTCTTTGAAGTCCAAGGAGCTTATCCTTCTCCCACCTTTCAAGTTTCTAAGTCACCTCTCCTTACTATCCAAGGAGGGTATGATCATGATTCCTTTCGTACTCCGAATAAACCAATCATCACTGTGCAAGGAAGAAAACCTATAAGTCCTTATAATTACGCCAAGCAAATAACTAGAGAGAGTTATCATGCGGTTGCCCATACTTATCATACCAGAAATAATAGGCAGCCTAGTCCTCCTCCTGTTATCCCAGTTTCCCTTCCGAATCCTCAACCGGTTCTTCCACAAGCTCCCCGTATTTCACAAGTTCTTGGAAAGGAATATGATCTCATAGAACAACTTAAAGCTACCCCTGCTAAGATATCCCTTTGGGATTTGATTCAAACTTCTTCCGCTCATCATGGAATGTTACAAGATGCCTTGAAAGATTTGAATGTTCCTCCACTAAATACATCTAGTAATATAGCATCTTTGGTTAACTCTGTGATGAATCCTAAAGCTCAAATTGTGTTTACCCAAGATGAGTTGCCTACTAGTGAAATCCAACATCAATATGATCCCTTGATGATTGTGGTTATCATGAAAGACACTGCTATAAGGTGAACACTAGTAGATAATGGCTCTGGTCTTAATGTGTGTAGCATTAATCTTTTGCATAAGATGAATGTGGATACATCCTTAATTGAACCAGACTCTCATCCTATTCGAGGCTTTGATAATGTGGCTAAAACTTCATTAGGTACTATCACCTTACCCATCACAGTGGGGCCTGTTACTTTGCCTACACCTATCCATGTTATGTCGGGAAATCTAACGTACAACTTGCTACTAGGGAGACCTTGGATTCACAGTATGCAAGTTGTCCCTTCTACATTGCATAGACAAGTTAAATTTATTTATAACAATAAGACATATACCTTGATAGGTGATACTAATTTTCAAGCTTGTTTGCAAACATCCACTTCTAAGGGGGGTTCTTCTAAGCCATCCTCATCTAGTGATGAATCTTTAAATAAGATACCTATCAGTGAATCCTCGCTCTCCGATGATCAAAATTCTTTGGATGAGTCTGGAGCTCTTGGAGAAGATTCTTCTCGACTTGAAACTACACATAAGAAGGATTTTGATCCTGGGAAGATCCTCGAAGATGACTATTGGGGATCCCTTGACTTTAATCCTACCTTTGTGGGTGAATATAAGGTTCCTTCTAGAGAAATTAAAGTTGAAAAGAAAGAAGAAACTAAAAATCAATCAACCTTACCTGAATCTATGAGTAATAATTTTGTGGCTGCCTCTCAAACTTCTTCTCCTCACATCTCTAATTATGAAGAGTTTGATTCTTTGTCTTATGAAAAACCACCTTCTCTTCCTGAAATGGCTGATCATTATGGTCGTGGTTTTCGCATTTTTGCTAAGCATGGGTATCATGGAAAAGGTTGTGGTGCTCATGAACAAGGGATAAGAGTTCCTCTAGAGACTAATTTTCACAATTATGCCTTTGGACTTGGCTTTAATCCCTGCAAACGTACTAAAGCTTCTAAAAGACCATGCATTAGTGTTAATGCTATTTCTACATCTCTATCAATGCAACACCCTGAGTATATTGATGGGGATCCTTCGTGTGCCTGTGCTTTGGATGTCTTCCCTATCGACGATGCTTTAGCTGAGTTCTTGGGAGCCTATGACACTCTTCCTCATTATCATCACAATAGGGAACTCCCTTATTGTTTGAACACTGAAGCCTATTTTGGAAAAGAGATTGATAATGACGAGATTGTGAAAGAATTCCCTCAGTTAAAGGATACTCCTCAACAAATTAATCTTCTCATAAGTGACACCACTAATGTTAAGATGGATCCTTGCAATAAAGAGAAAGTCATTAAAATTGGGAAATGTTTGGATGAAGAGGAACAAAAACAATATGAAGAACTATTGCATGAATTCCCTGAGATCTTTGCTTGGGCATATTCTGACATGCCTGGTATAGATCCTAAGATCATTACTCATAATATTGTCTTAGTTCCTGATGCTAAGCCCGTGAAACAAAAGATTCGAAAAATGAATCCTAAGGTGGCTCTGCTTGTTAAGGCTGAGATTGAAAAATTATTGGAGGCTGGATTTATCCGCCCTATTGACTATTCCCCATGGATTTCAAATATTGTCGCTGTGGCTAAACTAGACAACAAAATAAGAATGTGTACCGACTTTCAGGATCTAAATAAGGCTTCTTTAAAAGATGATTTCCCTCTTCCAAACATTGACATAATAGTTGATTCTATGGCAGGACATGCCTTGTTATCCTTCATGGATGGTTTTTCAGGCTACAATCAAATTTTTATTAACCCTCAAGATCAATTCAAAACTGCTTTCACCACTCCTTGGGGTACGTTTTGTTGGATAATGATGCCTTTTGGACTTAAAAACGCCGGTGCAACTTATCAACGAGCGATGACCCTTATCTTTCATGATTATATGCATAAGATTTTAGAGGATTATGTTGATGATATTTTGGCTAAATCCTTTCTTCGCATGGATCATGTTAAAATCCTTCGTCAAATCTTTGAAAGAATTCGTAAATATCACATGCTCTTGAATCCCCGCAAATGTGTTTTTGGTGTGGATAGTGGAAAACTATTAGGGTTCATAGTTTCGCATCGTGGGATTGAGGTGGATACTAAGAAAATAGATGCTATTGTCAACATGCCACCTCCTAGAAATGTGTCTCAACTTAAAAGCTTACAAGGAAAGATTCAAGCTATTCGTAGGTTTGTGTCTCAGCTTGCGGATCGTACCTTTCCTTTTACTCAACTTCTTAAAAAGGATATCACTTTTCAATGGAATGAGGATTGTTAGCAAGCATTTGAAGATTTAAAAGTGTATTTGGCTAGTCCTCCTATTCTTCAACCTGTCGAACCTTCTAAACCCTTCCTTCTGTATACAGCTGCTTCTTCTCATGCTCTCGCAGCATTGTTGGCACAACATGATAAAGATGGTAAGGAATGTCCGGTTTATTACATAAGTCGTACCTTACTCGATTGTGAGACCCGATATTCTGCGATAGAAAGACAATGCTTGGCCGTGGTGTTTGCGACTCAGAAATTGAGACATTATCTTTTAAATTCAGAAGTCCATGTCATGGTAAAGTTTGATCCTTTGAAGCATCTTTTCTCTAAAACTGATTTATCAGGACGTCTAGCTAAGTGGGTTATGATGTTAACTGAATTTGACCTTAAATTTGTTTCACAAAGAGCAATTAAAGGACAAGTGTTGACCGATCACTTAGTTGAGGCCCCTTCACCTTTCTCCTTCCCTAACCCTGAGTCCTTTCCTGACGACTTCATTCTTTCTATAGAGAAAGATGAAACTTGGGAGTTATACTTTGATGGCTCTAAGTGTCGTACGGGATCGGGGGCAGGTGTTGTTCTGGTTTCTCCTACAAAGAAACCCATTCCCTTATCCTATCATCTAAATTTCCTATGTACCAATAACATTGTTGAGTATGAGGCTCTTATAGCGGGAATAAAAGCAGCCTTAGCTCTGAATATAAAACACATACATATCTATGGAGATTCGCAAATGATTATAAGACAAGTAACAGGAATGTATCAAGCAAAACAAGACAAATTATCACAATATAAAGACCTTGCTATCTCTTTATTACAAAATTTTGATTCTTATACCATGGAACCCGTTCCTCGAAAAGATAATCGACATGCGGACGCAATGGCATGTGTGGCTTCTCTAGTATCTTTAGAGGACCCTATGGTCGATCTTAAATTTGTTATTCACAATCTTATTTCTCCAACTATTGAAGACAATTCTGGCTTGGTAACATGTTGTGACTTTGTAGATTCAGATGAATGGTTCTCGCATATCGTAAGATATTTGACCGACGGTACCTTTCCTGATTCCGCTAATAGGAACACTAGGGCTAGAATCCGCAAGCTGTCTGCTAGGTATATCATTCTTTCTAATGTCCTTTACCGAAGAGGTTATGATGGTCTTCTCCTTCGTTGTCTTAACAAGTCAGAAATCCCTGTTGCTCTTGAAGAGGCACATTCAGGTGCCTGTGGGGGGCATTTTGGGGGCAAATCCTTAGTTCATAGATTGCTTTGTATGGGATACTATTGGCAAACTATGCGAAGGATTCCTTTTCATTTGTTAAAAAATGTCATCAATGTCAACAACACAATAATCTGATTCATGCTCCTGCCCAAGAACTTCATTCTCAAGTAGCTTCTTGGCCTTTCTCCACATGGGGTTTGGATCTTATTGGAAAAATCTCCCCTCCTTCATCTCAAGGACACACCTTCATTATAACCGCAATGGGTTACTTTACGAAGTGGGTAGAAGCTATTCCCCTTCACTCTACTACTGTTGAAGTGATTTGTCAATTTCTTCTAGAAAACATTATTTCTCGATTTGGGATACCTTCCACTATAATCTCAGATAATGGGACATCGTTTAAGAACAAGGACGTGAAGAAATTCCTCGATAAGTATCATATCAAACATCGATTTTCTACACCATATTATCCTCAGTCAAATGGTCAAGCCGAATCATCCAATAAGATAATTGAACAAATTCTTCGTAAAACCATGAATAAGCATGGTAAGGATTGGAGTAACCAGCTCATCTATGCTCTTTGGGCCTACCAAACGAGTGTACGAATTGCTACGGGAACTACTCCTTATAATCTTGTTTATGGTGTTGATGCTATTATGCCTTTAGAGCTAGAGATTCCATCACTTAGGGTTTCTCTCAAAGGTATAGTAGATGATGACTCTTATAGAGAACAACGACTTCAGCAGCTTGAGATGCTTGATGAACAGCGTATAAACGCTCTTGAGCATATTCAAGCGTATCACAAAACTCTACAATGAAGCTATAATGATAGCGTTATTCAACGTTCCTTCTCAGTAGGTGACTTAGTCCTCTATGAGAATCAGCGCAATGTGAATGCCTTACCTGCAGAAAAGGGAAAATTCAGTCCTAATTGGCTTGGACCATACATCGTTATTGAGGATTATGGATCAGGTGCTTACAAAATAGCGGATGTAGACGGTACACCTCTTAAAGAACCTATCAATGCCATGCACTTGCGTAGATATTATGCTTAATTCTTCATCCCTCATCTATCTTCTTTTCAATTCTTCAACATTGGATAATATGTTAGTGTTTCTTGATTAAAGCAAAATAGAATTAAATATTATATTGTTTAGTCTATATTGCTTCGTTCCTGACAAGCGTTTCTTCTTACTTTATAGTTTGTCTTGAATTCATTTATGTAAATTGTGAAAGATTTACATTCCATTATGCTAGCATATTATACAGTGTCTTTATGTGTTAAGTAGAATCGTATCATGTTGTGTTTTCGGAATTAAATCACATTAGTTATATGATTCTTAGACTTAATGCATATGTCTTCCTTATCATCAATGTAGTACTTGATTAAATATTTAATTAAGTCACACATGTATCAATTTAATCATGGAGCATTGAGAAATCAATCACATGGAAATTAAATTCTGAACATACATGTAAATTTACCAGATGTATTAGATTTAATCAAAACAAAATATACATTGTTTCAAGCATTAAAGATAACACATTTGAGACAAAAGAGACGCATGTATATATACATATATATATATATGTGTGTGGATCGTATACAAATATAGGTCACTGTATATCCAAAATGTGACCTCTCTTTTACACCATAAAATCATCTCCTATCCCTAGGGCTAGTGGCTGGAGAGTGTCGACTGGACGCTCCCTCCTGATCTGGCCGTGAAGGTGGACCCATGGGTGTGTAGCGCGATATAGATCGTGAGTGACTCCGAGAGGAACTCCTACGATCCCTATCCATAAGGATCATGCGATAGGTGGTAGCCTCGGTCTGAGCCGCTGCTAGATCTCGCCACGCCTGCTGGAGGTCCTCTGATAGGACTCTCTCTCTGTCGCGCCTGCTGGAGGTCCTCTGATAGGACTCTCTCTCTCTCCCTCCATATATCTACCTGTACTCGGAATGGGAAAAACAAATCATCATGACGACCCGCGTTCCCCTGAGGCCTATAGGCAATCTGTGAGGAACTGGGGATCTGTGCTATCATGGAAATATCTGTCATTGCCTGCTGAATCAAGGAACGCCATTCCTGCACATTAGCTGTGGTAGTAGAACAGATTTTTGTTAGTACCATTCTATATCATCAAAACATTAATCAATCAATATAAAACTACTATACCTGGATCTCCCTCACACCAGTAGGGATCATGATATGGTAGCATCTATGCCTGGGCACCACTAGGCTCCCCTCGCTTGAATAATCTGTGCACGATGGGTGTGGGCTGGATGGTACTAGGAATAGGTCTCCGCATCGCCTCATGTTCCCCCTATTGGGGAATAAGAGGTGGACCCAGAGCTATGGTATCGTCTCCTGAATGGTGGGGAGCTGCATCTGACTCCTCCTCATCATCTCTATCCTCCTCCTTGTCATCCTCCTCATCATCCTCATCCTCGTCCTCATCCGCATCATCACCTTTGTCTCCCTCGTCCTCCTCTCTATCTATATCCTCCTCCTCCTCTTCGGCACTGGGCTGATCGCCTGTAGGTGGATCAGGATCTCCCGCCTCCTCATGACCCTCTCCCTCCTCTGGCTCCTCTGACCTGGATCCCTGGTCCTCATCTTGGTCTCCATGTCTCCATGGGCCTGGATAGCCTGTCGGATGATCTGGTGGAAAGATAGGACCTGGATATGATCTCATAAACCATGAGATGTACCTCCTCTGTGCTCCAGGCTCTGCAGAATAATCAGTGACTACATCCTGATCAGATCCCTCTAAGTCTGTAGTCTCGATGTCATCTATCGTCAGTCTCGCTGCTGCTCTAGGTCTAGGAAGGACCCGTGAGTGTCGAGTATAGATGGGCACATCGGCTGGAACACACTACTCTAGCCCGAACTGCCTCCGTACTCGGTCGAAGTAGAAAGGGACTATGATGTGTGCATATCGTCCCCGCAGTAGGCGGTGCCTCTGTAGGCATGCTAACTGTCTCTCCATACCATCCCATCTGTGCATCCGTAGGTAAGGTCTCCACACTGTCACCTCGGCTGTCAGTCTGTCAAAAATCACTCTCCAATATAATAAATCTCCAAATCTCCACTCGCTGGTAAGTGGATAAGCGAACACCCTAGGTCGCTCGCTCACTGTACTCAGCGGAAAGCCGACGGGCCTGGTGCATGTGAAGTGCTCTAAAATCCACACCTACAGAAGTGTGCATGTCATCAAACTGCAACCCTGTCTGAATACATACTCCTCAAGGTCGTGATAGAGATGTGCAAGCATACTCCAACCCCAAGCATACACTCTCCTGTGTCTCTCCATTGCTCTGATACACCATGTGAGGCCCCCATGCATGTACGTCCCTCGCCCATTAGGGCAGATGGCTAGTGCTATGATGGCTATCATAAGGCATCTCAGAAGGGGTACCTCCCCTATAGGATGTAAGAGCTAGCTGACCATGATGCGACCTCTCGTCTCGCTCGGCATGACTCTCCCTATGCAATACACCTGCTCTCTCTGATGATCCTCCGCTGACCGATCGGTCGCATATGTAACAGTCGCTCCTCTGATAGGAAGATGAAGTATATGGTACACATCCTCGAGTGTGACTATCAACTCTCCTACTGGAAGGTGAAAAGTGCATGTGTCAGGATCCCATCGCTCCATCAATGCCATCAGCATCACAGGATGGAACCGAATAGCTGGCATGAGGATCACATACCACAATCCCACAATCGATAGTGTGTCTCTCTCTGACTGAGTCAGCTGCAGAATCTGATCTCGCAAACTGCGAAGAATATGTCCCGTTGTATGCTCTCTCATGTAGGGAAGGCCCTGCAACACAAAAACATGACCGTAATCAGTACTCGATCATCAAAATCACAAATGCAAACTATCGCACATCGTATGCTAGCCCTGAAACCCTTCGCTAGGCCCTGATTGGGGACCATGGCGCCCTGTCAGGGACCATGGCGCCCTGAGGGGACCAGGGCGCCCCAAAGGGACCATGGCGCCCTGGGTGGGCCCCGGTCAGCCTTCAGGGCCCGCATACGATCATAGAAAAGTCAAAATGCAGAAAATCAAAAGTCAAAGTTCAGTCAACTCACCTCATCCAGTGGCTCGTCGTCAATCACAGCCTAGCGCAGGATCTCAACCCTCGTGGGATGCTCCGGTCGTCGTGAAGGCATGATGATGGCTATGTGGGCTCCGCTGCACTGAATAGTATTTTGAAATCAATAAAGTGACAAATGCAAGTGTCTCTTTCAAGGTATATACGTTCATTCCTGTACCTTTATTTTCAAAACCCTAATCTTCCTCTTTCACTCATTTCATCATAACTTGAGTTTGGGAGATGCGATTTTCGAACCGTTTGTTGTGTAGGAATCGTATGTTCATTCCCCTACTCTCGGGATGTTCCAGAAAGTGCTCTGATGAAGCCTTTTCAGTGAACATCCCTCATCAATACTCTCTTACATAATTTGTCGCAAGTAAACATGCTACCCTATTTCATCTCCCTAATAAGCAAGTCGAAACAGGGGGGGCATATAGCTACTCACAGATTTCATCACTTTCCCTAGTAAGCATTAGGTGATTTGGTGATCTAACGTGTGTTTTGTAGGGTGCGGTTCCTAACTGTGTACTGCAGATACCGCTGGGGGCTTCGTCCGACAACTTATGGATATATCCTTTTTTCAAATAATGTTTACTTTCTGTACTTTAGCTTGCATATGCACGTAGTACTCATATGACCGCTAAAGTGGGGGCTAAATGTAACGTCATAAATTGTACGCACTTGCTAAAAGCAGTACAATTTAACACCTAGTTTAGCACCCGCCTTGGCGCAGTTGCATTTTGCATTGCATTTCCCCTTTAGCACTTAATTAATCAAATTAATTAGGTCTAAAGGTTCTATTTCACCATTTTCCACATCACAAAGTTGGGCCCTTTCATTAAAGTGTGCCCCTTTCATTTTATTCCTCCAATACATCACTTAATCAAAAACCCTAATTAGGCCCTATTCTGAGCTTGGGGGCTTGATTTCGGGGGTCAAAACATCTCAAAATCACCTGTAACTTCGGGATTCTCTCTAAAATCATCATATCTGACGGCCCTGAAAATTTGGTGAAAAGTTGTCGGGACCGTGGCGCCCGGAGTGCACACGGTCCCGGACATTTTTCCCGAAGTTTTAGGAGCGCGATCCAATCATAAAATAAAGCTTAACCCCAAGAAATTGGTGGGATATTCAATCTCTAGGTCAGCCAAAAGATGAAATTGCGACCTAGGGTTTCATACATAAGAGCTCTCTTTCTTCATTTGAAAGGATCCAATTTTTGTTTTCAGGAACTTCATATGCAGCGAAAGAGCAGATCTTTGAAGACTTCAACATCTTACAACATCCCTCTATCAAGCATTTATCAATTCCATTCATCCATTTAGGGCTTGGAAGACATTGAAGAACAATAGGAGATTACCGACTGAAGATTGGCTTGTACTCCTCCCTTGAGGGTTGAGTATGATTTCATGTTGTTTTCATGTCTTTACATAAGCTTCAATACATCATTTATTCATGCTTTAGATCACTTTGCATCTTGATTTAGAGCATTTACGTTATCATTTACAAGCAATTAGGGTTTACTTTCTAGGTGGCTCTAGTTTGCTTTCTTGCATTTTAGAACCTTGCACACACACTAGGTCTGCACACACAATACATTTTACAAAACAACTTGGCTATTCATGGAGGTGGAAATCACCAAAGCGAGGGTTTGACTAAGGCAAAACCCTATATAGCCGCCCATACACCCTTTTTCAGATATCATTGCAGGTTTCAGGATTCGGACGACGCCGCGGGATATAGATCTGGAGAGAGAAGGCCGAGACAGCACTCTGTATCAAATTACATAGCAGAAGACTAGGACAGGGGTGCTGGGCGCCCTGGTCCTGCCAGGACAGGGGCGCTGGGCGCCCTGGTCCCTGGGACAGAGGCGCTGGGCGCCCTGGTCCTCCGGACAGACAACTTTCAGACAGCTTCCCGACAGTGTTTCAGAGTGCAGAACAGCAGTTTCTGGTGCAGTTTTCAGGACAGTGGCGCCCGCGCCCCCGTCCCGAACATTTTCAGTCCGATTTTGACTCCGGGTACACATCTGCATTCTTATTTCATCCTTGTATTTACAACTATTCATTGTTTAATCTCAATTCTGCAATCTTGTTATTAGTTCATACTTGCATTTTGGGATTAGGGTTTGAACTTGCATTACTTGATCTTACAATTTCAACAAGGGAATAGAAATCCTAATAGATATCCCGTGGCTCTCTCTTTCACCAAAAGAAGTAGCCAATTGTGCGATATCTCTAGGCTCTTTCATATTCCGTAATGTGTGTCAAAAGGTAGGATTAGGGCATGTTAACCTAGTCTCACTTTTCCCCCACACAAATAGATTGTATGTATCCAAGGTGGTGCCTTGTGGAGCTGCCTTTATAGTGACCTTGCCACGATGCATAACAACATTGCAATTTGAGTTGGGATTTTTGAAGGTTATAGTTGCAATTTGTTCACTGGCATCATATAGATGATTTACAGTGTAATTATACACAGCCTGTGTATAATCAGTGGTATCAGTGCCTCGCCTGGAAGTGGAAGGACCCCTTTGATCTTGTGATGGAAGTGGATTTTTGAACATCAGATGATCATTATTGGTTGTTTTTGGGTCATGTCCTTCAATTTCAATTTCTCCTCGATCAATAAGATCCTAAATGAGATCTTTCAATCGATGACAATTACTTGTCTTGTGTCCTCTCCCTTGGTGGAAATCGCAGTGTTCAGTATCTCGCCACCATGTGGGTTTGACCTAAGGTTCATAGTTTGATATTTTAGGGAGAGTGACCAAAT
The DNA here is from genome assembly GCF_030272615.1 of Cryptomeria japonica. Classification (NCBI taxonomy): domain Eukaryota; kingdom Viridiplantae; phylum Streptophyta; class Pinopsida; order Cupressales; family Cupressaceae; genus Cryptomeria; species Cryptomeria japonica. The sequence continues at coordinate 487,793,517 of NC_081414.1, forward strand.
TTTGAGAAATGAGTTGTCGCAATACTGTTTCAATGGGTTCCCCTAAGGGAGTGTATGTGTGTTTCTGTTTTTGCTAACGAGGTCTTGGTTCATCGTGAGATGTGATGCGACCTTGATTGGAAGGAACATTTGTGTTATTCTGAGGTGGAGGATTTTGTCCTGCAAACCGAACCACAGGTTGTGCATTTTGGACAGTCCTGGCATCCACAACCCCATCGTTGATGATATTCTTGTTTTTATTCTAGAAGCTTGGTTTATCACTATTGAAGTGTGGGCGAGGACCATCTTTTGGTTCATTAAAGATTTTGATGAGTCCTTTCTTGATAAGTGCCCTTTCACATTTCAAACCCTTGGTGATCATATCATTAAAAGAGTCCGTGTCTTTGACATCTAGGTGAAATTCCATTTCTTCGTTTAAGTTGGAAATGAATATTTCCACTAGTTCTCGTTCAGGTAACTAAAGAGAATGCCTGCTAGACATTTGACGCCATCGTTGCAGGAATACTGAGAATAGTTCACCTGGTTTTTGTTTAGTGTTGCACAGATCGGCCATGGTGATGTCACGTTCAATGTTATGAGAGTAATGAGCTAGGAACTTCTGGATGAGTTCCTCAAATGTTCTAATGCCACCTAGTAGTCGGGAAAACCATGATGTGGTTGTTCCTCCCAAGCTTTGGGGAAAAACGCGCATTAGGTATGTGTCTTCATATGCTACTTCGAGACAAGCGGAATGAAATTCTCAGACATGATCACGGGGATCCCCCTTTCCTCTATATTTTTCAAATTTGGGTGTTTCGAATCCTCGTGGAAATGGTGGCATGTAAAGATTCCTATCAAAAGGATAGGGACAGATGTCATTGAGTGAGAATTGGTTAGTCTTGACACCACTATGAAGCTGTTGGGCGAGATTCTTGACTTGTTGCCGCAACATCTCCATTTCATTTGGAGGAGGAGTTGGTGGGTTACCTCAAGGAATGTTATATCTGATGGGATCTCTACCTCTTTCCTCTTCATGGCGACTTTGTCTTTCTGATGCTTGTCTTAATTGGGCAAGATCAAAGTCAGAGGGGAGTTTTGCTCCTTCTTGAGCGAGTCTTAAGAAGTGAGCATCCGCATTGCTCCTGAGTATTTCGTCAAAAAGCCTGTTAAAGAGAGGGTTATGTTGAGCCCTTTCTATTGTTGCAGGAGTGGGAGTACTTGGGTTTTCGTCATCGGCATTTCCTCCAAGTGCTTCTTGAAATTTATTGAGATTTTCCTCTTCTTCTTCTTCCCTTTCTATTTCTCGTTGCCTGGACTGTGATCGGGTTTGGGCCATTTTGTTTATAAGCTTTTTGTTGAAGTTGTGTGAAAATGATGATGAGTTTTTGATGAAATGAGAGATTTATGGTTGGTGAATTGTGTTGCACGTGGATCTCTAGCACCTTTAAGGTGGATGTAACCGAAATTCCTTCTTTGAATTGCTTGTTTGTTTGATAAGTTTTGATGTGATAAGGTGTAGAGAAATCTGAGATGTGTTACAGATTTAACTACCTAGTAATGAGAGGATTCACTCATGAACTAGTTTTAACCTGCGTAGATGTGTCTCTTAGAATGAGCTTATCTTAGATGTAGAAACAATCTAAAAAGTGATGTGATGTGTTTGATTTCAAGCAATATCTAAAAGAGAACTTGGGACAAGAACCTCTTAATGTTTTGAGAGTTGGGACGGATTGATGATGAAGTGATGATGTATGAGTGAGATGATGGATGAAAATGTTTTCAACTTCAATAAAAATTGTGTGTTACAAATGGGACAAACTCTACTTCTTCCCTTTCGGGTGTTGGTGGTATTTCTCGAGCTGTGTTGTATGTGATACAGACGTTTGGGAAGAAGTTGGGATTAATCTTTCCTCCTTGGTTTTTGTGATAACTCAGAGCTCTATATTGCATAAAAGCTTTGCGGTTCAATGATTCGGAATCAAATTCGTTTGTTTTGCCTTGAAAGTAGAGACGCATACGATGCAGAAAGACTCTATGTGAGACAAAGATTTGTCTATTTATATAGAAGAATTTCCTCCTTTTGATCAAAGCCTTTGAGCTCAATGGTCTTCTTTTCAAGTTGATATTCTGATAACGCTTCTTCTTTCACAAGATGTGAAGAATGGTCATAAAATTTGACTTTTTGTTGTTTGTACCTTGTTTTTGATGTTTTTGGTTGTTTTGACAGATGTTTGGTTGGATGAATACTTTGTTTTTGGGAAGTGATTTTCTGATTTTTCTTTGACAAGAAAACAAAGCAAGCACACAAACACAAGAATGTTGCCTCAAAGGCACAAATGAGTATGGGTCTAGATCAACCCAATCCTTGGACTTTTATATAACCCTTCCTTTAGATGTATTTTAAGGTGTATTTCCAAAGCCTGAAGTCGGCTCAATTTGCACTTGGTCTTTAAAACGAACACACTTCAAACACTTTTTATCCCTAAGGTCAAATGGCCAGTTGTGATAAATTTAGCCCACATCTTGATATTTCTTCGACTTTGGTACTACATACCTTATGAATCCCGCCTTGGCAGGTAAGGATGTGATATACTAAGTCTTGCACGAGCATAACAAATAGATGATCCCTATGATGGGGGAGTCACCACTTTTATCAAGCCACAAGTGACTTTTCAAAAAGCTATGTTTCTACTCAAGGAAATATGTATGGTGAGTATCTTGGGAGCAAAACCATCTATGCTCTTGCACTAAATTATATCACAAATATCCTCAATCAATAGAATAGGTGGGCTACTACTTAAAGGCGTTTAGTCATGTTCGATATTTTTGGACATAAGTTCATTCTGCAGTGACTCACTTAAGAGCCTTGTAACTGGTGGTGGACCCCATTTGTCCTTTCGGCCAGTTACACTGTAGGAACAGCTATACCCAAGGCTACAGCTTTCTCTCTCACCTGATTTCTATAGCGGCTCGAAGGATTTACCGCGCGAGGTCGTTCCCAAGAGTGATGTGTCTCTTGGCAAGCCTCTCTTAAAAAGATAAAAATTTTGAGTGTTACTAACACTTTTCTCTTGCACCTAGGACCACGAGAGCCAAGGGAGAGGATAGTGTGTGTTAGAAGTAGGACCACTTGACCAACTCTTTTGCACAAGTGTGCCAAACACAAAATTCACTTGTTCTTTTTAATCTGTCATTGCAATGTGATCTAACTATTTGGAGATGTTGCTCCAACAGTCATGGTGTTCTTTTTAACTTCAAAGGCAAAATATTTTGTAAACTAGGAACTTTGAAATCCTAGTCAACTGAATTGAAAACACATCTTGCTTGAAGTAAAATTGTTTTTGAGCTTGAAGGAAAAATGGCTTGTTCTTTTTAGATCGCCCAAAACAAAGTGTTGATTGTAAATTTCTTTTAAGTTGATGCAAGAAAATAAGTTTTGTTTTGTTGATTTTAAGCACCAAAACGAAGTTTGTTTCCTAACTTGCAAGAAATAAAGTTGTTTTGTATAAGTTTGTGGTTCTTTTTACCTTGGAACAATGAAATTCTTTCTAAGAGCCCCAAACAAATGTGTGATTCTTTTTTAAAAGCCCAAATTTGAAATGTGAAGTTAATTTTAAACCAAAATAAAAAGTGAATTCATTTTTAAAAACAAGTTAGTAAAAAATATAAATCTACTTTTTAATCTAATTTAAATCTGCACAAAAGAGAAAAATAGTTAGTAAAATCCGCCTATTTGGTGGGCTTCTACAAGCCTAATTTTTTTTTTGGGGGTTACAAGGTGATTTGTACAACGTTCTGTTACAATAGCGCTAGTTTGCGTTTGAACAGAGGCGCTATTTAACACAAACACACTAAAAGAAAGGGAAAGACAGAGAAGGCAAAAGCACTGAAATAGGGTGAATAGCGCCAAAATAATGTCAAACGCGCCAAAACAGTGTCAAAAGCGCAACCTGTGTGACATTTTCAACATTCAAACATGTTATTGGTTAAAAAAAAAGTTGATCTTTTTGGTGTTTGGATTCATGTCGGGTTCACCAAATGATGCTCTGCAAAAAGGATTAGAAAGTTGTTTGATGGCAACACACACAAGAGCACAAGAAACAAATGTTAGTGTTAGCAACAAAAGATTATCCTAAACAGGCATATCAAGAGAGATATTAAGCATGAAATAGAAAGCATATAAACATAGAATAAAATAGCTAATCAAGATGCTCATAGTTCCTCCTCCCTTGTTCCTCTCCTCTCCAAGTCCCAAATGAGTGTAGCTCTCAGCTTTTAGCACTATCCATGGATGCCATATGGAGATTCAAGATGGTTGAATATGATAAGCAAATGCTATGCAAGTGTAGACAATGATGCTATGAGAAAGCTCTATGCTAATGCCAGTATAACAACAATACTCTAATGCTTTTTTTTTTGCTTGAGGAGAAGGGTTCTATTTATAGAAGAAATGGGGAAATGAAGGGTTAAGATTGAGCAATCTTAACAAGGGTTAGGATTGAAAGATATTCAATCCATGTGAGACTTTCAACCCAATCCCATGTTGACAAGTGTCACCATGAGGAGGCTTGAGAGGAGAGATAAGGAGCATTAAATGCTTGAGGGGACATGATGGCTACCCTAGTCAAAGAAATAAATGCTTTGAAGAGACACATGGGTTACATGAGGGTTAAGTTAGGGGTCAAAGTCCTTAACCATGGGTGCAAGTGGAATTAACCATTAATGGTCATGTAAGAGCCATAAGTGGTTTGGAAGACTTTAGAGGTTAATTTGTTGAACACACAAAACATTAATTGATTTTCAAAGACTTTGGAGTCTTTGAGAAGTGACTCCAATTTGCTTAGGAATGTGACAATATTTAGGGGATGGATTAGGTTAATTAGGAAAGGTTTAGAAGAATCTAGAAGGGGGTTTAGGCATGCAAGTGGATTTTGTAGGAAAATGCAAGTGGGAGAAATTTTGGTATTTTCAATTAAAATAAAATCATTTATTTCAATTAAATGGTGTAATTTGCATTTGGATAAATATTCAAATAAATATTAATTTATTTAAATGAGAAAAAGGAAGATAAAGCATTAAAATGCTTGAAGACTTTGAGGGAAACCATTAAAGGCTTGAAGACTTTAAGGAAAACCATTAAAGTCTTAAGAAGACTATAGAAGGAAGCCATCAAGTTTGAAGACTTTAAAGCCATCAAGTTTGAATACTTTAAGGGAAACCATTAAAGGTTTCAAGTGGGTGAGGATAAATAGGATTTTAAATAAATAATTTATTTAAAATAATTGTGCAACTTGCTTTTGTAGGAAAATACAAGTGGGTGGAGGATAAAGGTGATTTAAATAAATTGTTTATTTAAAATAATTGTGTAACTTGCTTTTGTAGGAAAATACAAGTGGGTAGAGGATAAAGGTGATTTAAATAAATGTTAATTTATTTAAATGTGAGAGGTGGGATTTTGGGGGATTTAAATGTGAGAGAAGATTTAATTAAACAAATATGATTTATTTATTTAATTAATGGTCTAAATTTGGTTAAGTGAATTAAATCAAATAAATTGAATAATTTATTTAATTAATAGGAGAAGACAGTTAAGATGAATTAATTAAATATATTAATTTAATTAATTATTGATTGATGGTTAAATAATCAAATAAATACTAAATATTCATTTAATTAAGTGGACAGATTTATGTGACTACACTTATGAATGTTGGCAGTGGTTGTTTGAGAAGTTAAATATATCCTTTGTTATTGGTAAGGATCTCATTTGTCATTTTAGATATTGGCCCTTTATGTTTGCCTCGTCTTTTTATGCATGCCTTTGGATCATATCTCCATCTATTGTGATTTGGAATGTTTGGCTAGAGAGAAACAACAGGATATTTCAAAAAACAAGGTCTCATGTGTCTAAGGTTCTATTAAAAAATGAGTCTTCAATCTCTGAGGTTGCTTTGTCGTTTATTTATAAGAATTTAGAAAATCTTACTTCTTTTTTGCACTAGGATAGTAGAGTTACTAGAGTTTGGAAGATGTTGTCAGTTTTACCCTCTCATGGTTCAATTTTAAAAAAGAATGATGCAATAGGTAAGAGATACTCTGCTAGATGGAAACCTCCTCTGCAGGGGCACTTTAAACTGAATTTTGATGGGGCCTCTCGTGGTAACCCTAGGCCGGCTAGGGTAGGCATGGTAATTTATGATCACAATGCAAATTTTATTCGAGCTAAGTGTCATGCTATTGGTTTTAAAACTAACAATTATGCGGAATTTCATGCTTTGTCTTTTGGATTGGATATGGCAATCTCTTTGAGAATTAAGGACTTAATAATTGAAGGTGATTCTATGGTGATTATTCAATGTGTTATGAAAAATAAATCGAATTGTTGGAATTTACAGTATATAATTGATCCCATTTTACAAAAAATTGAATTGTTTGAATCTTTCTTGGTATCTCATTGTTACAGAGAAGTTAATAAGATTGCGGATTATTTGGCAAATTTAGCCATTGATAGCAATGTTAATCAGCGAGAGGTGGGTTTTGAGGAAATTCCTTCTAGGGTATGGAAGGTTTGCAGCAATAGTTATATGATTTTCTTGAGTAATGTTGATGTAAAATTTTATGATGATAATTATTCTCGCTTTCCCCTTTAATTTCAAGTATTCATGTTCGTTGTCTGGAGGAGAGTTTGAGCTCATGGTATTTGATACAATAGTGTTTTTCCAAAGGTTTTTTGATACTTTCTTTTTTGGCAGGAAGGTTTTTGGCTCATAGGATTTGGCACAGGGCTTTGGAAAATTTTGACTTCTTCCATTGATAGCAACTGTGGAGTCTACATTTGAAAATTATCCGATGGATTTTTTTGGCAAATTGTCATATGGGCTCTATGAAAAACTGATATTATATGTGTTGTGACCACATTTTGTATGTGGTTTTGGGCGGGATGTATAAACTGATCCATTAGACACTATAGGTTTATTTTATGAGCTGTGACCGGAGGTTTTCTTCCCAGGGTTCTTTCCTCCAATATGCTCTTTGAATCCTGTGTAAAAATTAAAAAATATTAATAAAAAAGTTTAGTGGAATAATCCACTTTTATTGAAAAAAAAAATAACAAATTGAATTTAAAATAAATTCAATATTTGAATTAAATCTCATGCAAAGATTAAATTAAAAATCAAAGTCAAAGTGCAAGCACATGCTAAATTAATTAATTAAATCATTATCTTTTCAATTCCTATTTCTATCTTCCACTTTGCTTTTTTACAAAAAGCTTTCAATCAGTTAACTATTCAATCTATTTTAATTGATTATTTCAATTAATTGATTAATTACATCATTTCTTTAATTCTCTCCAATCATTCATTTTCTATCTTCTAGTTAGCTTTTTCTAAATGAATCTTTCTTTGTCATCAATGAATTATCCTCCAATCATTCTTTTTCATCTTTCAATCAGCTTTTTTCTCAATCAATTAACTCATTTTATCTATTCAATATATTTTGTTCCACCTCCAAATCAGCAGTTCAACTATCAATCAGCATGTGATCTCACCTGAGTTCCACCTCTTGATTAATCTGTTCCACCTTTCATCCAATAATCTATAAATTGAGCATTCAATCTCCATTTTCAACAATCACGAACTTTGAATCTTTGTGTCACTTGCAGGTTGCTAGTGCAATAGCTGAGACCCACCATACCACAAAGAGGAGAAGAGCAATGGAAGCTATATGCAGTCTTGGAATAGGGGATTTTGATTGATACACTTTATATTCCTATTTCTTGCTTGTTTTGCATTATTCCATTGTTTGTTTGTTTGAATTCCAATTAGGATAGGGATTCGTGATTTCCCTTTCATTCTTAGTTGATTTGATTAATGAATTTTAGCATACGACAGACAGCACTGATCCACTTGATCAATCTGATTGAATTGTTGTTTGTGGATTATGTTAATCCATTTCCTTGCAAATAATAGTTAAATAGAGTTAAGAAAAATCTTATTCTTTAGTGTGAACTCCAAGATCTTTGAGCTGGAGAATGCCCTCAAATTTTCTAATATAATAGTATTTGGTGGGTCAAACCTTGTTACTAATTCTTCCAGGAAGCTAAGGATTTTATTCTTTGTAGCACCTTTTAAGGGAACTTAATCCAACCAACTAGTGAAATAATTTGTTGCACTGAGGATCCATTTGTGTACCATGCTAGATATTGGGTTAATCATCTTGATGAAGTCCAAAACTCACTATTCAAAAGGCTCATCAATTATGATTGGACTCAAAGGAAGGCCAAATTCTCCCACTTGTTGATGAAGAACTCACACCACTAAATTTTTTTTACTAGATTACCACAATTAGTGAATAATTTTGGCCAATAATAACCTTCATGCATGATCTTCATGGCAGTCATCTTTGCTGAGAAATAACCACCTATGAAACTATTATAGAATTCTTGTAAAATTATATCAACTTAATGCCTATCCATGCATCTGAGAAGCACCCCATCAAAATTCCTTTTGAACAAAACTCCTTCAATTAATACATAGCCAACTCCTTGCAATTTATAAAACCTTTTTCTTATGAGGTGGAAGACCTTCCAAATATTTACTAGTTACTTTGAAATGAGTTATATCTACAATGCATGACTCCACGAACTCATATTGGTTTGTCAAAATCATTTCTAGAGTTTCTTCTTCAACCAAAGCTTCAATTTCTTTAGCCAAATATTCACAAATTTATTTTTCTCAGATCAATTTTTTGGCATAACTTCAACATCATATTTGATAATTTTGGTGATCCATTTTTCTATTTTGTCTATGATCTCACCTTCCATGATATATTCTCTTCCAATATCATGAGTCCCATATATTGTTATATTACTTTTGTTGAGACCTTTTACAATATCAAATGCTTGTTTCTCCACAAAGTTGTAATTGATCTCATATCCTCACAAGGCTCTTAATTAAAAGGAAATAGGATGCTCACCATTTCCTTCTTCTTTCTTATGTGTCATAACTATTGTGATACTTTGTTCACTTCCCTAAACATACATGATAAATTCCCTTGGAGAAATCAAGATTGACTGACACTGGGGTAGTAGAAATTACTTCTTTAATCTTCTCAAATGCCAATCTTCATTTGGGAATACATTTAAAATTTGGGTCCTTACTTAGCATAAGAGTTTTGGGTCTAATAAGTCCAGCAAAATGATAGATAAACCTACTGATAAAATTGATCTTTCTTAAGGAATATTGAACTCCCTTTTTATGGTTTTCAATAGCTTTTACTCTCTCAAGATCTATGGAAATTCCTTTTTTAGAGACCACATATCTGAGAAGTTTGCCTTGCGAGACTCCAAAATTGCATTTCTTTGGCTTTAAAGATACCTCAAACTCTTGGCACCTCTATAAAACCTTCTCCAAATTATTGAAATGATCCTCTTTCAATTTTGAGATAATCATAAGGTCATCTATGTATATAAGGATAATCAAATTGATTGAATCTTTAAAAGCAATATCCATTTCTCATCGAAAGGTAGCTCCTACATTCGAAAGGCCAAAAGGAATTTTGGCATATGCAAATGTTCACCATTCTGCAGTGAATGTGACCTTGTGTTGATCATCTTCTTTCACCCATACTCGATTATATCCAGAGAAACCATCTAGCAAGGAAAACATCTTGGACCTCACAACTATTTGAAGGATTTGCTCCATGGGAGGAAGTGGGTAGTGGTCTTTTAAGAATGTGTTGTTTAGGTCTCCAAAGTCCACACGAAGTCTAATATCACCATTATTCTTTCGGATAGGAACCAAGTTGGATAAAAAGGTAGAATTCTTGATTGGATATATGATCTTTGATTTAATGAGTTTCTTCAATTCTTGGGTCATAAGGGACTCTATCTTTGGGTTATCCCATCTTGATTTTTGATAGATTGGCTTGGCCCCTTTAATTAGTTCTATGGTATGTTAGGTTCAATTATGATCATAACCTCTTAAATCATCATGAGTCCATATCATAATCTTATCATGCTTATTGTTGAAGGATATCAACCTCACTTTATCCTTTTGAGGAACATCTTTCCATTTTTTTTAATTTTCTACCAACTTCGACATCAAGATCAGAGTAGCCACCTTTATCTATGACAAAATTCTTTTTTTTCATTTCTAGCATCATCATAATCAAATAGATTCTCCAAAGTGATTAATCATTTTGGAAGCTTATTGATTTTAAGCTAATTAATCAAATATTCATGCACCTCTTTAATCTTTGGTTGTAATTGCTCTTCAAACTCACAGGATTGTTGAATAAACATATCAATTTGAACATTACTCTCAAAAAATTTCCAGTTATGATATGCAATCTTGTGATTACCCACACTGGATGTTTGTTTTTCAATAGGTTCGTCATCGGGTCAAACTAAGAAATGATTATTGTCATTCTACCTACTTCAACTTTTTGATCTCTAGGAACAACTAGGATGTTAAAAGCTTCGAACACTTTGATTAAATCCCACACTCTATGGAAGTGGGATCGCATCCAAAGAATTTTGGTAGTTGATGTTCCCCTTATCCACTTTATCACTAATTCAGAATCTTTGAAGACTTTTAATGATTTCTCTCATATTCACTCTGCAAGACTCAACCTTGTAACTAGGCCTTGATACTCAATCTCATTATTTGTGCAAGAAAATTGAAAATGGAAGGCCCTCACTATTTCTTCTCCAGAAGGAGATGCTTGATGGATACCATCTCTTGAACAAATATTACAACTGGTGGCATCAAAATACAAAGTTCATAGGTCAAACTCAGTATTAGGGCTTTCATCATGACTTTTCTAACTTTTAGTGACTTGGGGAATAATATGATTTTCATCATAAATCACATATGTTCTAAGGAAAGTTTCATTATAGTTGTCAAATGGGTCACTCTTCATAAATTTATTTACGCGAACCTCTTCTTCTGAACTTGTTTATCTAGTCAACTCCTCTCCTAGAATTTCCACACAATACATCTCATTTTCAATAAAAAGAAGTGTGAGTGGCTTCAAAATCCATCATAGCATCATTTTTTGTGTTCAGGGTGTAGCGGCTCTAAGAACACTTTCATTATGGAGCCATACTTACTTTTTAAGATCAAATGTGACTAGTCAAGTGACAAATAACCATCAATTTTAGTAGTGAAATCTCAAGATAAAAACATACCAAAGATGGAAGGGATGTCTATTACTACAACTTATTGGGGCACAATAATGCTAGGACATGAGTACAAGGTTAATGGAAAGTTTATAATCACCCCTATTTCTTGTACCTTCTTTCCATTTAAATACATGACTCTTCTATCTAAAGGCTTATATTCTAATTTATGTGTTTGCAATTCGTTTTGGCATAACCATGGTGTTAGCACTGGATTCAATCATAGAATTATGTAATAACTTGTCTCCTACAATGAGAGAATAAAAAGGGATCAGGTTTTGGCTTACTTCTTTCTTCATTGGATACTTATTATTTTAAATTTGTGAATACCACACCCACCTAACCTTACACTCCTTTAATCTATTCCTTATCTTTAGTCTGATTACATTCCAGAATAACCTCATATGATACTATTTTTTTGTGAACTTTGAGGACTTCTTTTAATAGGGACTTCTTCTCTAGGATTTCCAAGATGTCCCATAAAGACACATTGGTTGAAGCCTTTTTTAGTTTCTCAACTCATTGCGTGATCTGGAGAACTGAATCTTTGGCTCCTTTTATTTATACATAGACAACTCTTTTTATTTTAAAAACATTTGTGTCATTGGTTGTGGGCCAAGATTATTTTTTAAGGTAAATTTAGGTTGTTGCACCTAGGGTACGTGTTCTCTAATAAGCCTTCTCTTAGAGAAGGTATAGTAGTATAATTACACTTAAGGATATTTGATATCAAAGCCTCGTTATCAAACATCATATCTTCTCCTGTTGAATATCCCAAACAACTGAGAGGGGGGTGAATTAGTTGATAATTAAAAATATTTTACTTTTCCCACAGAAATAGATCCACTAAATTTAACTCAGATAACTTAACTGTAAGTAGATATAAACATGAGAGATCATACACATGAAACACCAGATATGAAGTGGAAAACCCAAGAAGGGAAAAATCATGGAGAATGTTAGTTGTCAATATGAAAACACATATTAGGGTGACACCAGTTAAGATTTTTTTTACAAAGTTGGCTCACTGCCAAAATGCTCACTGCAGGTGGGCTCACTACCCATCTAAAGCTGCCAAAAAAAGGAGGGATCACTACCCAGAAGAAGAAAGAATCCACCATTGAGGCGCAACTACAACATAGTTGTAATGCCGAAAGAAATCTTAGGCTCACTGCCACCAGTATCAAACAGCACTATCTCATAACCATATTGATCAACCACTTCATCTCAACAAGGATAGATCTTCCTTTTCCAATCAACTTCCTTTTATATGTTCTTCATTATAAGCATCTTTTATTTATGATGATCTCTGAAATACAATTTTCCAAGTCGGCCAAAGATATAATGAAACATAATTCAAAATAAGTCTTCACTATAAATTCTCGCAGTGGAGAGGAATGAGAAGTGGACCACACCACAACACATTATCAATCAAATCAACACGTTATCAAAATGCCACAATCATCGAAGAAAAATAGGACCCAAAATAGATGTATCTAAACAACCACAACTCCAGAGCATACCATCATGTGTCGAAACAAAATAACAAAGGTAAACACATGAAAAACATAAATCTGAAATCTTATCAACAAAACTGGAAATGCGGAGAAACATGGAGCTCTGCAAACTCTACCAGATAATGACACGAGAAATATAGCATACCATCACATGCCGAAACATAATAACAAAGGTAAATACATGAATAACATAAATCTGAAATCTTATCAACAAAACGGGAAATGCAGAGAAACACGGAGCTCTATAAAGTCTGCCAGATAATGACACAAAGAATATGACTAGGGGGTAGACGCATGAGTGATATAATTGTGTTATTATTAGAGATATTAACACAATATCTCTAATATTAAAATTTAACTAATTATATTTACCTTATTAAACTAAATTATATAAGGTATAATTTAAATGGTAAATCCTCACTATAATAGTATTAGATCGCCATCACTACATAAAATTTCGGAGCACGAATTCTGAACCACCAAAACACAAAAATATCATCTCAAGGAAATGTCTAATGACATACCAACACATCCTAAACATATCTGCAACATATCAAAAATGTGGAGCAAAATCAAACACTGAAACATAGAATTAGTATGTTGACATCAATGACAACCATACTAACACGTCAAACATCTTCACATTTGCAACATCTCCTTCCATCCATGAGAAAAACATGTGATCTAGGAAATTTCTCCTTCTTGTCAAGAGACATGCCTTGTCCTTGAGCCATTACAATAGCATATTGTACTTTAAGATATTGATATGCATAAGTTTTTGCATCAGGTGCAATCCCTTGGCTCTATCGTTTAGCTATCTTTTGTTGAAGATCACCCAGAGGAAAATTGTGAGGCATGTGTGCATCATTGCATGGAAAACACCATGTATTTGTATCATCTTCCAAATTATTTTGGCCAGAGGAAGCAAATACGCTTGTTTGAGCATTAGGATAAACATACATGAAGGCAACGCAAAAGAGGTGCTTTGAGTAGAATCTTCTTGAGGCGGTGTTCGTATATCATGGAATACAGAAATAGATGATTAGAGAGGGAGTTTTCCAATGTCTATCAAACTCTTCTCAGCCCTTATGGCCAAGTCATATGTATCTAGCAATGTATGACATCCCAATGACCGAATCACCACAGCTAAATTTGAGTTAAATACTTTCAAATAAAAGAAATGTCATATCTACCGAAGGTCAAGCCGATACCTGGATTCTTTTCTAGATATTGTGAAACTTGGTGTTAAAACCTATGACAGCCTCATGAGGAGATCTCTTAATGGCTATTAGATATTGTAGTAAGGAAGATTGGTCTCCTTTCTCTGTGAAATCATCAAAGAAACAATATACGAGTTGGTCCCAAGTACCAATTGAATTAGGAGGCAATGATTTATACCAGTCTAGGGATTCCCCCTTGAAAGAAGTTTTGAGTAGCTTGAGAACTACATTTTGTTATGTAACATGATGCATAGTGCATACATCGACCACATTATGTAGATGCTCGGATAGTGTTTTGAAATCTTCTCTAGTGAACTTTGGTAGAGTTTTTAAAGCATTGATAGAAATAAGATCTCATACAACAGGTAGAGTAGAAGTAATAAGTGCACTCTTAGTATTCCATGCCACAAAATTTCTAGGTGGCACCAGAGTAGCCATTTGGGCTTGCACTTGAACTTGTGTCTTGCTTGGCCTAGAACCTCTTGCCCAAGCTATGATCACTAATGGAGGCAATAATAGGGTTGAAATTTGTGTTGTCTATGACCTTTTAACTAGCCTCTAGCTCATAAACTAGCTTCTAATTAAGAATCAAATCGGTCCCACCAGACGTTCTAGAAAAGAATTGTGGATCTTTAAAGCTAACGCCTATGAGATACAGCCTTGCAAACTTCTGCAAATGTGGACTACATTGCAATTCACATAACAAGATCTAGGATTTTAGAGGTTGACTCTTTGATTTCATGCAAAGGTAAAGAGAAAAGGAATTTAAAGAATAAAATACTACTCTAAGGTGATGCACCAAATAATTCTAACAATTATGTCCCATCATATAGCATAATGTGATTCCAATTTTATAAACTTATATAAGAATTTGAAAGAGTATTAACACAATTCAAATATCTACATATATATGATATAATAGAAACCCTAAAAGCCAAATAACAATAGCCAATAACTATAATTCCTCAATAAGAAACACAAAGCATAAATTTAAATAGTTAAACATATATTGAACAAATTGGAGAGACAAATTGTGCACAATATCATATATTCAATCTATATTTCACATAGCAAAAAAGCTATGGTATGAGAATTACAATAACATATTATATTTCTTTCTAAGTGTTTTTATAATAGATGATGAACCCCTAATACAAAGCCTTCTTGCAGCTTAAATAGAAAATACTTTGTCCTTGAAAGTAATGTCGAGAAAAGAAAAGATTACATCCTTTCGCTTTGTATGAAAGCCATCATCATGGTAGTTGTTGCAATTGTCATATCAGCTTCTTTTTGGGTGGTGGTAATGCCATTTATCCATTCCACTACCCTTATTGGAACTGTCTATTGAGCTAGTAATTTAAACAAATAATGGCAGGACTTTGGGTATGAGAATAATTGCTTTGTTATAGAACTTGTACATGCTTGTCATGCGATAGCTTCATGTTAGGTGTTGGGACCAATGGCACAACACCTAACATGTTCCAAGCTTTGAACACTCTCCAGGATGCACCCACATGACACATTGCTTCCTATAGGTTTAGCTCCACAATAAAATGAAAAAAAAAATAGCATTCACTTTATCTTGGTGGCACATGAAGCTGCCACGTGGTGCTCTAGCACATCCCACTACAAACTAAGGCTTCCGAGCTCGATTGAAGTGTGGCTTAACACGATCACAGGCGCATGAAGAAGGAAAACCCTGCTTAACTTAGGGTTAAGGGAACATCTCAAAGCCTTAGAAGATTTTTGTGAGGAGGTTGAGATGCAAGTGAACATTATGAAGATCAAAATAATTATTTTCTCATTAAAAACAAAAGATAAAAAATCACCTTTCTTTTTTAAGGCAATCCATTGGAAATGGTGAAAGAATACAAATTTCTTGGGATTAACTTTCACTATAAGCTCAGTTGGGAGTCTTGCAGAACAAAACAGATACAGGGAAGTTGGAAAGCTTCATACTTACTTCAAAATAGATGCAGAAAAGAAGAACTCTGGGATTGGAAAACTAGGAAAACCCTCTTTGGTTTATTGGTCACACTGGTATCCCTTTATGGGTGTGAAGTGTGGGGAAGCAGCATGTCAAATTGTAGGTGGGGACAACTAGAAAGGATCCAGAAACACCTTATAACAAGCAACCTCAAAGTTAAAACCACAGTTCCATATGAAATTTTGCTAGCTGAAACAGGTACTTTCCCATTGGAAGCATCAGTGTTAATCCGATTGATATGTTATTTAAAGAAGGTTGATAACATGGATAAACATCGTTGGCCTAAAATGGTTATTGGAGAGATGCTAGACAAGAGGAAGAAAACTTGGATAAAGCATAATAAAAATTGGATGAACAAGTGGGACATCAAGTTGCATGAGTGTCCTAGCACCAATAGTGAAATAAAAAGTTATGTTATGAAAGATTTTGAAATGCCATGTGGTCAAAACATATTGGGTGAAAAAAGTCTTACCACATCAAAGAGTTTAACTCAACAAAGGACCATGGTGAAAAAATGTATTTAGGGGCTATTAAAGAGAAAACGAGGATGCTAGTTGCACAGTTGAGAACGGGATCGTATCACCTTAGATGTGAGAATGGTAGTTGGAAGATACCCAAGGAAACATGGGAAGAAAGAATTTGCGTATTTTGCAATAAGGGGGCAGTGGAAACAAAATGGCACTTCATTATGGAGTGCACGGCGTATGAGGATATCCGCAAACAGTATGAAAATGGTTTAAAGGTCGACAATATGCAACAGTTATTTGAGGAAGATAGAATTAACCAAACTGCCAGCCTCTTGATCAAATCTCATAGTAGGAAATCTGACATCAAAAAGAGTTTGAAGTCAAATTATGGATGCTATCTTTGGTCCCATAGACTATTTAGTCTCGTGGACGTTATTAAAAACTTTCATTCTTTCATTCATTCATTCATGCAGTGGTGCACGAAGCCACCATGTGACACCTCGATGCAACCCATTGGTTTTTTCTTTCAAGCTAGAGAAAACATGTGTGGAGGCAACATGTGGAAGCCTTTGTGCGATAGTGAAACTTGAACATGAAAAGAGCTTGCAGACTTAGGAGAAAAATAAAGTCTAATGGAGAAAGATACACAACCTTTAAAAGTCGAAAATAAGGCAAATCCTTATCAAACTCTAAAATTGGAACTCCTTGTAAAAAATAAGGTCGTGATAGTCTTCAATTATAAAGTCGTGTCATCATTGATTTGGTCATAAAATTAGCCACACAATTAAAATACTATCAAATTGTGAAATTAACCTACAACTATATGCAAAAGCTTCGAACAATTGTGAATTTGTATTTGTGAACTAATTGTCATGCTATATTGAAAAACTGGTTTTGCAATTGTTTGATCATTTTGCACAAGTTATCATGTCAATAAGATTATTAACTTGACTTAGATGAACTTGTGACACTTGAGGGGATTGAACTCAACTACAAATCACTTGCAACTATGACTAGAATCAATGGCTTCAACTTGATAAACAAATTAATACTATGAAACAATTGAAAACATTCCCAAATGAGACTTGATGATGCAGACATTGACATTATTCAATTTAATTTAGCTAAGGCAAATATGCAATTTGCACAAGACTAGAAGACTGATATGACTTTTTGGAAATTGACTTTACATCACATAACATTTAATCAAAATAAAAGTAGTAAATTTTTTTGAGGTCAAAAAGGTGGATAATAGATGGATCTAATTTGGGATAAGGACTATGTCCATGCAACATGAACCTAGAATCTCAAGCATGGACTAGTGACTTATCCATTAAGGTCATTGAGTCAAAATTTTAGCACAACACAAATAGAAAAAAAAAATACTTTGACACAAAAAAAAGGAACAGCAAAAGACGCATAAAACTAAAATATGGCATAAATATTAACTTATATAAAGGGTAGAGTGCAACTTGTGAGAGAGAGGTTAACTCATTGTTATGAGTAAGAATCTCCCTAATTCACAACCACTTAAATTGAGAGGTGAATGTGTGTGTTAGGCAAAGTTTTTAATTTGGCATTCTAGTTTCTTAATTTTTTCTATGTGTGTGCATTAGTATTTAACAAAATATATCCTAATGGTACCAATTCTTGCAGTATATAGAAATTGAGGTTGAGGGGTAGATTGAAGGGGTTTGAATGCATGGACATGGATATGTAGGTAAAATAGTTTTATAATTATTTTACCTCCCTTAACCAACCATTTTATTCTAGAATTTTTAAGTATAGCTACATCAAATTGATTAAGGGCCTCTTCTTCTAACAAAAGATTGTATGATAAGCCATTTAGAACAAACTAGAATTTAGTTTTGTGAACTACATCCTCAAATTTATATTTTAAGACAAATTATTCTTGAAGACTTGTGTTCAAATTTTATAGACTAATTTTAAGGAATTTGAGTTTAGTCGTGATCATACTCAAGGTTGACCAATTTGAGTCTGTCTCCTCCAATCCTTAATACTCAAGTGACATTTTTTCAAACTTACATTTGAAGATCATAGAGTCTACATAATAATATTTGAAGAGTCTAATCAACAAATGGTTTAAAGTTCCTCAATTTTAGGATGGTAGGTTTTTGGTTTAATCTCTATTCTCCCTATCAATATGTCAAGACCTTTTGCTATGTGGTTTTATCTTTTTCAACTTTCGTTCCATATGAAGTACCTTAAGGAAGATCGATATATCATAGATCTAGGTTGATAGTTAAATTTTTAGCAAATACAAACAATTGATTTCCCTAAATGGATTTTCCTTTTTTGTCCTTCATCTCTTAAATTGTGTTAAACTTACCTCCAATTATTCATCTCTTAGCTCTCCTAACCATTTCACTTTTAGTTTTTCTTCTACATCTTGAGGTGTGGTCTTATAAGGGCCCTTTGATGCTTTCTACAAATTTATGAGGCTGAAATCCAAAAGGACTCCAAACTTTAGACTCGATATGTTGTCTCCCCTTGAGAGAGGATTCTAGCTAGGAATTTTTACTTGTGAATAACATTCAAAAACTTGATCTATATGTGTTTTCTTTGTTGTTTGTGAGTGGTCTATGATTCTCTTCTTTTACATGCAACCCTTCTACTACCTCTTTGCACCTCAAATCACCTCTATTTTCCTTCATGAGAGATCCCTTGGGCCTCCAAAACCTCTTTTCTTTCCTCTATATTCACCTCTCATCTCTCTATTGAACACATTCACATGTAGAAGGACTCATCCATGAATACTAAATTTATATTTAATTTCCATACATGTGATTAGATGTGGTGCATTGATAGCCTATATTTGAATCTATCCATGATTCAACTCTAATCTAGTTATAATGATAAAAAGACTTTGATTTACTGATAAACTTATAATATAATAATTTATTGATTAGTAGCATACTCTTATAAAAAAATGGCTCACAATCTTACATTTATTTTTAGATATTCTCCTTCTATTTCAAGATTATAACTTTATTTATATAAATCATTTTTATGTGGCTTGTGATCCAAGAAGCACAAAAATTGTTGGACCTTTTCTTTGGACACCATGGGTGTCAAAATTTGAAGGAAAAGGTAGGGAGAGGAAAAGACTATGATAAGTATGATTCCCAATAAAGAAGGTAAAGAATATAAAGAATGCAGATCAAAGGGAGGTAGTACAAAAGGTTCCTAAAGAGTTTTATAATAGAAAAAAGTGGGGAATAATGATATAGAAGTAATAGTAACTCACATCAAATTTCAAAATAAAATGAATTGAGATTAGGAAATGAATTTAATATTTTTTTTAGAAGTGTAGATATATTGTTTTAGATAAGAGTGCAAACTTCTTATGTATTGTTAGATGAAGAATCATCCCCTCCATCATTCCAATCCAATAAATAAGTTGAGTTATTGCTCATGAATCAGCTAGTATTCAAACCTAGAATCATTGATTTGTTGAAAGAGTGCTCTAGCACCAAACAAACTAGCCTCTTAATGACTAGTACATCATTGATTAGATGTTGCTTATTTTAAACACAACAAAACATTTGTGTTTTAATTTGAAACGAGGTAAATAAAAACTAGAAGATTTTTTTTATATAATTAAAAAAATAGAACTAAAAAGCTCAAAGTACAAGTGAGATAAAAGAGATTGAATTTTAAGATTATACAACTTGACTACTGGAATCATACTTACAAATAGAGCTACAAATATTGTACACATAAAAAAATAAAATAAAAAATCATCTAAGAGATCAAAATTCACCTCTAAGGTTGGGGTCCCATGGGGGGGCTTCCTAAAAAAATTCAGTGTTTGCTACTAAGATTTTTAAGGATTGTTTTAAAGTGGGTGGTCCCACGAATTTTGTGGTGTAGTTCAGACTTAAAAGTTTAAGCTTTGAAATTTATGGAAGGTACAGTCTCATGAATTTTTCTATTTAGCATATTAAATTCATTCGTGTGTGAGTAAATAAATATAAAAAATAAAATAAAAATAGTGGATAAAAATTGAAACTTTAGATTATTGACAAGTGGCAAACAAAAGTTTGAGCTAGTGGGGGAATTTCTAGCCCCGCACCTTTTCCACCCATTCAAATCTACAGCCCTAAAAAGTAGAGGCTGCTATTTTTCAAGAAAAGATTCTTCATGAGACTCCCGCTCCTTAAAAATAGATCATAAACCCCCACTTAAAATTGCAACAAATATCTAAAGACTCCTTTACCAACTACTCATTTTCAAGAGTTGTGAATTCACATTAATTCCTCAATAAGCACAAATTAACATGATTCAAATTTTAATATATTTTGTTTATGTATCTTAGCAACTTAGTAGAGACTAAATAATACAAAGAACTAGTAGTTCATCCGAAAACAGGTATGGAAGTTGAAATGCGCTACATGTATACATGATCAATTATGCCCTCGTCTTGGAAATGCCTTTGTCTATGGTGCTAATGGTGGTAGTGCTAGATCCCTTCCATTTCCATTGGTTGCCATGGTTCATGGCTCATGTTTTCACAATATCACCAATGCTATTGGTTATTTTTTTAAGGTGGATTACATTATGTC
This sequence comes from Cryptomeria japonica, assembly GCF_030272615.1. Taxonomy (NCBI): domain Eukaryota; kingdom Viridiplantae; phylum Streptophyta; class Pinopsida; order Cupressales; family Cupressaceae; genus Cryptomeria; species Cryptomeria japonica. The sequence goes on from NC_081414.1 coordinate 487,814,455, forward strand.
TAATATATGTCCATTCTACTTTTTTTCATATTTTGGAGGGCGTAAAAATTTGTATGGTTCTTCATGAGGTCATTTTGATGGTCATGGATAGACGATGGATTCAATATGAGGTTTAGCTTCTTGGTGGATAGACGATGGATTCAATATTATCCTTACCCCTATTGTGGACAAGGGTCCTTGTCCTACCTCCTCGATGATGGTTCATTATTCTCCTAAACTGGTGACTCCTAGGGTTGATATATCCCAAGAATATTCATCATCCCATACTAGGGATTCTCTTTAGGAAACTTTTATGGTCTCTCATACTTCAAATTACGTTTTCTTGGTTGCATAATGTGTGAGGATTCATGCTCCACCCAATCTATGGATATAGCTTAGCTTACAAGTTACAACATTTTTGGGTAGACTTTCATTATCTTTATGGAAGGAAGCTTTGGTTAAGCTGACAATTGAGGACTCCCTTCTCTCTCCTTGATCGGGGGAACTTTTAAATGGTGTCTTGCACAATTATACAAAAATGAAAGAGATGTTTTTTTCTAAATGTAGGAAAGGAGTTTGCAATTATGTAGGATGGTTGTTGTAAGGTTATAAGGCCTTTCAAAATGTAGTTTAGATGTTAAATGTTTTGTGACTAGTTAGTAGTTTTTTTACCGACGATCTGATGTAACTAGTTTTTTAGGAGCTTGTTAAAACCTATCTACCTTTAATAATAAAAATTACGAGTATGGGGAGAATAAAGAGTAGTAATGACAATATCTAAGATAACTACTAAACCAAAATTGAAGTGGATATAAAGGTATAAGAACATTAAGAATGAAAATCTAGTGTTTTGGAGCATTGTTTCCATCATATACTTAAATGTCATGTGTATAATTCTTGTGAAGTAGAAGAAATGAGTATTATTATATTTTTAGTATATGATGGTCATCCATCCATAATACTAAACCCATACTTGATGTGATACAACAACTTATAGAGCATGTGAAGTGGTGACTACAAAACCGTAATGCATATGGATAATTATAGTCATTTGGAAGACATTAGGAAAGAAATGCAATAAAAATAGTTTATTATCAAGCTATTGTGCAACCAAAAAAGAGAGAAAAAATAAAAATTCATCTCATATGTAGATGCAGAAGCAAACTCAAACACTCTACAATGTGCTTAGAACTACACATAACAAGGAGGTTATAGCCATCAACAAAAAGGGGGTGGAATCAACAAGGAAATGAAAATAGAATAGCCAACAATGTAACAACTAGTAGCAACTTGTATGGACACGGGTTCCAAGGAAGAGGTTAAGCACCAAAACCACTATTGAGTTGCAACCTGTGATATAATCAAGGACCCATAATGAAGAAGTTCCCTACTAATCTACAATGGCCCAATTAGTATGCACATTACAAATTAGTATTTGATCAACACAATAATGAATATTAACAAATATTAATAAAGATGTCTGATAATTAACCAAAAAGGAGAGATAACATAATACAAAAAATGAAGATAGATGAAGATAAAATATAGATGTAATGAAGATTATGATATTCAATTGCTAGATTGTGGTGGAATAAAGAATACCACCACCTAAACTAGCTCTTAAGTAAGGTGTAAAACTCTTCAAATTAATAAGTATCGTGACCCTACTTTGGAGGAAGAGGTTGTTAAATATTGTGGAACTGTTACAGTTATTAGAATACAAAAAATGAAGATAGATGAAGATAAAATATAGATGTAATGAAGATTATGATATTCAATTGCTAGATTGTGGTGGAATAAAGAATACCACCACCTAAACTAGCTCTTAAGTAAGGTGTAAAACTCTTCAAATTAATAAGTATCGTGACCCTACTTTGGAGGAAGAGGTTGTTAAATATTGTGGAACTGTTACAGTTATTAGAAAAGGTGGTATGTGAGCATCAACATTAAATGGCATCAAAAAGAATTGTGAACACGATAAATGTATAGCTTCATTATTAAGAAAGTATACTTGTTGCATTTAAGAATATATTGAATGAGGAAGTATTGCACAAATCGATGAAATCATGATTCTTGACATTGTAAGACAAACAAGGTGTGAAAAGGAGGCATAACATATATTCTTGTATTCAACAAGACAAAAGGGATTTAAATGCCATGATGGGCATTCTCCTAAGTGGAGATGAAAATTGATGATGTTGTATTTGATTTTGGATAAATGGTAAACATTTATTTGGAGGAGATATAATAGGAAGTCCAAGGCTCCAAGATATTCTGATGATTCTAAGTCTAAAAGGTTACAGAACTATGAATACCCTTGGTAGACTAAAAAAATGTAGTTCAAATTGGAGATGTTACATATAGAAGAAAATTTCAAAGTGATTAACTTAAACAGAATTAAGATTGATTACTTGGATCAACACCATTCAAAAGCAATTAGAATCATGCCAACCTAATTTGGTAGTACTAACAACAACAATCAACGATCAAGGCAATTTTCCTAAGAGAATATTTGAGGGAACATGCATAAGGTCCCAATCCTTTTATAAGGTGAGAGAGAAATATAGACAAATACTTAAATTTACATAGAAAAATAAATCAATTGAAGAAAGTACAATATTACCAATAAGATCTCCCACTAAATCTAAAATTGAGAAGAATAAATATATCAATAGCAAGATGGTCAAATTCAATGGATATGCGACTCTTCAATTGGTGACATTAAGAAAGGTTGTAAAACATGAGATAGAATCCCCTCAATTATTTAGTGTTTAAAGACATAAACTCCTACATCGATCTAAAATATGTTATGCAAGATAAGTATGTCAACTTGACTTATATACTTAAAAAACTAATGTTTATTGGTGATGACTACATAAAGAGGAAATGCATGTAAGAAGGCTAAACTTACACTTCAAGACAAACTTGGATACCATTGTTGCAATTTTATGGTAGAGTAGTTCAAAGTTGAAGTAATATCAAAATAGCATATTAATCATTATAGAAGAGGATGGAGGAAAGAAAATATTTCTATTAGATAAATAGAGAAGGCTAGGAAAGAGCAAGGCTCACAATAGAGGATAACTTTGAAGAAGCAAATCTAATCACCTAGATTTCAAGAAGAAATTAGTCTTCAATTGTTCCATGCAATAGAAGATCATCTAAGGAATGAATATTGTGAGATAAAGAGTATTTGTTAAAGAAAATATTATAGATGTGGTGGAAGATATATGAAACAAAAAGGGATAACTTGAAAGTCTATGGAAAATCAAAAAATGATGAATATGAGATAATTTGTTGGATATATTGATGTCTAAGAGAGTTTGGGAAGAGAAAAATAAATTGAAAATTGCAAACAAGATGCGAAACCTTGACATCAAGGTCCAAAACATGAGAAAACATAAGAATATGGATTGTGAAACCTTCCCTTTTTACTATAGGGAAAAATAAACAAAAAAGATACACAAGAAAAAAAAATGTTTTTCTCTATATTTGAGAAAATAAATATAGACATTGGGATAAATGGAAGTTCAAAAATCATAGTGGGTATGATCTAATTCAATGGACAAATGGAAATAGTTATTCTATGGTGATTTGACCAGAAAAAAAGGAAAAACTTGTATGTAGATATTTTTGTTTCTTGAATGTGGTGTGTTAATTATTTATTTCCAACCTCCTTTAACATTGAAATATTAAGAGTATCGTAAGTTACACAATCTAGTCCTTCATTGAAAGATTTATGGATGTGTTAAGGTATCAATTGTGTGAAAATGGGAAAACAACTACCATTGTGATGTCGTTTTCCTATCACTTACCATTGATCATATTTCTAAACTAAGATTTGTATTCAAGATATGTTGAGCATTATGGATTGGACTAGACCTCGAGAAGTTATTTATTCATTTTATTTGAAAATTATTGAGAAAAAAATTATACTAAGGCAACATTAGTTGACCAAGCTAAAGTAATGGCCATTTGAACCTGAATCCACCTAACAATCAAAATGAGGTGTGAATATTTTTTGTCATAGATTAAGTTATTAAACTTTTACGAGAGGATATGTAATAACTACTCTCCTCGTGGAAGTATTAATACATAAACAAAAAAATTATTGTAGAAACAATCGTGTTTAAATGTTTTTCTGACTTTAAATAAATATCAATATTTGCTCCTCTTTTAATGTTTTTTTACCGATTGAAACTATTCCATATTCGTGTGTTTGTTTACAAGCTAGTACTATGCAAAATTTGGCTCAATGGGGAGAAGAACTATTGAATCATGATCAATAAGTTATCTCTAGCATGTTATAATGGAGATAAAAAGCATTGGCAATGGCTCTTTAAAAGTTCAAGCATTGTGTTAGCTTCACCTTTCAAGTTTTCCACAAACCATTAAGATTTATAATATTTCTAATATTTTTTATTAAATCATTTATTGTGATGACATACATCCAAGTGGTTAATTTTATTTTTTAAGTATTTCAATTTAAAAATAATTATCCATCTAAGAAAGAATTATGATAAACTAAACAATCTTTGTCAAATAAAAATGAGCGAAGAGATTATGTAATACCCAAATTTAACAAATGCAACACTAATGGTCAAGCCTTGATTACTAACACTTCTACACACAAAGAAGCAATGTGTAAAAATTCACACTTAGGGAGAGTTGACATCATCTTCATCCATAAACACTAGCATGTATATCAATGACATACGTAAGCTTAAAAATCACTCTAGTGAGGTAACAAATCAAAAGAGTGAGCATAGGAATAGTGATGCAAATCAACTAAACCCCCATGGGATGATAGGGGAGATAAAGTCTCACCCCATACTAAGAGAATTAAGTGCATAGGCAAACAAACCTATCACCACACAAAATAGAGAATTAGATAAAACATGGTTTGTTTAGCTTAATAAATTGTTTCTAATAGATATATGAAGTAGACTCGATAATTAGTAAACATTATGCATACCTTTCCTTAACCTTTCTAAGTCCAACTATCCAATTACTTGGTTCCAAAGTACAATAAATCAATAACTATTTGATTATTCCCATAATCGTGACACTTAAAGATAATAAGAAGTGTCATAATACAAAAGAAGTTTAATTCTTTTAAAATGCATTGAGAACACAAACTATGTTTTTAGTGCTCCCAAGAATAGACAATTCATCTAATATTCTAGAGGAATAAGTCTCATTTTTATATCATTGAAGAAGATAAAAAAGTAACGTATATAAGAAATATTTGTTGTTATAGAGACATGTTTAATACTCCCGTAGTGAGAGTTTACCCTTGATTTTTCACATTATTTGTGATGAAGGACCATTCACTACAACATTTAACCCTAATAAACTAACTTAAAAAGTAATAGTGAATTGAAGGTCCTACTATTACAAAACAAGTGTGCCAAAAAGCAATTTAAAAATAGAATGATCTTTCCTATAGAACCATTATGACATGGAATTTGATTCTACATAATTTTGTAATGATAAATCATGTGCATGTATCCTAAAACTCGTTTGATAACTATATTTCTATTTTCATTAAAAGATGGACCTAAAACATGATTTGTTACATGATTTTTTCCTTGAAAAATATTTAAATTTACTTCTAGTTTTATTGGATTTCATAACCCACCCAATTCTTCATTTGAGTCAAAATATATATATATATATATATATATATATATATATATATATATATATATATATATATATATATATATATATATATATATTGAAAACAAGATTTATCAAATGATTATAAAACTCATAATTTCTAGTCGAGCAAATTTAACCACTTTGATATTTGTTTTCTTCAAAATTATATAACGAGAATAACACGATGTTTGATATCTCAAAAACTTTTACATTGATGAACATTCTTAATTTACACATTGAAACTCATTTTCAATATAAGAAATAATTATGATATAATGGTCAATGACTCCAAGATCCAAGCTTCGGGTTTGCAATCTCAATGCTCTAAGCTTCCAAACCAATAATAGGTAAGTTTATCACTTGACATTGTGGAAATAAGCATAGATACAAACACGCAACATTCAAAATACATATATTTTGGTCACACAAAAGACACTCAAAAACATAATTTGTCCTCGATATAAAGAGATACACGCTAGAGTTTCTTCATTATGGACCTCCAAGTCTAATAATGTTTTTAAGGAGAATCATACAATATCTCAAACAGCTTACCTTCATTAATCGATGCAATGGAACTTGCAATGGAACTTGCAAGTAATGCTCTAAGCTTCCAAACCAATAATAGGTAAGTTTATCACTTGACGTTGTGAAAATAAGCATAGATACAAACACGCAACACTCAAAATACATATATTTTGGTCACACAAAAGACACTCAAACATAATTTGTCCTCGATATAAAGAGATACACACTAGAGTTTCTTTCATTATGGACCTCCAAGTCTAATAATGTTTTTAAGGAGAATCATACAATATCTCAAACAACTTACCTTCATTAATCGATGCAATGGAACTTGCAAGTGTCTTTCTGAAAATTTGCAAAGGAGAATCATACAATATTTCAAACAGCTTGCCTTCATTAATGGATGCAACGGAACTTGCAAGTGCCTCTTTGAAGATTTGCAAACACCATCTCTCCATATTCCTAATCACGAACACACAAAGCTCACTCTTCTACTTGAGAATACTATTGCAAACCTCCTACAGCCAATCAAATCCTAAATCATGCTAAGAGTACCAACTTTTAAATATGGCTTTCGGCAAAGTTAAAAAAAATACATTCCTCTTTATTTTAAAAATATCCACAAGAAAAACGATTCTTATTTTCATGCTCAAATAAATGCATTCATTTTCTCAGTGATGTGAATACAAAATAAGTGTTTATACAGTTGTTTATAAGGGTAGGCAATATTTTCACCAACATGGCATAGTCAAATAGAAAACCATAAACAATATCAAAATGCCTCCTCACACAACAAACTTGTAGAGGTGGCTTCACTATGTGTACCTTTCCAAAGCCTTTTCTAGCTTTTTCCAATTGTAAATCTCCCTCAACCACAGATCTCCACAAAACAAATTCTAGGGATGTTTATCTTCATTGGCTCTCTTCTCAATATGCAACGCGAATAAGAGTCCCAAGAATTACAAGTAAAATCCTCACATCTCACTCCATGTTTCTCAAGATCTCATAAAGCAACTTAAGCACCAATTTGCTTATACCAAGACCAACTCACAATGAGCAAATACAAAATGATCCAAGTGCTATAAAATGGCATCCATCCTATTCCTCTTATTTATAAGAGGATGAGCAACAATATAAGGAAAACATGCTAGAAGCTTTGTAAAGGCCGAAGCTATTCTGGCTCCAAAACAGACCTTTCATATAGCGTGATAGCAACATGATAGTCAATCGCAACCATTTATTGCAAAATCGACAGTGTAAAACACACAACTAACATGCGTGTTAGTCAATCGCTACTGTCGTTTTGGAACCAGAATAGACACATCCCTTTGCAAATGGCCTTGCCATCAATAATTAATGAATCTTAAAGTTAGGCTACAAAGTGTGCACAAATCCCAGGGCATATCAATTTCAGCCTCAAGAATACACTTACAGTAATCTCCGTAAATTAGCTTCCATTTATTGCAAAATCGACGGTGTAAAACACACAACTAACATGCGTGTTAGTCAATCGCTACTGTCATTTTGGAACCAGAATAGACATATCCCTTTGCAAATGGCCTTGCCATCAATAATTAATGAATCTTAAAGTTAGGCTACAAAGTGTGCACAAATCCCAGGGCATATCAATTTCAGCCTCAAGAATACACTTACAGTAATCTCCGTAAATTAGCTTCCTCCAATGAGCCCAATGAGCCTTGTGCTCACCAATCCGTAACCCCGAAAATGTCAAATGCACTTTTCTCAATGTGCCACCAACATTAAATGTATTTCTAGCAAATATTGTCATCTCACAATAAATAGCATCCCACGTATATTGACAATAACTTTACATAATATCAAATATTCCTTTACAAGGTTTACAATTTCCCAGTTGTATAAATTGCAAAAGGGCAAAGTTAAGTTTGCAAGGGGCTAATCACATAATATCAAGAAGGTAGATTGTCTTGGGTTCGATTTTAGTACACCTTTAAGGGTATGATTCCCCCTCCAAATCAGCCACGTTTCCTGGTCCTCATCCAAGAGGCACCTGGACTTCGCTCTCCACGTAAATTATTTGAGGGTTATACAGAGATATAGTGACTGGAAAAAAATCAATACGTTCGAGCTCTCTTTATCCTTAAGAGAGATCATAGGGTGTAGCCTAAACATTATTAAAAAATTCCAACACAATCAAATCTAGAAACGATATTGATCCTCTCCTCTAAATCTCTTTATCCTGATTAAAGTATTCATAACATTCGAGCTCTCTTTATCCTTAAGAGAGATCATAGGGTGTCTTGTAGCCTAAACATTATTAAAAAACTCCAACACAATCAAATCTAGAAACAATATTGAAATCTCTTTATCCTGATTAAAGAATCAGGAAGCGTGATCTGAAACATTATGAAAAAACTCTTTTTAAGACAATCAAATCCAGAAACAATATTGAATAACTTTTGATATAGATAACAATGAAAAGTAAAGACACACACAAGTACTATGAACAAAGCAAGCAAAGAACTCATCCTGAAAATATGGAAAAGATGGATTTTCTCGGTCTAAGTCATACTGTGCATGGGGTATTAGCTCAGGTGTCGGTTTGCGTTTCAAGTTAAAACTTTTTACTGATGCAACCTTTCAAAAAGGGTGTTTCACAGTAATCGCTGCCCCACCCCAAAGAAAAGTACACTAATAATTCTATTATATACGTGTTAATATAATGTCAATTTTCACATATTAAGAAATTGCACATAAAACAAAATCATATAGCAAAATTGAAGGTCAGAATATTACTCCTATAGCACGTAAACAGTTTAATATGATGACGACGAAGAAAAACTATCTCCAAAGCTTTAGGCACGTTAACTATATCTGAAGCAACCAGAAATGTCATACAGTAAAGATAAGAAAAGCAAAGCTACCATGAATATAAACTAGATATTCCACTGCAAACCAACTAAAAAGACATCGATAAGGGACATCTACCAAAACTAATGGATCATGTGTGCCTGACAAATAGTCCAAACAGATTAAGGCACACTAATTATAAAAATTTAATTAACATAGCAAAATAAATGCATATTTCAATTGGAAGTATGATATCCATAAAAGGAAAATTAAAAGCACAAAACCAGATGTGCTTAATCATAAATTCTCGTATCCTTTCTCAGATGTAACTGGACGCAAGTATAAAGTGGCATTGGCTTGATCATAAGATCATTTCCAAAAATGTAAAGACAAATTTGACAATAATGTCAACACTACAACACTTTCCAGAATTGTCTGCAAATCAACATGCCTTGTTAAACAGACACTGCAGCTGATAGAAAAGCCCTTCCAGACTGCCTGTTTGATAAAGGCCCATGGCATCCCAAAAGCTGATTCCAAAATAAAAATCAAGAAGATAAAATTAGGGCATTATTACATTTTGTTTTTAGCTACTTATGGAAATGCTTTTGTAAAAACAACCCTTTGCATTCACTCCAGTAACAAACTAGTTCCTTACACAAGCATAATTACATACAAATAGGGACAAATTTAATAGACTTAGTTAACAAACCTTTGCATTAACTCCATCACTAACAATGCGATTCTCTTCCTTCCACTTGAGGTAATCAACACGAGAAAACTTTGTAAAGCCCCTACAAAAAGTAGCGCAAGCAAATATCAGATTTCAGAAGTTTTTTAACAAACAGTCTGATGTAACTGGGTTTTTGGAACCCATCAGAACCTATTGACCCTTAATTAAAAAAACAATGATGTTAGTTAAAATGATGAGAAAATTTAATTACTGTCTCACCATTTTCTGCTGACAATAATCTTTTGTCTCCCAGGGAACTTGAACTTAGCACGGCGCAAAGCTTCCTGTGCATGATTTCCATTGTTATCTTTGCAGCGCACAGATAAGAGAACCTGCCCAATGTCTACTCTGGCACATGTTCCTTGAGGTTTTCCAAAGGCACCCCTCATTCCAGTCTGAAGCCTAGAACCAGAAAGGATAATCACATTAAATATTAGAAGGAAAGAAAAGATACAATTAATGAAAAGTTAAAAACATTGAAAGAGAATTTCCAGGAGGCAAACCTATCAGCTCCAGCACATGAAAGCATCTTATTGATACGTAACACATGGAATGGATGAACTCTAACACGGAGATGAAAGGCATCCTTTCCAGCAGCCTTTGTCATGTATTTGTTGCAAGCAATTCGGGCAGCCTCAAGTGCTTCACTGCTTACATTTTCTTTCTCCCAACTCACCAAGTGAACACAGAATGGAAATTCATCAACACCTTTCCTTTTCATGCCAACATCATAAATCCTGATCTTTGGATCAGGCACACCACGGCAATACCGTGATTTGGGATATGGCTTGTTTTTAATTTGACGATAACATCTTGCAGGTCCTAGGCAAACCAATCAAAATATAATCAGAGCGTGACAAACAATTAGAGAAATAAAGAGCATTAAAAGATGATCGCATGCATTGACTATGGCTCAATACAATAGGAAATAAGGATTATTCCAGTTTCCAAATCAATACAATCTTTCTTTAAGCTTGGCAAATTCCAACTAGCAAAAACAACAGGAAAAACTATTCAATGTGCCTGAAAGTTTTCAGGTATATTTATTAATTTTTCTTTTCATGAATGATGCGCTGAAAATGAAAGAACCAAGATTAAAAGGCTGCATAGGTAGAGAAACAACTCTGCATTTTAACCATTGATTCCCAAAATGATACCAGCTTCTTCAGGCTAATGATACCAGCTTCTTCAGGCTCGTGCCTATTCACTTTGGTATCATTCCAACAAATTGTCTCCAAATTTAGAGTAAGCAGGCTCACGATTGTCTATAACAAACTTAAACAAGCAAAGCAAGCACATACCAGGGTAACAGATTCATGAAAATATTTTTTCTGTGCAAAAAACGTTTCGCCTTCCAGTGACAAAGAAACCAGGATATGACCCGTTCATTATTATTCAATCCATTTTAAACTAAATTTGAGATCTGGTGTTGTTCATGCAAGATGAGCCAGATGCAACTTTCATCTTTCCCTTTAAAATACTCAATTTTGAGTGGTAACATGAAAATCACAATTGAGAACACCATTATTCAAATTAAGCTTAAAATGGCTAAAATCTTGCATAGACCAGGCCTGGATTTATTGCCCAGGTCAACAAAAACCTACAAAACACCTAATGGAGAATCTGTCGGGGCTGCTTCCGTTCACCATATATTTATTTTGTGGAAGCCAAACCCCTGAGAGAGCTGTGTAGTACATTAAGAAGAATGCACATTACCTTAAATCAAAATAATAACCCAAGTTGCAATCTCTAGATTAAACCCTCCTTTTTCTGAAGGTGGAAGCACACTAACAATAGCAGTAGGTAAATTTCAAAGAACCTTAATGATCTAAAATATATTGGATAGGCAGTTGGTAAAGAGATCAAACACACTATGAGAGATAAAACAAGACACTCAAGCAGAAATGAGGAAAATAACGACGACATACAAACTTTACATGATAGGAACAGAGCAGCTGACAGGTCTTGCTCAAGGTATACAACCCTTCATTGAACTTTTGACCTTTCCTAACCAGAAATTAGTTAGTGTTTACTAAATATTAAATGAGTACTTTCTTTCTGCCTGTGATTTTCTCCCAAGCGCTTCTCTAAATTACCCGATCTCTTTTCATTCTTTTCGCTTCTAGTGTCTTTTGTCTTATTATGGCTGATGTGGTTTGTCTTATTTGGCACCACATTAAATTTCCTTTGTTCCCCTTAAGTTTCTACGGGAGATGTATGAGGGGTGTTGGTTAATCTTTTTTCAATTTTTAGGGACATTAAACTACATCAGAATTGTAAACCTACTGTAGTGTTTTCATCGCTTTGACTGCCTTTAAAGAAGGTTTTTGATCAAATTTAGGCAATTAGCAAGATTACAAATGGATAACAGCATAAAACGAAGATCATATTGGAATTTACAACATTTGTAACAGTACTCAAAGTATTTCATTCATCATAAGAACAAACAGTAAGAAATTGTTATTTTTGTATTCTTCGTTCAATATATATCAAAGACAAAAAGTTGACTTTTATCAGAGAATAACACCAAAAAGGTTTCGCCTTGCACAGCAGAGTCGGCAAAGTTAAACAAGCACTTGGCGTTTGCAAAGTTATGCACAGATTTTGTTTTATTTTTTGACGATTATTTACTCAAGGGGAGTGATCCGCAAGGCCACAATTTACCTACCTCAAAAAAATTGGATTTAAGTATTTAATATGATAGAAAAATTAACAAATTATATATATAATATAAATTACTAATGAATTAATCCATCAGCGAATCTGAGGACTAAGGTGTGTTGGACTGCACCACTCAAGGCTGGTGTAAACTTAAGCATGATAGCGCTTTCAGAGGAAACCCAAAAGAATCTGGTGTTGGTTGCATATTGAGAAATCACAAATAAATTCTAGTTGGAGCAGCTTTAAAGGGGCTAGTGAACAGAACCAATAACAAATTAGAGGCTCGAGTACTGCTACTTGGGACTGCACATAAGTGATCATTTCACAATCAGGTGAGAGTGGATGGTCACTCCATGGTTATTGTTCATGCCACTGGGAAAGGGGGGCACCCAATTGGAAAATTAATAAAATATTGAGCCAAATTTGGCTGCTTGTAGATCAATTGGAAGACTATACAATAAGACAAGTGTAGAGGGAAATTAACACCCACGAGGATACACTGGCAAATTTTGCAATAGATGTCAAGAAGGGGTATACTGTTGAGAAGTCATTAGCCATGTGGAAGAATCTAGACCCTAGCCTATTCAAGAATGATCGCATATTGTTTAGAAAACAAACCTCTTGCAATGCCGGCAAGAAAGTTAGTCGCACATGAAAACAGAAGGAAGAACGTCCTTCAATATGGTAGGCTCTAGCACATGAAACATCACGGGTAGACACGTAGATGGCTCCCACGGCAGGGTTTTACTTTTACACGAATCATTCCATTTTCATTTAAGCGAGTATTGCCTCTCTGAGATTATGGATATCACAGGAAGATTGGTTGCCAGGAAGCAGCAGATAGCCTTTCTGGGTGAAATAATTAATCGATCTTTGGTTGAGAAGGGTATTCAAGGTTAGTGCAGTGATCATGATACACGCAGTCAAGGTAGCATTCCGTGATCTATTCCTCTGCGAGTATTGCCTCTCTGAGATTATGGATATCACAGGAAGATTGGTTGCCAGGAAGCAGCAGATAGCCTTTCTGGGTGAAATAATTAATTGATCTTTGGTTGAGAAGGGTATTCAAGGTTAGTGCAGTGATCATGATACACGCAGTCAAGGTAGCATTCCGTGATATCTATTCCTCTCCATTGCACACAGGTATAGAATTAATACAAACATTTATTCAATAGTTGTAATCGTCTTGCTGGAAGCGGGTGTATCAGAGGATATTAAAAAAAAACATTTGAGTCCTCGACTAGGCCTCAATGATGCCAGAGGCTCAAAAATCTTGGATGATGTTGTTACACTGGTTTTCATCCTGGTGCAGGATATTGGCCAATGTTCAAAGCATTCACAGCCTTTCAATGGATCCCAGTTGTCATTTCCGCCATGGGGTTCAACGATGATCAGCACAAACATCAATCTAAGTGGAGAATGAATTCTTAAAATTTTCCACGGGCTGCACCATCCTCGGGAATAGACGAAACCTTCGATGTGGAGAACCTCGAATTCATTGAAGTCCATCTGCTCTTTCAGTGGTAGATTAATATTTATGTTCAATAATCAAACCACCGAAAGATTATGAAGCTGTTAACAAGCTTCCTGGATGTGGACAAGGAGATGAACCTCAATGAATTCAATATCCAAAAGGGCCGGGAATGCAAACTAGAAAGATGGCACTCAAAGTTAAATCCAATGCTATATCAGGTCCGACGAAAACCAAAAATAACCACATAATGTAACAAGCGGTACATTTGTGCCCGTCACTGAGTTTTCTCCATCGACAAAAATACCCTTTTCATACACAAAAATATATATATGTGCCATCTCAGATCTTTCTTAAAAAAAAGTTTCTTACAGATACAGCAGGGACCAATAAAAACATGTAATATATCTCTAGTTTGTAATATAAGACGTTGAACCTAAAGTTGCCGTGGCCATGAAAAGTTGCCGTGGCCATACTGCAACCCTCAGCTTACATACCTTATCAGCGATTTTACATTACTTGTGCAAGGAATCTAGGGTTTCATTATATGTGAAAGATTTCTTATATTCTAGCCTTGGCGGGTTGGAACAAATTTCTCCATGATCAGCAGTATATTTTCAAAATCAAATAATAGAGAAGTGAGAATACAGACTTACTTCGACCCATGGCGGCTATGAATCTTCCTTGCTCGCTCTGCGAACTGCCTTCCGTGGAGTAATTAGAATCCCTATTAGATTTATTTAAGAGATGGACCAGCACCCTAGGGGGGTTTTTAGGGTTTCTGTGGCTAAACTTCTTATTATCCTATGAAGAGTTGTGTGTATGGGTTTATATTACAAGTACGCACCGCTAGGGAGATAGTTGTATCTGACCCGTATCCATGCTCCTTCAACGGTGGTGGGTATATTAGTGGGAAATAAAACTTCCCTATTTAATTAATCAAGTGATAGTATATTTTTAAGTTATTTTATTTTACTTTAAAATTATTTAAAAATTATTTAATTTCTTTAAATCATTTTATTTATTCAAAATTTATTTTATAGTTTTAGTTTTTTAATATATGTCATATATTTTAGTCTTTACATGTAGAATCCTTTCTACTTAATCAACACACAATCAACTTAAATAAATGGTGGGAACTAAAAATACTATATAGACATACAAATAAATAAAAACATCTAGTTAACAAAGAAGGATATGTACATTTTGTAAGCCTTGACTAAATCCACTCATCTTAAGTATATGGATTTGATCTTCATTTTTTTAAATCCTAATCCAAGTCAATCATGTATTTATACTACTAAACTTGGTAAGAATTGAACATGCAATTGTGGCCCCCAAATTATAAAAATCTAATCGAATCTTGAGGCCAAGTTGACTCAATCTCAATTAATCGATAAATGTTAACTTAAGCACAAAATATTCAAATTCATACGCTAGGATATTATATAAAAATTAGGCCTAGGTCATTTGATCATGTGGGAGGGAGCAAGAGGACATATTAAATAATCATTACAAAAGAATTTAGAACATTGTAGCATTAGTATATGTACCCATAAGAATAGATATAAGCATTGCAACGTGCTTATCATGTTTATAAACTTTTTAAAATTATTAAATTAATTTGAGAGATTGACTAAGGCAAAAGGTGGGAAGTTAGTTCCCTTCCTCACCTAAAATATAAATCTCTACAATGTTCTTTGGTGCCACTCTATCAAGATCGTTAGAAGTAAACACAACTCAAATGAGATCTAGTAATAGGTACAAGGTTTCATCCTCCAAGTTCAAACCAAAAGAAAGGTTCCAAACCACAACCATGATGATCAAGATAGCAGATCTAAGACTAAACCAAGGTGGGAAATAAAAGATTTTATAATCTATTAAAGTGAAGTAATGAATGATCATTGAGGCAATGTGATCTACAATAGAACATCTTCTTGTTGTATATGAAACTAAATACACAAGTATACTTCTTTGTTAATGAAATAAAATGCAACTACAATAATTATTTATGGAGTATGTAAGACATGGTAATTCTATCCTAACTACATCCTTCTTTCTTTGATGATGGTGGTTATATCAGTGAAAAGAAGTAAAATAAGTTTTGTACTTTAAGTAGATAGGTCAAAATTATTTAATCAAGAAATTAACACACAACCAAAATAAAGAGTTGTGTCCAAAAACACTTCACAAACACATACAAAAATAAATTTTTACTTAACAAAGAATGATATGTACAAATTTAATTTTAAAATATGGTGATACGATGTTACGTTATGGATCACATCATTCAATTTGTCTCATGATTAGTTATCAAATCTACATCAATTGAATTGTGACAAGTTACAAAATCCTTTGTTCCCACTTTGGTTTAATTTCACCTACTATTTTGATCACCACATGTATGGTTTTGTATGTCTTTCATGTGGTGTGAACATGGAGGATGTGACCTTGAACATATTGTTAGATCTCTTAAGAATTATGTTTACTAACAACAATTCTAATAGAATGGTGCTAAAAAGAACCAATATGAGTTTGTATGGTAGGAGAAGAAGGTTGCTAACTTGGACCATCACTTGCCAAATTCAAGCCCTTAGATTGATTTAGTGATTTTGACAAGTTTGTAGACATGTAAAGTAGATTGTGGTTATGAGTGTAAATATTGATGCTATGTGTGTCAACTTGAATTTCATCATCAGAATACCACCTGCAACATGTTAGTTTCACAAAATACAAAGGAAAATGCTACAGGAAATCCAAACTCAACCAATGAAACTACATGAAATTGATATTAAGATAAAAAGCCATATTATTACCTTCATGATTTAAGTTTCAGTGTGTCCTAACTCCACTGTTCCTGGTTGCATATGATTTGCTCTCAGACAAGCATTGATAGCTTCCAAGATGGCATATGAAGAATGGATTGATAACTGATAGTTAACTGATACTATGATATGCAATGCAAATGATTTAAAGCTAAATGATTATGCTAAATTGCTTCAAGATTAAAACTCACAGATGCATAAGTTTTCTCAATTTGTTAACTTGAAAAACTCACTTGAAGACTAACTCTTTCTCAACTCAAACTCCCACACTTATATACTTTGAGAGGATAAGATGATGTGGCCTGGATCAACGGTCATGATCAGCTCTGCAGATTTGGATGGTTGTGAGCAAAGGTGGAGGTTGAAAGAAAGGGGGAAGGAGAAGACAAGTGTCACTCATCTCACCTTGACTGGATTTGCTG
Source organism: Cryptomeria japonica (assembly GCF_030272615.1). NCBI lineage: Eukaryota > Viridiplantae > Streptophyta > Pinopsida > Cupressales > Cupressaceae > Cryptomeria > Cryptomeria japonica. Next base: position 487,831,561 of record NC_081414.1, read on the forward strand.
ACTGAGGGAATCTAGGGATGGTTGGAGAAGACTTAGGCATGAGAGGACAAGTGGACTCAAGTCCTTCCTAAGATGTAGGGATGTTGGAAAGAATATAGAAGAAGGTCATTTATTTTGGAAGTTGAAGATAAGTGGCTAATAAATGTTTTATTTATTTTAATTTTGTTGAATTAATTTAGCCACATGATGGATGAGTTGGCAAAGGAAAGATGAAGTGGAGATGGAAGATGAGTTGGAAAAGAGGTTTAAATAATTTAAGAAATTATTTAATATTTGAGACTATAGGATAGAAGAATAACCATTAAATACTAGATATTTAATTGATTGAAAGAATAATTAAATATTAGATATTTAATTAATAGAAAGACATAAAATGAATTAAATATATTAATCTTTTCAAATTAACTATTTAATAGAAGAATGATTATTAAATAAATATAAAATATTATTTAATCGCTCATAGCCATTTTTATGTGTATACATTTTGCCCCTCTTTGAAATGATGTCGAGACAACATTGTTTCAAAGATTAAATCAAGTCTTGAGTGTGCCTGATGGAGATAAAAATCATGATTGTGTGCCCCTCAGGAGATTGATCGTGAAATTGTTGAAAATTTTGGATAAGCAATTGATCTCATGATAATTGTAAAGGTCCTTCTATTAAATTCATTTGTGAAAAATAAATAAAATTGCCCCACTTGAAATCATTAATTACCGTTCCAAATGGTAAATATAAAATTAACCAAAGTTAATTTTAATCTCATTTGCATCCTTGTCAGCTTGTGGAGTGAAGAGAGTTGTCTTGGTGAGGTGGCAAAATGGTGATTTCATTGGAGAACCGTTCATTTGAGTGCATTCGACGATATCAGTGACCTCCTGACCATGGTTATCCTCATGGTATGATGAAAGAATAAGTATCTAGTAGAATACTAAGAGGGGGGGTGAATCAGTATACTGAAAAACTGATACAAAGTTCCCAAACTCAAATTCAATCACACAAAGTAAACATATCACAGTCAAGATCAATATTCATAAGAATACTTGACATCAACCGGTTTGATTGTTATGACAACTTAACAGTAAACAACTCCAATCTTGTAAACATCAACAATGCTTAATCATATCTCAACATATTCATCTCTCAATGCTTCTAGTTATCATGCCTTATCAAAAGTTAATCAAATCAACAAATAAGATCATAACCACAAAAACATTCACCACTTGACACAAATGTTTATACGTGGAAAACCCAAATAGGTAAAAACCACGGTGAGATGAGACTCACAAGGATAGCTATCTAAACTCTTATGAAGTTCGCCCTGTTAGGAGCCAAGCCTGTTAAAGCTTTACAATAAATCATGTTAAGAACTAATTCCGGTTAGGAATCACCCGGATAAGGGATTTACAAATATGCCTTGATGAAAAGCACAATATCCTGTTAGGAGTAACCTCATTGGAGGATTTAAGAATTCAAGCTAATGAACCACCTTGTTAGAGGATTTAATAAGTAACCAAGCTTGTTAGAGCTTACCCGGTTAAGGGATTTCACTTCTTTTGTAATTGTTAGAAAATAACAGGTTTTCTTGATCTGTCTGAATAGCACTACATTTGCTTGATCGGATCCTTTTAAGCTTCAATCTGCCTTTACTCAAAGTGCAAATCCATTCACCGGTTAGGCAACTACACACAACAAATTTCTGCCAATCTTGCCAACAACTTTTACAAACAACTTCATCGATCTTAAATACAAATCAATTAGGTCGGTAACACAACAAAAAACTAATTCTCATCGTCGAGATTACAAACAAGTTGGTACAATCTTGACCGTTAGAAATCATAACAATCTCTTCACATTCTTCAAGAAAATTCCAACCGCTTCATGATCACCGCTTCATCGGACTTTGTAATTCATCACGCACTATGCATTAGATGCAATCCACTTTGCTCCTTCCCTAGACAACAAACAAACATGCCAAAACAATCTAAACTTATCCTCATACAATGATCACATGTGTCTCCATCATTACTGCTCATCAGATAATAAACCAACAAACTTAATCGGTTAGGGTTTAACAACTGATAGGGTTTACCAGTTATATTGCATACAAATGTTTAACCCTTTGCACCGGTTTACCGGTTCAACTCACAAACTTAAGATACTGGTTTACAACATCTTCCACAAAGCTCTTCCTATCGGTTACTAGCCAATATCAAAAACAACAATATCAGCAATAACATGAATACCATTACCGGTTCAATTGACATCAATGACAACATATCATTAATGCAATCTATATGCAAAATGCCAACAATCTCCCCCTTTGGCATTGATGGCAATACAAATATCGCCTCTGATTGTTGTTGAGATTGGTGAATAGGAATCTTGGTTTACATTACCAAGTATTCACCTTGCTCTATCTGTCTTCAACCTATCGTTGGTTCACCTAATCAGACACATAATTCATCTCCTCAATCACATAATTCTTCTCCCCCTTTGACAGCAATGCCAAAGTGAAAGTAAAAACATGTAATTTTTCTCTCACTATGCATCAACAACATACTACAACTTGATGCTCCCATGTGGAATACATCCACTTCTTAATCAATCCATGTAAGATTCTACAAGTAATTCAGGGACTAATGCAATCAGCATAATGCTCAACTAACTTCATGAAGAGGGACAACCCCCAATTGACTTCTAAGATACTCAAAAGTGGTCTTAGGCAGAGGTTTGGTAAAGATATCTACAAGTTGCTCCTTGGTAAAAACATGCTCCAAGATAACATCTTTACTTTGAACTTTTTCCCTCAAGAAGTGATACTTCAATTCAATATGCTTAGTCCTTGCGTGCAAAACAGGATTTTTAGAAATGTTTATTGCACTTGTATTATCACACAAAATCTTTATTGGTTATGAGATTTTCATCTTAAAACCTTCCAAAATGTGTCTCATCCAAATAGCTTGTGTGCAATTCATATAAGCTGCTACATACTCAGCTTCAACAATAGATTGTGAAGTACAGCTCTATTTTTTACTACACCATGAAACTAGCCTTCCTCCTAGAAATAATGCTCCATCGATAGTACTCTTCTGGTCATCAATATTTCTTGCCCAATCAGCATCCGTGTATGCCTTCAAATCAAAATTTCCACCATATGGATACCATAACCCATAGTCAACAGTACCTTTTAGATATCTAAAAATTCTCTTGGTTGCCATCAAATGTGCTTCCTTTGGATTCTTCTGAAATCTAGCAACAATACCAACTGCATGGGCAATATCTGGTCAACTGTGAACAACATAGTGTAATTTGCCAATCATTGACCGGTATTCCTTTTCATCTACAAACTTAGATGTATCTTCCTTGGACAACTTACAACTTGTAACCATTGGGGCTCCAACTAGTTTACAGTCACTCATACCAAAAGTATTCAAAACCTCTTTCACATACTTAGATTGAGTAATGAAAATACCATTCTTCATTTGTTGTATCTGCAAGCCTATGAAATTTTTTATTTCCCCTACTAATGACATCTCAAACTCAGTCTTCATTTCATCTGCAAAACTATTGCTCATGTCATCATTACCTCCAAATATAATGTCATCAACAAATACTTCACTGGCCAGTATTTCATCTCCTTCAAACTTGAGATAAATGTTGATGTCATCACTGGTTCTAGCAAAGCCTATCTTCATCAGATGTGTATGAAGTCGTTCATACCATGCTCTGGGTGCCCGCTTTGATCCTTACAAAGCTTTATGCAGTTTGCATACCATGTCTTACTTATCTGTCAATGCATAACCATTAGGTTGCTCTATATAAACCTCTTCTTCCAATATCCCATTCAAAAATGCAGACTTAACATCCATCTGGTATACCTTGAACTTCTTATGAGCTGCAAATACAAGTAAAGTTTTGACACCTTCCAGTCTTGCTACTGGTGCAAAAGTTTCTCCATAATCTTCTCCTTCTTCTTGCGCATAACCTTTGCAGACCAATCTTGCCTTGTTGTGAACTACAACACCATCTTCATTTAACTTGTTTCTAAACACCCATTTAGTACCTATAACATTCTTGTTTACCGATCGAGGTACCAAGGTCCAAGTGTTGTTCTTCTCAATTTGATCCAATTCCTCCTCCATAGCTTTAACCCAATGTTCATCACCAAATGCCTCCTTGGCACTTCTAGGTTCAGATGTGGAAACCATGCAAGAGTTCTCTCTTATACTCCTTCTAGTTAGTACTCCAGCATCCTTATCCCCAATAATATTTTCAAGACTGTGATTAAATCTCACATACCTAGGAATAACATGATCATTCTCTTCAGGTTCAACTTCTTCATTATCATCTTCTTCAGAATTTATTTGTTTCGGTTGAACAAGTACATCAGGATTTGCTTTACCGGTTTTTGATTTAATAGTTTCAGGTTCCAAAAGCAAAATGCAAGGATCTTCATCCTTTTTCTTTGAACTGTCTCCTTCAGAGACTTCAGGACATTCATCTACACAAACATCAGCACTCTCAACAATTCTTTGTGTCCGGTTGTTGAAGCATTTATAGGCCTTACTCTTGGTGGAATAGCCAAGAAATATGCCTTCATCACTCTTAGCTTCAAACTTGCTTATGTAATCATCTCTTTTAATAAAACATTTGCTTCCAAATATCTTAAAATAGCTAACATCAGGTGATCTCCCATACCAGTATTCATAAGGGGTCTTGTCCTTACCTCTTTTCACCATAACTCGATTCATTGTGTAGACAGTTGTACTTACAGCTTCTTTCCAAAATGTTTTTGCTACACCTCCTTGTATCAACATAGTCCTAGCAGCTTCAACCACTGACCGGTTGTTTCTCTCTGCTATACCATTGTGTTGTGGTGTCCTTGGTGCAGAAAGCTACCGCTTGATACCATTCTCATCATAATACTTAGTGAATTCCTCATAAGTAAATTCACCGCCTTGATCTATTCTCAGACATTTTATCTTTTTTCCACTCTCTTTCTCAGCTAAGGCCTTGAATGCCTTTAATTTACCAAAATATTCATTCTTATCCTTCAAGAATGTGACCCACATCATCCTTGAACAATCATCAGTGAAGATCATGAAATATCTGTCACCTTAAATGCTTCTTGTTCTTATTGGTCCATATAGATCTGTATGAACCAAATCTAACAAGTGCTCTGCTGAGATGGACTTGCTCTTGAAAGTTGAAGAAGTCATCTTTCCTAACTGACATTCTTTATAAAGAGCATTAACCGGTTTGTCTAGCTGAGGCAGACCTCTTACTGTCTTAGACTTTCTCACTTTAACAATATTGTCAAAATTTATATGACAAAATCTCCTATGCCAAAGCCAACTATCATCTATCTTTGCAATCAAACAGTTGCTAACTTTAGGATTAAGATGAAATAGATTACCTCTGGTCTGTTTCTCGATTGCAATCAATTCACCTTTGTTGTCAAAGATTTTGCACATACCATTTCTAAACTCCAGTGGGTATCCTTTGTCATTAAGTTGTGCCACACTCAAAAGATTGTGCTTTAGGCCTTCAACCCAATAGACATCGTCAGCACTGCTCTTCCCATTAAGAGAAATAACTCCCTTACCTTTAATCATACAGGGTGAGTCATTGCCATATCTGACAACACCGCCATCAAATTCCTTGAGGGAAAGAAAATTGCTCCGATCACTGGTCATGTGATGTGAACAACCACTATCAATGATCCAATCATCAGAGTTATCCATCCTGGATACTAGTGCCTTCTGATTTGGTATTTCTTCCTTAATAGCTACAAACGCAATATCTTCACTAGCATCATCATCAGATTCTTCATCAGTAATACGACTGTCAATAGCTACAAGACAATCTCTCTTGCCTTTACCCTTATACTTCTTAAATTTGTCTCTCTTGTATTCATTTTCACCATTAGGGCAATTAGCTGCTATATGACCAATCTTGTTACATGCAAAACATTTTAAAGGTAACTTACCTCTATATTTACCAATGCCTCTAGGAAGTCGTTTTGCCAACAATGCTTCAAGTTCCACTAAGTTGTCTTCATCATCAACATCTATGCTGGATCTAGATTCATAGCTATGGTCGGTATCTCTACTTCTTCTCACAGATGGGTTAGAGACATAAGCTCTGAATGCAGATTCTGACTTTTGTACACTACCATCATAGCCATTTAATTCAAAAGCAATAAGTTTTCCAATAATAGAGTCAAGAGATACCTTTGTCTTGATAATGGATTTCAGCTCCTGAATAGCTGCAACTTGGATAGCATAGACCGGTAGCAGGGTTCTCAGTACCTTACTGATCACTATGGCATCTTCCACTTTCCCTCCTGCACCCTTTATTTCACCAACTATCTATTTTATCCTTTGACCATACTGTTGGATATTCTCACCTTCGGACATTCTCATGTCATCAAACTTTCCTCTTAGACTCTCCTCTTTAGCAATCTTAACATGTTCATCACAGCTATAAATCTCTTCAAGTTTTTATCATACTTCATATGCAGTTTCAAGACCATGAACATCTACATATTCAGTTTTTATCCGGTATGTACCTTATCCCGAGCTTTTTTGCAACTTGTCGTACGATTTTTCTTGCTTTTCGGTACGTGTGAAGCTATTTTTATTTTTTTTATTTTCAGCTTTATGATTTAACACTTTTGTTTTGTATGTTAGCGCATATGCATTTGATGTTAGCGCTTTTGATAGTTTTAGCGCATTGGTTTGTTTTATTCATGCCTTTATGATGTATGTTAGGGCTTATGCTTTAAGTGTTTGTACATATGTTAAAAAGGGTAGTGCATATGACTGTTTCATGCTTTTGTTCCAAGTGTCAGCGCTTTCATGAAAAAGATTCACGCATATGTGTGTTTCAGCGTCTGTGTTCAATAGAATAGCGCTTTTGTTAAAAAGATTAGCACTTTTGTTTTAGATGAATTTGTTTGATGTTGTTCATGTTAAATTTTTTTGTTAGGATGTGATTGATGTATTTTGATGCGCAATTGTGATTGATAGGTATTTGATTGATGTCTTGATTGATAGAAATTTGATAATGTTGATTGATAGGATAAACGATTGATTGTTGTGATTTGATTTGTAAATTGATAGATTGGCTCTAAGAAACCGATTCAATTTCTGATGAAGAGCATAACAGAGTTTGATTGAACTCATTTGATTGATAGAAAACCATGATTGATAGGTTTAGATTGATTTGATAACTTGATTTGCTTCATTTGAAAAGATGTACCAATTGTTGATGTGATAGATTAGTGATCGCTTTGATTTGATAGATATATGATTGATAATTGATCAAATTCTCTTGGTAAACAAAAGAAACTCGATGTGCTCCAGTGTCGGGAGAAATTCCCAGCCATGTGCCAGAGCTTACATAGGATGAGATTAGACACATAGATGCCTGCAGATTACGCCATTTGTTATATATGACTAATATTACCCATAATAGGGGATTGTTGACTACCTTAGCAGAGAGATGGCATAGCAAGCATAACACTTTCCACCTGCTCACTAGTGAGATTAGTGTGACACTCGAGGATGTCTACAGGATTCTCCACATCCTCGTGACTGGTGAGTTAGTCCAGTATGATTTTCAAGATCATGGAGGGACAGAGGCTTGCAAAGTCGTGTTTGGTGATGAGAGCATTTCCAGATGAGAGATCCGATGGGAGGATATGATCATGTATTATGAGACTCTCCCAGTGATTCTTGCAGGTTTGATTGGGGGATTTATCTATCCAGACAAGAGATCTCGAGGTTTTTTTGTTGGTTGGGGTGAGATTCTTGAGAGCATGATGCAACATTGGACTCAATATGCTTGGGGTGTTTGCATGCTCGCTCATTTGTATCATGATCTTCATCAGGTTGTTTTTTATGAGAACGCTAGTTTGTCTACAGGATGCACACTTTTACAGATCTGGTGTTGGGAGCACATTGTTATTACTCGGCCTATCCATCTTAGAGTTTGTGGTGAGAGGCAACCATATGTCTACTTATATGTGTTTATGGTGAAAAGTGGATAATGGAAACAACAATATTGAAAGACTAAATGAATTCAACCACAAAAACCCTAGCCTAACAACAACAAAGATCCACCATAACATATGAAGATTACCTAAGACAATGCAAATCAAATGAAATCACAAAGATTCTACCATCACATGTCCAATAGGGTTTGAATCTCCATTCTTCCTATCTCCATTGATCTTGCTTGATATATTTGCTCTCAGATTTTATGTGTGCACAAGATCTCAACAAAGAACAGAAATTTGGTTGCAAGTAGGCTTGATCGCATATGAAAGTTCAATTGCTAGAGTGTAGTCGGGGAGTCAGTAATCGGGGGTTGATAATGAAGGAAGCATCTCCTTATATAGAAGACACTATAAGAAATGGAGGGATAAGATTGAGAGGTGTAAAAGATAAATGGTCGGCTATGATTAAAGGGTAGGTAAAAGAAATAATAAAATAATGAGAGGGTAGCTAGTGTACGAATTAAGAGATGAATGACATGTGTCATGGATAGAAAAGGTTAATGAATTAATTAAATAAATAAATATTTATTTAATTAATAGAAGAAGTGGGGTCAATTAAATAAATAAAAGTATTTATTTAATTTAGGAAAAGGGAAATTTAAATAAATAAATGTATTTATTTAAATGAGAAATAAGGCTAGAAGAGGGTAAATGAATTAATTAATTAAATAAAGATTTATTCAATTAATAGAAGAGTTAGGCTAAATAATTAAATAAATAAAATATTTATTTAATTAGACATGACAATTTTAGGTGTCTACAATATGCAGGCATCCTTACTCAGCATAAGCTGGGTAAGATGGAGTATTGGCATTGGGTTCTAGATTCATTGGATAGCGTTATTTGGAGACCTTATATCGATTGTGAGCCATGTGATGCATGAACATTACCATTTATTATGCAGAGTGATATCTCATTGGTCGGACTCCATACATTATTGAGTGGCAGTTGATTAGTCGCATTTTGAGACAGTTTGGTATAATTTAGCACATGCCTACTGGTGTCACTATATATGCACGACGGTACAAGGACAGGCGAGATTAGGGACCATCTTTGTCTTTTGAGATAGCACGCGCAGAGTTTCTAGCTACTCCTAGGGTGGCTTATGATTTGAGATTACACATTCTAGATCTTGGGGTGACTGCAAATTATGCTTAGTACATGCTTGCACACCCATTTCATCGTATTACCAATCCAGCAGACCCTCCTCCCAGCTCAGGAGATGAGGATGATTCAGATGATCCTATCTTTAGGAGATGGAGATAGAGATGAGAGATTAGAGCTACTCAGGAGGCCGAAGGTGATGGAGATGAGGGAGGAGATGGAGGCGGAAGCAGTAGGAGACCCAGACGGAGAGGAGGTCGATTGAGAGTCCGTGGAGGACCTTTTGGACCAGTTGGAAGGATTGGGAGATCACTTCCCATGAGTGGGAAAGAGGCAAGACGGATTGGGAGGGATACTGGCAGGGCATGTATGAGATCAGTGAGAGGGTTACCCTCTACAGGAGGAGCCAGGATTACTGGACTGGATGGGGGTTACGGGGGAGGCATTGATTTTGGTTAGATTCAGCCAAACCCTAGGGTTATTGCAGCTCATGGTGGAGAGGAGGAGGATCCAGAGGATCGTGTTCCTCTCATTAGACGATGGGTTCTGAGAGCTACTCGGGATGAGATTCCACTAGGTGGACAGGGAGGTGGAGATGAGGGGATTTAGGAGCATGTTCCTCAGCAGGATGTGCCAAAGCAGGATACCTTGGAGAGTCTCGGAGCACAAATAGGTCAACTTAGAGCACAGGTGCAAACACTCATGATAGAGAGAGACAAAGCTATTAGGAGACAACAGGATACTCAGGGTCTTCTTGATCACATTCAATAGGTTGGATCAGGCACTCTCTCAGTTGATACCGTTAGAGAACTATTTTGGGTTGGGAAGGAGACATCACACTGGTGATGATTGTATGAGGATTTAATCACAGAGAGCCAGAGGGCAGGTAGCTATCATACCACTATGAGGATGGATACTAGCAGCGGTGGAGTCATGGGACCTCCTTAGAGGAGTGGTGATCGTGCAGGACAGGCATCTGGAGGATCTTCTTGCCCACAGCCACAGAGATGGACAAAGACAGGTGGTAGTGGTACAAGACAACCTTGACTTGATTTATATTGATGAGGCACTTGTATTTTTTATTTGATATCATTGTATACTTGGACTCTTTTGTTGTTTTATGATGATCTATTTGCAGACATGGACTCTATATGATGATATTTTATTATGCATGTCACTCTATATGATGATGATCTATATGCATTGATTACATGGATGATGTTATTTTCTTTCCTTTTATGATGATGATGTTCTATATGATGCAATGAAAAAATGTTTTTGATTTTTGATTTGGTGATCATGGATGCACTTGAAAATGATTACTAACGTAAATGATGTGAATGTAGTGATCTATATGGGAATGTAAATGAATGGTGATTTTTGTATATTTTTTATGTGTATATAATGATTTTGAAATACAAATAATCGATATGAAATGTTTTTAATTCTTATATGTAATGCTTATAATGATTATGAATCTAAGTGCAAAGATGCAACTAAATAACTTTAATGGATAAAAAGAACTACAATGATAATGATTCTAATGCAAATAATAATGATGATGTACTACATGATTAATGAAATGCACTTAATGGAATGCAAACTAATGCAACGAATGAAATGCAACTAAATGAAATGAAAGATGATTGAAATGATTCTAAAGATGAATGCACCTACAATGATCAAATGCAAATTGTTTTTGTTTGTCCAAGTATACTTAATTTTTATTTATGACCGTTGATCTATGAATGAAATGATATGCTTATAATGCAACTGACAATGAATACTTATAATGTAGACGAATAATGAGCTTATCTAAAAATGATCTAACTAAAATGATACTTCCATTATTCATATGATGTCTTGTAACAGTGCTTGATTTCATCATTGAGCTTTTTAAAATATTGTAAGAAAATACAAGCAACTTGACATAAAGATCCAAGCTAACCTGAGTATTTCTTACATGAATTTTGATATAGCAAGGTTTATACAAGCAACTTGATATAATGAATCAAGCTGACCTAAGTATTTCTTGCACAACAAACAAGGATTATCCCCTTTCATGCATGACTCAGAACGTCCTCCTTGATCTTTTGTTGATCATATCCTTAGACAAGTACATACTTTAATAAGAGATAAACCACAAAGAACAATCAAAGAAAATAATCATGCCCCATCATAGCTTCTCTAGTCATGGACATCCTTGAGTCGCATAGAGTACATGATTAGCAATAAAATCAAGATATAAACACCGAATCTTGTATGTCATTCACATGTTCTCATGGTCATTAATTGATATAATCATCTTGATGAATGATCATTGATAATCCTTTATTACTTGTTGGTTGAATATTTGGTTTTTGAGTTTCACGATTCAGTTGTTACAAAATGCCTTGATCTTCGTTGCTTTGTTGCTCGTTATCTGTTTCAAAACCCTAGGTGTTTTTGGTTTTTCTAAGTTTTTCGAATGTTTTTGGATTTTCAAAGATTTAAAAGATCACCTTAGCAAAAGGAATTAGAAATTTGCCCCGAGCGAAAACAAAACTTTATTATGGATGTATGAATATTGATCAAGATCCAAACCATGGCGGGATACAAATGCAGATTGATTGATTCTGAGAAAATCTAAGACAGTGACTACGATAAGTATGTCAAAGATTGAAAACTGTTGGTAAGCTGCATGTTTCCTTCTAAATGGTTCAAAGCAATGGATGTGAAAGATGAAATGGATGAGCTAGGATAGATGGAAGTGGTAGATGCGATAGAATTGAGTGGATAGGTGCGTGAAGCGATCTCATAGATGGAACTCACTTTTTAGATAACGCCTGTTTACCAGGTTTTCACTATCTAAATTTATTGCATTTTTTTTCCATATTTTGATTTTTTTTTTCTTTTCTGTTTTTGTTGTTTTATACTTTTTAGGGATTTTTTGCTCTTCTAATTTTTACTGATTTCTTCAGGACTTTATATGATTTTTATTGATTTTTTCTAGGACTTTACATCTCAAGCATAGAATTTCTTGAGATGGATAGAATTGATAGGTTCATCAAACCAATCACCTTCAGGGGTAGATAACTTGTATGCTCCTGAGCCATGAGCTACTACTATGACAAAAGGACCTAACCAATTTGGTTCAAATTTACCCCTCTTTTCTCGATCTTGCTAATTTCTTGGATTCTCCCTTAGAATTATATCTCCAATCTGAAAAATGTGTGGCTTGACTCTATGATTATAACTTCTTGCCATTCCCTATTGATATACCTTCAAATGATCTATTGCATTTTGGTGATGTTCCTCAGTCAACTTAAGTTCTTGAAGTCTAGAGACTCCTTCTTCTTCTTTTGGTATAAGACCTTTCAAGGAAACTCGTAGAGAAGGTATCTCTACTTCTATTGGTAATATGGCTTCTGATCCATAGACTAAGCAATATGGAGTTGCCCCTATTGGTGTGCGGATGCTGGTTTGGTATGCCCAAAGAGAAGGATTTAGCTGAATGTGCCAGTCTTTTCCAACTTCATTAACTATTTTCTTCAAGATTTTCAAGATAGTCTTGTTTGATGCCTCAGCTTGACCATTTCCTTGTGGATAATATGGAGTAGAAAACCTATGTTGGATATGGAATTGCTCACATAGTTCCTTCACATCTTGATTCTTAAATGGTCATCCATTATTAGTGATAATGGTCATAGGAACTCCATAGCAACGTATTATATAATTCAAGATGAATGATGATATTTGTTTTCCTATCACTTTTGTCAAAGGTACTGCTTCAATCCATTTAGTCAAATATTTAGTAGTAGTCAGAATGAGCTTATGTCCATTAGAGGATGAAGGATTTATCTTACCTACCAAATCAAGGCCCCATTGAGAAAATGGTCATGATCCTGCTATAGGATGTCATTCTTGTGTTGGTGCATGGATGAGATTCCCATGGATCTGACATTGTTTGCATTTCTTGGCATATGTGAATGAATCTCTCTCCATAGTAGGCCAATAGTAACCCATACGAAGAAGTTTCTTAGCTAGCGTTAATCCACTTGTGTGTGTTCCACAAATACCTACATGAACTTTGTTAAGAACTTTCTCAGATTCTTTTTGTTCGAGACATCTCAATAAAGTGCTATCTAGACCTCGCCTATATAAGGTATCAACAATAATAGTATAGCGGGATGCCTGACGGATAAAATTTCTTCTCTGATTGCAGGATAATTCAGGAGGAAGGATATTCTCTTTTAAGTATTGATAGGTTTGGTCGTATAAGGATTGATCGATTCCCGATATATGACAAATCATGTAGGTATGTTGGGATTGAATGGTAGGGGTTAAGATATCTTCCACCAGGAATTCATAACGCTATTGATTCTCCTGATTTTGCAAGAGAGATGCTATTGTAGCCATTGCATTTGCTGCTTTATTCTCATTTCTTGGGATCTGAGTGAATGATACTTCTTCAAAGTTTTCTTTAAAATCTTCTACCAATTGTTTGTAGGGCATGATCTTGTCATCCTTAGTTTTATAATCATCATTTATTTGGTTGATGATAAGTTGTGAATCACCATAGACATGTAATTCCTTGCCAATAGTCAATGCTTCATATTCTGCAGTATTGTTTGTGCATGGAAACCGTAGTCTATATGATTTTGGAATTGTGTGTCCCTAAGGTGTGATGAACAAAATTCCTGCGCCTGATCCATATTGTGTATAAGAACCATCAAAGTACAACTCCCAAAATTTTGTACTTATTATCAGAATGTTTGCATCAGGAAATTCAATGTGCAATGGTATGTCATCTTGTAAAGGTGCTTCAACTAATTGATCAACAATGACCTATCCTTTGATAGCTTTTCGATCAACATATTCTATATCAAACTCACTTAGTACCATAACCCACTTTTCTAGTCTGCCTATCAAAGTTGACTTGCTCAACAAATACTTTAGTGGATCTATTTTTGCTATCAGTTTCACATAATGAATTAGCATATAATGTCGCATCTTCTAAGTTGCAAATACAACTGCTAGGCATGTCTTCTCTATTGATGTATAATTCAATTCATAGCCGACAAGTGTTCTACTGATGTAATACACTGCTCTTTATTTTCCTTCTTCATCATGTTGTGCTAGGAGAGCTCCTAATGATACATTTGTCGCTGAGATATAAAGTAAAATTGGTTTCCCTTTGACTGGTGATATAAGTATTGGAGGATTCATGAGATATTCTTTGATTTGCATAAAAACCTCTTCACACTTCTGATCCCATTTGAATGGAATGTTCTTATGTAAAAGATGAGTGAATGTATGGCATCTATTTGCTAATTGAGAGACAAATCTTCTGATTGATTGCAATCTTCCTTGTAAAGAACGCAATTGACTTATGTTCCTAGGTGACTCCATTTCCATGATAGCTTTGACCTTTTCTGGATCTACTTCAATTCCACGAGATGATATAATGTACCCAAGAAGTTTTCCAAAGGTTACTCCAAATGCACATTTCTTTGGATTTAATCTCAACTGATATCTTTCAAGCCTATCAAAGATCTTGCCCAAGATGTTCAAATGTTATTTTCTTGTATGAGATTTTGCAAGTATATCGTCTACATAATCTTCCATAAATGTATGCGTCATATCATGAAAAATTATTGTCATAGCTCTTTGATAAGTTGCTCCTGCACTCTTAAGCCCAAATGGCATAACATTCCAGCAATAAGTACCCCATGCACAGGTGAATGTTGTCTTTTCTTGATCTTCAGGGGTGATTCTTATTTGTTTGTATCTTGAGAATCCATCCATTAATGAAAACATCTCATGTCCTGCTGATAAGTCCACAATTATATCAATGTTGGGTAGTGGGAAATCATCTTTGGGACATGCCTTGTTCAAATCTCTAAAATCGGTGCAGACTCTTATGCTTTTATCTGGCTTTGACACTGGCACAATGCTTGAAACCCATTTTGGATAGGTAACAAGTCTTATGAAACCCACATCTAATAGTTTCTTTAGCTTGACTTTTACAAGGAGAGCGATGTGTGGATGAATCTTCCTTAGCTTTTGTTTAATTGGTTTTGCTTTTAGATCCACATTGAGATGATGCATGATAAGATTTGGATTAAGTCCTAGCATGTCTGCATAGGACCAAGCAAAATTTATCTATCTTTGTTTGAAGAATTCTATGTATTCTTTCCTCTCTTTATCTGATAATGATGTAGCATAATGAAATATCTTGGGATCCTTTGGTGTGCCAATGTTTATAGCTTCTGTTGGTTCTATTATAATAGTAGATCTCTCCTGAAAATATGCAGGGAGGATGTCAAACTTTCCATCTTCTGCCACCTCAAAGAGGTTTTCACCTTCAGATACGTCCTTTATTTTTCCTCTTGATTGATCTAGTGTTGCCATGAAATGGTTTTCAGCACTAGGTCTTTTTCCTTGTTTTATTTTAATTTTGCAACTAGAAAGTTTGGCATTCTCCTGACTGCAAGAAATGTTACTTGATTCCACGATGGAAGATATCTTAGGTGTTATGGGTTCGACAACATTAAGATACACAACTAAGTCATGGTCATTGGAAAA
Organism: Cryptomeria japonica; assembly: GCF_030272615.1. NCBI lineage: Eukaryota > Viridiplantae > Streptophyta > Pinopsida > Cupressales > Cupressaceae > Cryptomeria > Cryptomeria japonica. The sequence continues at coordinate 487,847,294 of NC_081414.1, forward strand.
GACATCCAATTCAGGGTTTTCTAGGTTATCCCAACCATTTAGTTTTGGATGAAGAAGGGGTAAGTCATAGTCATCGTCATTGTTAGGTGCTTCAAGGTTCATGACATAATAGTCATAATCTGGCCTAGAGTAGGTAATGTCATAGATAGAATGATCTTGAGGATAGTCTCTCCCAAGTATTCTCCAATCAGTTCTAACAAAATCAGTATTAGTATTTTGTGGTTCACACTCAAGTGATTCTTCATCTAACGTTTGTCCCTCAAACGAATGGATTATATCAACACACAAGTCTTTAATACCGCAAGTTCATTTTTGATTAATTTCAATAGATTCATTTGTATTTTGAAGTTGACATACTTGTGCACATGATATAGAGGATTCTTTTGCTAGCTTTTGTCTTCTCTCGAACTCAGCTTCTTCTGGACTAATAGTCAATCCTACTTGACTATCTCTTAGTTCTTCTATGGTTCTTCCATACCTTGGTACATCTTGCTCCTCATTTGATAGAAATCTGATATTTCTTGATGCTTGATCAATATCTATTTGTGCTTCTTGTGGTGTTACTTCTTGGTCTTTTTCATCCTCTTTCTTTTGTTGTCTTGTATATGCCTCTTTTCTCTGGATTTCTAGTTCTTCTTGTCTTCTTTCTAACTCTATCTTTTATTTTGTAAAAGACAAGTCTTCATTTGTGATAGTTGCTTGCTCTTCATTCTTTTCTTCACTTGATACACTAGATGATACATCTGGACCCCATTCATATTCATTTGAATCTCTCTTTGAACCATTTTCTAGGATTACACCACTATACCATACATGAATATTGTATGGTGCAAATAGTTCTCTGATTTCTGCCATCTCTGCTTTTACTGCTTCTGGAATATCTTGTTCAGATTTAGCATTTGCTGTTGATAATTATGTTGTTTTTTATTTGATTTTGGATATCCAAGTCCTAATTTATCTTCTTTAGATTGTGAGTGAGGACAAATAGGTTCTGAAATACCTTGTTGTTGCTTACCAATTGGTCCTTTTTCCTTCATATCACATTTTTTGCATGATCCTATAACCATTGCCATATTTCTCTATGGGAATATTGAATTCTGCAACTATTGCTATAGTTTCATTTTCATCTTTGTACAACCAACCAAGAATGTCCTTGTTTTCAATTTCATCTGCAAGTGTTCCGGCTCTAACAAATGCTCCATTAAATATTTCTTTTGATTTTTCTGAGATCTGTGGTTGGATATTTGTAGGCTTTCCATATGATTTAGGTGAAAGTGGAAAATTATGCAAATAATATTTTCCCATTCCTTCATCATTTAATTTCAGCTTTTTCTCGAAGGTTTCCCATAACTTTTCTTGAATTTCTTTGGTAGGATATACTCAACTCTGTTATGTGGAACTCTTGTATCTTGTGTTGGCTTTAGATTATTGCAATATTGGCTAGAGTCTGCAATTATAGTGACCTAAGACTTCGGTAAAAATGTCAAATTTCACGTAAAATATATGAGCTGCACTAAGGATAAAAGGGTTGAAGTGAATCCATAATGAATGGAGAAAGTGGTAGAGATGCACTTTTCACCCATACATTTTGTCTCCACTTTGACTTACATGTGAACTATTATGAATCATACATATCAAACTAAACAAGCAAACAAAATAAAAGTAGATAACAAGCACATATAAAAAATATGGACATGTATGAGGATCCACACATGCACCTTTTAGCAATAAATCCATCTTCAAATTCGTAAAGCACAAAATTCTATCAATAACAATTTATATAATTTTAAAATAGACATAAAACTATTTAACAATGTTAATAAAAGAATGCACAAAAGTAAAAGAGAGATGTAGGGTTTTGGAGGAGTCATCAACCAAAAGAAAATGATAGAGTGTTACAAAGGAGTCAACATAACCAAAATAAAGTGTGGTGGCTTTGTAGAGGAGCCATCTAAAGAAACTAAAACAAGGTTGTGAATGAGCTAAAAGAAAAAGATATAAGGCTACAAAGAAATCCATCTAAAGAAATTAATATATAGATGCAAAGAGGTCATCAAAAGAAAGGACTATAGGGTTGTGAAGGAGACATCATATCCAAAAGAGAATGATGGAGGGCTATGAAAGAGCCTTAAAGGTAGGGCTATAAGGGATTCATCATAACCACAAGAGTGATTGTAACATAATCAAGAAATACCATCAATAATATTATGTGTTGCATCCAGTTGGTTGCTTGTGAATGATTCAAATAATCATGTCATAATCTTCAATTTTGTGTTATAATTAACTGGTGAAATTAAGACAATAACTAATCAATATAGCCATAAAAATTAATCTGGCCCAATGTTATATAAATAAACTGATTTGAATTATCAATATAATATTATGAAAAACATTTTGATGGCATGATAAATTTTATTTTTACAACTTAAATATCTATAATAATTTATAATTATTATCTAATCATTGCATTACCAAGAAATATTTACATTGAGAAGCATTCACACTCATTGTATGGAGTTTAAAAATACACATCTACAAAATAAAAAATGGAAGATAAGATAAATATGCGAACTATTTTTTGTTGTTAAGTCTACATAAGGATACATCAAGAATGTTTTAATTAGGGAAGTGCTAGCATTAATTTTTTTTTAAGCTCTCCCATGCACTCTACGAATTTGTTTAGGCATCTAAAAAAATAAAATACCAATTTCGAGTATCGAAGCTCTAGATGTCTTAGCACAAATCATTTTTAACAATCTTTTGTTTTAGTTTTGCACATTTTAGAAGTGGTCATCCATTTTTTAGTGTTACAAAGAATTAACTATTAACTATATAATATAGAAGAAAATGTCTTTAAAAAAATTATTTATTGTGGATAGGCTTTAAGATTTTGAAAAAAATTATTTGTATCATATGATGGATTTGTTATTTATAGATTATTTTTTACCATCTCTTATAAAATTTAGAAATAGATGCTCAAAAAATTAGTCCTAAAATGAATTAAATAGTTTAACTTAACGATTTTTTTTAAGAAAACAATTAGCTCTAAAATTAATAAGTGTTAGGTTAGCTATGAAATGGATCAAATATCTTAGTTTTTTTTTTTCTTTATTTTGTCAAATATTATGCACAAGATGGTGAAAAAAAATTCAAACTTCAATAATAGACTTTTTTCGCACATAGACATGAATAGCTTTACACTGAAAAAATTGGACTATAAGGTGAAATGTTGAATATATGAGAGTTCATAAAATAGGTCAAAGAAACTTGGAAAGTATGCATTCTTATCAATAAGTTTTTCAATGAGCTTATAAAGTAGAAGAGAACAAATTTGATATTTTATATATTTATTGAATTTAAGTAAGGGTTATTGTTAGTTTAGGAATCGAGGTTTACTTGTATTTGGGAATTGGATTTCTTATAAATTTTAAATTGAATTTTTTTTTTCAATGATTGTCTGGGATTATTGGTGTGTCTATAGACCTTCTTGAATCTATTATTCACGTCCATCTCCATAATGCCTTCAACAAATTTGAGAATATCTTGTCCTAAAAGGTGTTTATGGAGGATGGAATTACTTTTAGAGGAAGATATCATACTATTAAAATAACAAGTGTCACAATTTTTAATTATATTTTATTAAAATTAAAATTATTACCATGCTCATTTTTTTCATCAAAATCATATTGTTGATAACCATGTTGTTCGTGGTGCCTAGATCAAAGCTTGGTTCTATTGGCTTAAGGTTGGGGATCATGCTTCCAAGGAATTCTTCTTGGCTCTATGAGCATTTCACTCCTCACCAAGCATCAAGAGAATTAAGGAAGGTCATACGGTGCTCTTTGAGCTACAAGACATTCTCTAGGCATTTGTTTGCCATTATGAGAAAGTCTTCACTACTTAAGAGGCCACACCTGAGCAAGATAGGGCTTTGCAAGAGTGCCTAAATTTTGCTCCCTCTTGGCTCTCTGAAACCAAAAAAAAATCGTGATCTATTACTCACCATTGAGGACCTCAAGGAAATTGTATTCTCCATGGCCAATGATAAGGCCCCTGGGTGCAATGGTCTTCCTTATCAAATTTACAAAGCTTATGGCCTTGTGTGGGACCTGATTTAAATAAGGTCTACTTGGAAGCCTTTCACTCTGAATCTCTTAGTCAGTTAATTAACAAAGGGAAAATCAAATTCATACCTAAGGCAGGTGACCCTGAAGGCATTTGCAACTGGCGACATATTACTTTGCTTAATGTTTCTTATAAGATTATTGCCAAGGCCTTGGCCCTCAAGATTCATCATCTTCTTGTAGAGATTTTCAACCACAAGTAGATTGGTTTCATTAAATATAGATTCATTCTAGATAACATCATTGCAGTGTGGGGAGGTATTGTAGTGCCCCTCCTTGATTCATCATTTTTTATACATTGATAGACTTAGCATAGACTCTTATATGATGTTTTATTGGATGATTATGGATCTATTTACATTCGAATGCTTATTGTCGATGCTAGACATTTCATATTCATAGTTGACACATTATGGTTTATATGGATGATGATACATTTAGGAATTTTATGTTGATGGACATATGCTTGGTTATCTTTATGCACTCTTTATATATATGAGAGGTTAAAATCTACTTATGATGAGATCGTGTTATGTGTTAACCCTACTTTATGCTTTGTGAGATATGATGATGTTATTGGGATGTTATGGTTGCCATGATTGTATTATCATTGTATTTGTGGAAGAGATGATATTATACCACTCATTTATGAGCTAGGTGTGATGTTGTAACTCTCTTTCACTTGTCTGATTATTTTATGTTATATGGAATGTATATGTTGTATGGACATTGGTGTTGTGCAGGATTGTAGGTACTAGACATTGACTCCACCTAGCTTCACATGCCTGAGCGTGTCTTTAATCTCAATGACAAGTTGATCGGAGGTGACATGAGACCCTACTACACACTCTAGGCTTAGTTGGTACCTTGTCAGTCATGTGTCTTGGCTATAGTTGCCTTGTTAGGCATCATGTGGTATTTTATGTGATCCCTCTATTGGGGTTCTTTGCAACATTGTAGTTATTAATTAATTGATTTATATAGTTTATTAATATTAAAATTTAAATTGAGGGTTGGTCTTGATATTTAATTTTAAATGTGTAATTTAAATGTTGAGGGTTTATTATTTATTTTTCTGGGCTTATATTTAATTGAGCTCTTTATATGATTTACAGTGTTTGATTTATTTATTTAATTATTGGTTTATTGGTTATTGGCTTATTTATTTATTGTTTAATCTTTTACTCATTTATTTTATTATTTATTTTACTTACCCTCTTATCCTATTGGCTTTGAGAATTGGATTTGGAGGTTAATATTATTTTATTATATTCTACCTCGGTTTTTGTAATGGTTGGTAGAGTTTATTATATTTTTAGTTGTTCGTGATGAGTTATGGTTTTTGGTTGATTTTTATTTATATGAAGTTCTAAGATTTCGGGAGGTTGCTTGGTTGAAGATTTTATTGGAATTCTATTGCTTGGGTTGGAAATGGGGTTTTCTATGTATGCGTGAAGGTTGGAGTTTGGTCTTGGTTGGATTGAATTTGTGGATTGCTCTTCTGCAACTTTCTTTTGTCCATATTTTTCATTTCCAGGTTGGAGATTTTGGACCTTCTTATGCATTTTGATTTCAAAAAGATTGTATTCATTGTGTTTATGGAAAGAATGATTGTTGGGTGTTAAATAAATGGTTGATTTGGTGATTTATGCATTGTTGTATTTTTATTCTTGAAGGGAGTATGGGTTCTTAGGTTGAGGAGAATTTGGTCTTGGCTTTAGGTGTACGGCCATAAATGCATATTGGCAGTGCTCCAGATTCAAGTCAAGTGCAAGAGGCATGCAGTCACAGACATCGGGATTTGCTAGGAGTCACCCTTCATCATTTAAGGGTGGACGATATCAGCAGTAGAAGAAGAATTTTCAGAGTCAGAATTTTGTTTGTGGTGGTAGGTCCTAGGGAAAAAAGGATCGCAATAGGCAACGTGTTCAGTGTTTTCATGTTCCTCAACCATCTCAGAGTTCTTAGTAGAACTCAAATAGACGCAGTTTCCAACAGTCCAATGCACCTTCAGTGAGCAGAGGTTTCAACAGAGGAGGTTGTTTCACTTGTGGGTAATAGGGTCACATTGCAGTGCATTTCCCTCAGAGGTCTACTCGGATGTCAGGTCAGAGATCTACAACTTCAGAACCTACAGTGGGAGATGTAGGGAGATCTCATCGAGTCTTTGCAACGATTGATAACTCTTAGGTTGAGCATCAAGGTACAATTATGGAGACATCAGATAAGATAGGTGGTATTTCTTCTCCAATGTTGTTTGATTCAGGTACTTTAGATTCTTTTATTTCTCCATTTTTAGTAGAGCGATGCGAACTCTCGATGGCAAAGTGCTTCAGATTATTTTATTTCTCTACCTTTAGTAGAGAGATGTGAACTCTCAATGGAAAAGCAAGCTGATAAGTGGCAGGTTGAGTTAGCTATAGGTTCCAGGGTGGCAATGGACTCTCTTTTTCATGATTGTATGTTGGATTTAGGAGTTTGCTTCACCACTGTGGACCTTCATGCTCTTTCTTTGGGATCCTATAGTGTTGTGTTGGGTATGGATTGGCTTCAGGAACATCAGGCTAAGATTAATTGTCGTTGTAAGAGGGTGTAGTGTCTTGGCAATGGTGGTGAGAGAGTGGAGATTATGGGTGTGCAGATACCTATTTCTCTCCGCATGATTTCTACTATGCATTTGAAGTGGTGTGCAGAACAAGGATGTCAGTTGTTTGTAGCTACGGTGAATAATTTGGATGAGGGAGAGAGTCGGGATGATCTCTTTCATTGTCATCCTATTCTTTAGGAGTTTTCAGATGTGTTCCCTAGCGAGATCCCAGGTATGCCACCTAAGTGTGACATTGATTTTCGGATAGACCTAGTTCCCGGAGCAGAGCCGATTTCTAAGGCACCTTATCGGATGACTACTCAGGAGTTGAGTGAGTTGTGGTTGCAGTTGAAATATTTTTTAGCTAAGGATTCATTTGTCCCAATGTTTCTCCATGAGGAGCACCAATTTTGTTTGTTAAGTAGAAGGATGAATCTCTTCGTTTGTGCATAAAGATTACCGACAGTTGAACAAGGTGACGATGAAGAATCGTTATCCTTTGCCAAGGATTAATGATATTTTTTTTATCAAATTAAGGATGTTAAGGTCTTCTCCAAGATAGACCTTAAGTCAGGTTATCAACAGTTGCAGATTCATGAGGCGGACATTCATCGGATAACCTTTCACACACGTTACGGACATTATGAGTTTACAGTGGTTCATTTTGGGCTTACTAATACGCCTTTAGTTTTCACGAGTTTGATGAATGGAATGTTCGAGACATACCTTCATATATTTGTTCTTGTGTTCCTTGATGATATTTTGATATATTTGAGGACTATGGAGGAGCATGAGGAGCATATGAGGCAAGTGTTGCAGTGTCTTTGTGAGAATCAGTTGTATGCTAATTTGGATAAGTGTGAGTATTTTCAGACTGAGGTGAAATATCTAGGCCATTTTATTTTAGGAGAGGGTATCATAGTGGATCCCTCTAAGATTTAGGCGATTGTGGATTGGCCAGAGCCTACTAATGTGGGTGAGGTTCACAATTTTATGGGTTTTGCAGGATATTATCGTTGGTTTGTTTAGGGATTTCAAAGGAAAGGGAAGCAGTTTGTTTGATCAGAGCAGTGTGAGATAGATTTCCAAATTCTTAAGGAGCGTCTGACTAGTGCACCTCTTTTGGTAGTGTCAGATCCACCAAGAGATTGTGTTGTGTGGACGGATGCTTCCTTGGAGAGCAATCCTTATGCAAGATAGTTGCATGATTGCCTATGAGTCTCACAAACTCAAGGATCATGAGTTGAACTATCCCTCATGATTTGGAGTTAGTAGCAGTTGTTCATGCTTTGGTGAGATGGAGGCATTTTTTCTTGGGCATCGGTTCGATTTGCACAATGATCACCGTAGTTTGCAGTATATCTTTACACAGCCAAACCTGAATGCCAGGTAGCATTAGTGGGTGGAGTTTCGAATTTGTGAGTATGATTTTGAGGTTAAGTACATCAAGGGAAAGGAGAATGTTGTGGCGGATGCATTGAGTCATAGGAGGCATGAGTTGTCAGCGATGACTCTTAGCGTGGATTTGAGGAGTCGAATTCTAAGTGCGCTTCCTTCAGATGCTTGGTATCAGGAGGTTAGTGTGAATATTTCTCCAGGGAGAGATTTAGAGGGGATATATGCAGGTTATTCCTTAGATTTAGATGGTCTTCTTCATCATTTGGGATGTCTTTATATTCCACCTTCAAATGGACTTCATGTTTTGATCTTGAAAGAGGCATATCGTGCACCTTACTCGACACATCCAGGTGTCAAGAAGATACGTGTGGATCTTCGACAATTGTATCATTAGTCTGACATGAGACATAATAGAGAAAAAATTTTGTCTCGATGTTTGGAGTGTCAATGAGTGAAGGCAGATTACTAGCATCTCGTAGGTTTGTTGCAGTAGAAACTGGTTCTAGAGTGGAAATGGGACATCATTTCAATGGACTTTAGTGTTGGTTTGTCAATGTCTTCTCATCGAAATGATGTTATTATGGTAATCATGGATAGATTGACCAAGGTGGCACACTTTTCTCTGATTCAATCTTCCAGCAACGATAGTGGCTCGAGTTTTCTTGGAGGATATCGTGAGATTGCATGGTATTCCTCATCAAATCATATCAAATCAAAATCTAGTGTTCACCTCAGCGCTATGGACTTCTCTTCAACATGATTAGGAGCTTCATTGAACTTTAGTTCAATGTATCATCCAGAGACACATGGGAAGACTAAGAGAGTTAATCAGATTCTTGAGGATATGCTTCAGATGTATGTTATGGATAGACAGTCATGTTGGGAGGACTACCTATATTTGGTGGAGTTTACCTATAATAATGGTTATCATAGTTTGATTGGCATGTCTTCTTTTCAGGCTTTGTATGGTTGACCTTGTCGTACACCTTTTGAATTGGGATCCTTTGGAGGATAGAGTGCTCTTACGATCAGAGATGGTACAAGATATGTAGCAGAAGGTGACTTGTATTCATGAGTATTTGGTGGCAACACAAAATATACAAAAGAAGTATGCAGATGCTCATTGTGTGGATTGATAATTTTCTATTGGAGATAAGGTGTTTTTGAGGGTTCGTCTATGAAAGAGTCCTATCCGTTATGGAAAAGGCTCTAAGTTGGCACCTCATTTTGTTGGACCATTTGAGGTTTTGGAGAGGATCGGTCCTCTAGTTTATCATCTTGCCTTGCCACCCAGCTTGTCTCACATCCATGATGTGTTTCATGTATCAGTTTTGAGGCCATATTTCCCTGATGTGACCCATGTTTTGGATTGGAATGCCTTGTAAGTAGAGGACATGCAGATTTATTTGGAGCATGTGCGCATTCTGTAGTGTTGGGGGCTAATCCTCAGGGGTCACAATGTAGAGAAGGTAAGGGTCCAATGAGACCTGAATGACGACTCTTCAGTGACTTGGGAGGATGCAACATGACTAAGAGAGCTCTTTCCCTATTTGTTCTTAGGCTTCTAGGAGTAACGCTACACAAAGGGAGGGAGGATGTAGTGCCCCTCCTCGATTCATCATTTATTTTATGCATTGATAGACTTAGCATAGACTCTTATATGATGTTTTGTTGGATGATTGTGGATCTATTTGCATTCATATGATTATAGTTGGTGCTAGACATTTCATATTGATAGTTGACACATTATGGTTTATATGGATGATGATACATTCAAGGCTTTTATGTTGATGGACATATGCTTGGTTATCTTTATGCACTCTTTATATATATGAGAAGTTAAAATCTTCTTATGATGAGATCATGTTGTGTGATAACCCTACTTTATGCTTTATGAGATATGATGATGTTATGGGGATATTATGGTTGCTATGATTGTATTATCATTGTATTCATGGAAGAGATGATATTATACCACTCATTTATGAGCTAGGTGTGATGTCGCAACTCTCTTTCACTTGTCTGATTATTTTATGTTAGATGCATTGTATATGTTGTTGTATGGACATTGGTGTTATGCATGATTACAAGTACAAGACATTGACTCCACCTGGCTTCATAGGTCTAAGCGTATCTTTAATCCCAATGGCAAGTTGATCGGAGATGACATGAGACCCTACCACACACTCTAGGTTTAACTGGTACCTTGTCAGTCGTGTGCCTTGGCTACAACTGCCTTGTTAGGCATCATTTGGTATTTTATGCGATCCCTATGTTGGGGTGCTTTGTGGAGTTGTGGTTATTAATTAATTGATTTATATAGTTTATTAATATTAAAGTTTAAATTGATGGCTGGTCTTGATATTTAATTATAAATGTGTAATTTAAATGTTAAGGGCTTATTATTTATTTTTGTGGGCTTATATTTAATTGATCTCTTTATATGATTTATAGTATTTGATTTATTTATTGGTTTATTAGTTATTGACTTATTTATTTATTTATTGTTTAATCTTTTACTCATTTATTTTAATATTTATTTTACTTACCCTCTTATGCTATTAGCTATGAGAATTGGATTTGGAGGTTAATATTATTTTATTATATTGTACCTCGATTTTTGTAATGGTAGGTAGATTTAATTATATTTTTTATTATTTTTGAGTCGATTGTGATGAGTTATGGTTTTTGGTTGATTTTTATTTATATGAAGTTCTGAGATTTTCGGGAGGATGTTTTGTTGAAGATTTTATTGGAATTCTATTGCTTGGGCTGGGAATGGAGTTTGCTATGTATGTGTGAAGGTTGGAGTTTGGTCTTGGTTGGATTGAAGTTGTGGATTTCTCTTCTGCAACTTTCTTTTGTCCATATTCGTCATTTCCAGTTCGAAGATTTTGGACCTTCTTATGCATTTTGATTTTGAAAATATATTATTCACTGTGTTTGTGGAAAGAATGATTATTGGGTGTTAAATAAATGGTTGATTTGGTGATTTATGAATTGTTGTAGTTTTATTCTTGAAGGGAGTCTGGGCTCTTGATGTTGTGAGTTGTCGTGAATGGTCCTTTGGTCCTTAATACTATGCATTATCATGGAAATCAATCTTTTTGGATTTATTCTTGTTTCTTGACATTTTGGTATCCCTTGCCCTTGTTATGCATTTTGTGTTTCACATTTTACTTCATGTAATGTCATGAGTTGAGTTTTGAGGTTCTTGGAAGATTTCAATTATGTGAATATGCTTTGTGTGATGTCGGGAAGCTTATACCTTGATTTGGTTTGTTGGTCATTCATCTTGAATCGGTAATCTTGTTTTGGGATGATTTGCATCCCATGAACTTTTGTATGAAGTCATAATTTGTTTCTGGACTAATTTTAGACTTAATCATTTGATTTTATTTATGTCAGAGTCGATTTTTGTTCTCTGATACATATGCGCTATTCTGGTGAATGAAAGTGCTAAAATTTGTGTCATGTGCGCTATATTGGGTCATATATGCACTATCATGTTCCTTGCATGCGCTAATCTGCTTAGCATATGCACTGCAAAAAGTTTTATATGTGCTATACTATTTTGTAAATGTACTAAATTGTGGTTTATAAGCGTTGTACTAGTTAATGAAGGCACTAGAGTTTTGAGTAAATGTGCTATAGTATGTTGTGCATGTGCTAATTTTTTGTTTTCATATTTCTATGTCGAATTTGCTTTATGATTCCTAGTGTTGTTCTCAGATTGATTTATTTGCTCATATATGCATCTATGTATTATTTCTGACTTTTTGAGCAAGATGGATGTGCCTTGCTATTGATTATTGTGCTCATATTTGATATATGCAGATATTGAGATTATTGGATATTATATGGTTCCATGGTTGCTTGTGTATGAGTTTGTGGTTATTGGCATTGTGATATACATTTGTTTGAGTATTATTTTGGAAAGGAACCTTTGGATGGTTGTGACACGAGTTCTTTGAGATCCTATGTGCTATGTTTATGTTTTACCCCAAGGTATAGGAACATAATAGGGGGACTGGGCTTCCAGGTGGGTGTCGAGTTCATGAGAGATAGATCACCAAGTTCTCCCTTGTGTAGGGTGTCGGGGTCTAGTTCGCCATGAAATCTCATTGGAAGTTTATTTCTAAACAAGTGATAATCTTAAATAATTAATAATTTAGATGGGTTGGGTAGTAGGTTTACACATTAATAAGATAATAAATGTTTTTGGTGCCCCACTAATGGCTTAGAGTTCTATTACAGGCCCAAGATGAGATTGGGAAGACCTTGGAGAGGCAAACCAAACTCCCTTGATTCTCTTGAAGGTTGAGACAATTTTGCATGGGCATCACGGGTGGTGGGGCGTAAGTGTGTGTGTAAAAGAGTGAACTTGTAGATGCAAGCACAACACTTCAATTAAGTCATTATATGCATGGTTAGTAATTAATAATCAATAAGAAATAAACCATAGCAAAGCGACTAATTGCCTTCTAAAAGATGCGAGTATAAGATTGCTCTTAGATTTTTATAAGCAATACCAATGACTAGACTTCACCAAGATGAAGGATTTAATCTATATGATATTAAGCTATATGGATGCAAGATGGATGAGTAATTCAAGCAAATTCAAACAAACAATGCATGCAAGCAATAATGAATGTAAAATGGATGCAAGTAATCTAAAAAAGCACAATGATTTCAATGACTCCAGAGCAAAATTAGCGTGATAATAATTTCCAAGCATGTTCTCAAAAATCTTTGGGGTGAATTGGAATGAGAGCTGAAGACTGAATTTATAGAGAATTACAAAAAACTCAATTTAGGATTAATTGAAAATAATCGAGAAATCAGGTTGAGTTAACCTTGAGATAGATTCCAATTATAGTTTAATTGAAATGCATTCAAATTAGAAGTCCAAGTTGCATTGGAAAATAATAATAAATTAATTCCATGCATATCTGATAAAAATAGATAATTCTTCAATTTAATCAAGAAAAGAGTTTTCTTAATGCAACTGAACTTCTTTTTCTAAAAAGATTTGAGTTCCAATTTTAGAGAATAATTCAACAATTCAATTAAATTGCTTTTTCTGATTTCAAGTTCTAAATTTAGAAAAAAAGAAATAATATCTCAAGTTTGATTTCTCTCTCAATTCAATTCTTTTGACTTTTGTTTTGTTTCAATTCAACTCTTTGTAATAAATTAATTCATCTTTTGTAATAAATTAATCCTAATCGCATGATTGAATGGCAAATTTATTAATTAATTAAATATGCAAAGATATTTAATAAATTAAAATGGGGTAGTTGATCAAAATGATTATTCTTGAAATAATTCAATTAATTAAATAAATATTTAATTAATACTGAGTGGTTGATTTGCCATGTGATTTTTGATAATTAAAGAATTAATAATGTGCTCAAGATTGATTTAATTGCCTTTGGTTAGGATCTTGGTGATGTTGTCGAGATTAGGGGCCCATGGTTTAGATGACCAATTTTAGGGTATTACATTTGCCCCTCTTTGAATTAATGTGTGAGCAGCGCTTTGATTCAAAGAATGTGTGATGTCTAGGAGATGCTAGTTCTGAACTTGATTGATCACAAACTAGATAAAAAGTGAGGTGTTAGCTTGATTCGAAGTGACAAAGCTAAATGAGGTTTGATTAAAGTGATACCGATCCCGAACTTGATTGAACTGAGGAACGATAGAAAACAAAGATACCAAACTTGAACTTGATTGATCAAGAAGCGGATCTTACTAATCTAGAACTTGATTGATCTTAGATACAATGAATGATGATAAAAATCGATCTTGAACTTGATTGATCAAGACACGATGAACGAAGAATAAACCATCTAGCTTGATCAAAAAATGAATACTGAACACCTGCTTAGATTTAGAATGACCAAAGAAACTCTTTAAACTTTTGATTGAGTTTAAACGAATAATCAGTTTGATTTGAAGCGATGAAACTGATTAATGTTAAGAGATTAATTTAGATGAAAGACAAATATCAGCTTGATTTGAAGCGATGAAACTAATTAATGTTAAGAGATTAATTCAAATGAAAGACAAATATCAACTTGATTTGAAGCGATGAAACTGATATGCCCCTAGCGATTGATTGATTCAGATGATCGAGAGATTTCAACTTGATGTGAAGCGATGAAGTTGAGATGCCCCTTAACAATAAGGATTTTTTCCTTTAATTGGAAAGATTTTTCTCGACTTTTGATGAATATTTGAAAAAAATTCTCGACTTGTGAGATGTGAAGTCATAAGGTCATGAGTATGCCCCCTCGGAGTGAAATCGAAAGATAGCGAGGGAAGTTGATTATAGGCAATTGTTTGGCGAAGATAAATTATTTGAGCACAAATTGATTTTGAGGATTTTTCTGAAGATTTGGCAATGATTGATGAGAAAATGAGCGTAGAGTTGATTGGTAGAATTGAAATTGATATAAGATTCAGTGTTTTGGAATTGAGCGCAATTTGAAGAAAGAATGAGCATTAATGAAAAAAGCGCGAAGTGGTCAAAATTGTGAAATTGACTAGCAAGATGATCTCGAATTTCGATTTCGATCCCGAAAATGGAATCAGAGCAGGCACATTAGCCAAGGGTACAATTTTCGTGTCCATCGGAGCAAGTTGAAAAATTAGGTTTTAGGCTATATATAGGACAAAAGTGTCATTTTCAATTCATTTTAACCCTCCAAGTTTGAAAATTCAAAAAGCCTTCTAAGAAGAAAAATGGTGGTCCCTACTCGTCAGCATGGATTTGAGTGCCAGAGAAGACATAATCGACCCCGAAACTATGAGCTAGCGGTAAGTGACCGATCTTTAGCCTCTTTATGTTTCCAATTTTGAATTTTTTTTGTGTATTTTGCATGTTTTTGACGGGTTTTAGGTTGGGTTTCTCGGTTTATCGTGCGAGACAGGACCTGTCTCATACGAGAAACTGGAAATGTTTGTTTTATCATTTCAATCCATTAGAATTGTCGTATGAGAGCAACCCTTGTGTCGTACGACAGGTCGGTTAGAAGACCATTTTGTCGTGCGATGTATAAAACTTTGTCATTTGGGGCTGTTTTCTCGTACGAAGGCCATTCCTGACTCATACGAGATTTTGTTTAACTGTGTTTTGTCGTTCGGAAAACAGTGACAATTTTTGAAAGTGTAAACATGAAATTTTGGTTTTGTATTTAACTTATTTGGATTTGCGTGATGTTTAACTTCTCTTGTAGGATAATTTGGAATGTTTTCTAATGTTCGTTGTTGGGTTTTGTAAGTTTGTTTACCTACTGTGCTCTTCAGATGTGTATATCCACCCATGATGGCTTTAGTTCGGGATTTGTCTGAGGTTGAGCAGGCTCATGTTGATTTATGTGGCTTGGCTCATTTGATAAGGTTACTTGATATCCGTGTGAACCACGGGATGCTCATGGCGTTGGTAGAACAATTTCATTCAGAGCATAATACCTTTCATTTGCCAGTTGGGGAGTTGACCATCACTTCTGAGGATATGTACAGGATCCTTCGTATCCCTTTTGCTAGGGATAAGGTGGACTATGATACCGCATTGTTACCTGGACTGCAGGCACTGAGGAATGTATTCAGGGATCCAGATATCTTGACTCATTCTATGAGTTGGGATATACTGATGAGCAGGTACAGTGAGGAGTATCCACTGGCATGTGTCTTAGTAGGTTTTATTGGGTGCTTTTTGATGCTAGATCGAGGGCAGCAGGGTTTCCAGAGCGGATGGGGTCGGATGCTCGAGCGATTGATAGAGTCCCCTCAGAGACTTGGTTGGGGTTCTTGCTTACTGGCCCACATGTATCGAGAGATGCATGAGATCGTTTATAGAGAGGGGCGGAGCATGGCTGCTGGGGTGTACATTTTGCAGGTGTGGGCTTGGGAGCACCTTCCCGTGTGTCGGCCGATAGTGATAGACAACAGGGAGCCAAGACAGCCGGTCATCTTTAGATATGTTGGATATATTACGCAGCCCCATCTGGGCAAGACAAACTTCTGGAGATGGCAGCTCGATGACTTGATAGCTGTCGTATGGTGACCATATAGAGGTTTAGAGCCATGGGATGACTGGCGGGCAGTGCGCATAGATCTATTTGTCACACACCCACTGATTGGGAGATCGTAGACTGTTGTGGAGCGATTCGTCGTTTCACGAGTGATGAGGCAGTATGGCCGGCCTCAGGGGATCTCATAGGAGTTTACAACATATGCTAGGTATGCTAATGAGGAGAGGTAGGGTTGGGCACCTAGGCTATCTTATGCCTTGGCTATGCAGGAGCTGACAGGTTTACACCGCCTGAGGTGGGATTACCTGGAGGACATAGCAGATGCAGGGGTATTGCCCCAGTATAGGGATTATTTGTAGCAACATCCATTCCCTCGGTTTACGGATCCTGGAGAGCATGCTCCTCATATCGAGGATGTGGAGGATGATGCCCCTGCACCGACACAGGGACAGGCACAGAGACAGGGTCATAGGCAGGGATAAGGCCAGAGACCGGCTGCTCCACGACAGACTGGTGGTGATCCTAGTGCCAGTAGTAGCGGAGTGCAAGCTGACATTGGACAATAGAGGGGTGAGGGTGGATCCCTTGGGAGAGTAGGCATGAGGTTGGGTGGGGGAGAGGACGAGTGAGCAGCTCTGAGGCAGGTTTGTCAGCGGCAAGAGGAGCAGGGTGGAGCCATAGGTGGAGATGGTGGTGGAGATGGCGGTGGAGAGCCTGTGAGAGAGAAGGGGGCCGACACGGGTCGGTCGATGAGAGCACGTCTTGCAGAGCTACAGTCACAGTTGTTAGTGGCGCAGACTCAACTGGCGGAGCGAGACTGACAGCTGGCCGAGGTGAAGACTGAGCGTGATCACCAGATTGCGGCTTTGAGAGCAAAATCGAGAGTAGAGATAGAGTCTCTACGACAAGAGGTCCTTCTCCAGAGCAGTAGGGCATCTTATTATGTAGCCGCGTATAGTGCTGTAGTTCCTGTTGCACAGCAGGTGCAACCTTATTCGCAGTATATGGCCAGATCAGAGGGAGCACGAGCACCTCGACAGGATCCCGGGCATCAGGCTCCTCCTTCTCCACCAGGGGATGAGGGAGAGGGTCCCAGCTAGATGATTCTTTTTGTAGCTTGGATATTTTTTTGTAGACACACCCATTTTTTTGTAGCCTATACGATTGTTGCTCCGATGGGAGTTTGTACATGTCATTGGACATCATTTTGTACTCTTAGACTTGAGATGATATATATATATATACGAGATCCGATTTGACTTCATTGTACTTGTGTCAATTCGATTATAAGATGTTTCTATATGCTTTATTCTATATGTATGCATTTCTTTTTCAGCATGAATGTATGTATTACAAATGATAATGGATGTCTATGTTTTTGTTTCTTTTCATATGCAAATAAATGAATGAAAATGAGCAGTGCAATTTTTATTTTATTTTTCTATGTAATAAGATGAATACAAATGATTAATAATAAAATGAATGAATCTATATGAAATGTTATGTATGCAGCTAAACATCTCAAAACACAAGTACTCGATCGGAGAAATAATGATAAATAGACCACTTAGCGTAAGAAATGACGATGCTTTCAGCTCTCATTTTGAAGATAAAGAGATTATTATTATCACACCAAAATCACCCTAGATTCACTAAATGCAGAATGAAATGCAAAATGATATGCAAAATGCAACCTAAACCTAGTCACTGGATTTAAAATACTTAAGATTCATCACTGAGCATAACGAACACAACAGGCAAGGTAGAGTTCCTTTCTTTTTCAATGTGCAATATTAATTATCTTGTCTGCAATGACCCTTTTTTTGTTCATATCCTTGGACAGATTTCGTAAGGACCCGAATTGCATCATAAAGAAATTCCCTCAAAACAGACAAAGAAATGACATGGACCTCCTTGTAGCATACAAATAAGCGGAGTCAAGGTATGTGAGGCGATTTCACCTTAATGTGAAGGCTCTTATCATAGACACCCAGCTAATTTATATGTTTCCAGATCATCGGGATCATTCCTACAAGTAGAAAACAAAGAAAATATTATGCCCCCAATCCTTGCACCTCTTAGTCAATACAGACTTCCTCGAGTTACTCAAGGGGATAATAATAAAAAACCAATATAAAAGACAACATACAAAGAAAATTTTCCATTCATAGCTCAAACTGTTTGGTAATTGTTCTTCGTTATGTTGTTTTGCTTGTGAACTCAGTGATAAAAACTCTGTAGTAGTCAGGAGACAGGTGACTGACTCAGAGTGGTTGACCAGGTTTCACTGACGGAAATAATGACTTGGTTGACACTGCTTAGGATATGTAATGTGCTCTGTCGAGTAACCTAAGACTAGGACATTGATCTGTTTCAAGTCACGAGGGTTCCAACGAACCAGGATGTCACAAAAGTGACTAAAAATATGTACAAGCGAAAGAAAAAGATACTTGAAAGTGGGAAATGCCAATGTTGCGTTGATAGATGGAGCGCTTGAGTACAAGAGGCACCTATTTGCCAAGTTTTCACCTATTTGGCAGAGAGTCATCATCATCATTTTTTTTACCAAGGTGCCTGTTTACCAGGTTTTCACCAAGGCATTTTCTCTCTTTATATATTTTTTTTCTCTTTTTCTTTTTTTATTAATTTTTTTTGTATTTTATGATTTTTCCATTTTTTTTTTCTTTTTTTCAAGACTTTTCCAATTTTTAGGATTTTTTTCAGGACCTTTTCAGCTGTACAGTTTGCTGGAGCAGAGAATGCTAAGTAAAGAATCTTTTCAGGTGGATGGTGTTAATTGGTTCTTGGAGTTGTTCTCCTTCCGATGTTGAGAGTTGATAGGCACCAGAGCCGAAGACTGCAGTAACGATATAGGGACCCAACCAGTTGGGTTCAAACTTCCCTTTGTTGTCTCGAAACTATTGATTTTTTGGATTTTCTCTAAGAACTAGGTCACCAACTTGAAATTCTCTTTGTCAAACTTTCTTGTTATACCCTCTAGACATTCTCTTATGATACACTCTGAGATGATCAAACGCCACTTGTCGACGCTCATCCAACAATTTGAGTTCTTGCAATCTAGATATTCTACGATCTTCATCAGTAACAAGACCTTGCAACGAAACTCTTAGAGATGGTATTTCTACTTCAATAGGTAATACTGCTTCGGACCCATACACCAAAGAGAAAGGTGTAGCCCTAGTAGGTGTTCTGATACTTGTTTTGTAAGCCCATAGTGCCAGATTGAGCTGCAGATGCCGATCTTTCCCGGATTTGTTCACTGTTCTGTGCAAGATAGTCAGTAGGTTTTTGTTAGACGCCTCGGCTTGTCCATTACCTTGAGGGTAATATACTGATGACCAGTGTTGCTTTATTTTGAATTTCTCACAAAGTTCATCCAGGTCTTTATTCTTGAACTGTCCTCTATTATCAGTCACAATGGACGAAGGTATCCCATACCTGCAAATTATATAGTTTAGGATGAATAAGGCGACTTGTTTACCAGTTGCTTTGATGAGTGGAATTGCCTCTACCCACTTGGTGAAATACTCAATGGCCGTTATGATGAATTTATGTCTATTGGATGAAGCAGGATATATCTGACCAATAAGATCAAAGACCCATTGCTGAAAAGGCCAGTGTGTAATGAATAGTATGAGATCCCTCGCCGGGGCATGTATGAGATTTCCATGAAGCTGACATTTCTCACAAGTCTTAGCAAATTTTATGGCATCTTTTTCCATATCTGGCCAGTAGTAGCCAGCCCGTAATAGTTTCTGAGCTAAAGTAAAACCATTCGAATGAGATCCACAAATACCTTCATGGACTTCCGATAATGCACGTTTTGATTCTTCAGTTTCTAGACATCTAAGAAAAGTACCGTCCAAACCTCGTCTAAATAAATCATTAGCTATGATAACATATCATGAAGCATTTTGAGTTAGGTTTCTTTTCTCATTATGAGTAAGGTTTTCAGGGATAATTTGGTTACAAAGATAGGAATAGATGTGGCTGTATCGGGATGAATCGTGTCCAATAATAGAACAGACTATTTGGGTCTCAGGAGAATCATAAGCAGGGTAATATAACTCTTCCACCAGGAAATCAAAGCGAAAATTGGACTCTTGTAGCTTAGGTATAGATGCCAAGGTAGCCATAGCATCGGCTACTCTATTCGCTGGTCTAGGAATTTGTTGGAATGATACAAAAGAAAAATACTTCTTGAAATCATCTACCATCCTCTTATAAGGCATCAATTTCTCATCCCGAGTCTGATATGTATCATTGATTTGATTGATGACCAGCTGAGAATCTCCAAAAATATGTAATTCAACAACCTTCCATTCAATGGCTAGTTTTATTCCATTTACTAGTGCTTCATATTCTGCAATGTTGTTTGTGCAAGGGAATAGAATATTGTAAGACTTTGGAATTGAGTACTTCTGAGGAGTAATGAATAGTTTGCCAGCACCTGAACCATTTTGAGTAAAGGACCCATCAAAGAACATCTTGCAGGGTTGTTGAGTAAGATGCATTATTGATTCATCTAGGAACTCAATGTGTAGTGGTTGAGTATCCTCAAGTGGAGCTTCAACAAGTTGATCAGCAATTACCTGTCCTTTTATGGCTTTGCGTTCCACATATTCAACATCAAACTCTGTAACGATCATTACCCACTTTGCCAATCGTCCAGTGAGTGTTGCTTTATTAAGAAGATACTTGAGTGGATCAATTTTGGCCACCAACTTGACTAACTGTGCGAGCATATAGTGCCTCAATTTTTGTGATGCGAAGACTAATGCCAAGCATGCTTTTTCTATTATATTGTAGTTCATTTCATAAAACACCAATGTCCTGCTGATGTAATAAATAGCTCTTTCCTTTTTGTTGTCATCCTATTGCGCCAGAAGTGCCCCCAATGATGAATCAATTGCTAATATGTATAAGATTAATGGTTTACCTTGAATAGGTGGCATCAATATCAGTGGATTTGACAGATACTCTTTGATTTGCTGAAGATGTTGTTCACATTCTTGATCCCAATTGTATAATACGCCTTTCCTTAGTACCTTTGTAAAAGGTTGAGCTTTGTTTGCTAGTTGAGAAATAAATCTTCTAATGGATTGGAGACATCCCTATAGACTTCTCATTTGACTGATGTTCTTTGGAGGCGGCATTTCCATTATAGCCTGGACCTTCTCAAGATCAACCTCGATGCCCTTCTTTGAAATGATGTAGCCAAGTAGTTTACCAGATGTCATTCCGAATGCACACTTCTTTGGATTTAATCGGAGCTTGAACTTTTCCATTCTGTCAAGTATAGGACCTAACTCTTGAATATGCGTTGACCTTTTCATAGTCTTCACTAAGGTGTCATCAACATAATCTTCCATATTCTTATGCATCATGTCATGAAAGATAGTTGTAACTGCTCTTTGATAGGTCGCTCCTGCGTTCTTTAACCCAAATGGCATAACGTTCCAGCAAAAGGTTCCCCATGCACAGGTGAAAGCTGTCTTTTCTTGATCTCCAGGAGCGATTTTAATCTGATTGTAGCCAGAGAATCCATCCATTAGTTAGTACATCTCATACCCAGCTGTCATGTCGACTATCATATCAATATTTGGCAATGGAAAGTCATCTTTTGGACATGCTTTATTGAGATCTCTAAAATCTGTACAAACTCTGATAGATTTATCTGCCTTTGACACAGGTACTATGTTGGAAATCCATTCAGCATAATCTATCGCTCTGATAAATCCAGCTTTGAGTAGTTTCTCTAGTTCAGCTTTGACCAATAGTACGACATGCGGGTGCATCTTACGCAGTTTTTGTTTAAATGGTTTTACACTTGGTGTGATTGAGAGATGGTGCATAATGAGATCGGGATCCAAGCCTGGCATATCAGAGTATGTCCATGCAAAATTTATTTTCTTCTCTAGGAATAGCTGAGTGAAATCCTTCAATTCCTCTGCTGATAGTGATTGAGCTACGTGAATAATTTGTGGTGTGTCTTGATTCCCGATATTCATTGACTGAGTTGGCTCGATCAATATGGAAGACCGCTCTTGAAAATGACTGGGTAGTATACCAAGTATCTCACCTTCAGGTGCCTCAGAGATGTTTTCACCTTTGGGTACATCCTTTATTTTCTCTTTTTTAGATTCTGACACCGCCACAATGTGGTTTTCGCCATCAGATCTTTTATTTTTATCTTTCTTGTTTTTGCGACTAAGATACTTGATATCCTCTTCAATCATATTTTCACTCCATTCACTAGTGGAAGAGTTAATAGGTTCGATTGCATTGAGATAATAGGATAATGTATAGTCATTGGCAAAAATAGGTATATCCATGGGTTGATTTTGTAAAGTATAGTCAATCAATTCGGGATGTATTAAGGACAAATTTTGTATAGGTTCAAGAGCGTTCACGGTATTGTTATCACAGCTGCGGATTGAAAAGTCGAGTTCCAGAATGATACCTTGCATAAGTGTCTCGAGACCAAGAAGAGTTAGATCATGATTATTAAAGTTCACGTTAATATTTAATCGATCTAATCCAATAGGCATACTTATAACATCATTGACTAAGTCAGACTAGACGTCATGTCATGGTTTAACAACAATAAGACTAGTAGGCAATTTTTCATTGCTTGTATCAGATGATTTAGAATTTGAGGATGAGTGGGTATCATCATGAACAGGACTGTCATTAGAGTCATCAAAATCATCAGAGTTATCTGATGAAGTTTCCAAGTCTCTTTCAGGTGATTTAGTAAGCATATGTATGGTATCAATACTAACATCTTTAATGCTACAAATTCCTTCATATTGTAGTTCATTTGTCATTTGTATCTGACACACCTGTTGACATGGTCTCATTGTTTCTGTGACTTTCTATCGTCTACTCCATTCAGCTTCTTCTGGACTGACAACTGGTTCTTGTTCTGCAGCTTCTAACTCTTCCTGTGTAGTGCTATAACTGATTTGTTATGTTTCAGGATAAGGACACATAGATGAGAAGCTTTCTGGTATTGTTCCTTCTTTCAATGCTTGTTCATAATTTGCTTGCCTCTTTTGTCTAATTTCTTGTATTTCCTTCTCTAGTTTTAGGCGCATCAACTCTTGAGTATCATCTATGACACCACTAGATTCTTCTGGAGTTTCTGTAGCGGATATGTCTGAAAGATAGTCAGGACCCCATTCATACTCATTTGAATCAGTCTCTGAATCATCTACTTGTTGCCTGCCAGTATATGTGACTGGAACTTACAATTCTTTGATTCTTACAAATTCATCTCTTATATCTTCAGGAACCTCAACTTCTTGTATTATCGTAGCTGATACCGTCGAAGCTTGAGCACTAACTATTTCTTCTTTCTTGACTGTTGATTCCTCTTTCTCTTTTCTACACTCTTCTTTTGTTTGTTTAGCGTTTGCTTCATGTAATGTTATAGGCAATATTTTTTTCAAGCCTTTAGACTTAGAAACATGTTTTTGTTCTGATGTCTTTTTAGGATTGTATCCCAGTCCAACTTTATCATGTGTGGATTTGGTTTGTAGCTGAATTGGTTCAGTAATACCTTCTTTTTGTTTTCCCAAAGGACCAGTACCTGAGTACCCCATGCGCTGAATCATTTTGTAACCACGGCCATACTGGTTTGAGGAAATCTCACAATGTTGTACCTCCTCATTTGGACTATCTTCCTTATAGAGCCAGTTAAGCACAACATCCTCTTCTATTTCATCTGCCAAGGAGGTAGAAGACTGTATAAAGAGACCATCATATATAGTATTCAGAGCTGGAGTTTGTGTTCTCATAGCCTCTGATGGCTTGCCTAACTATTTTGGAGATGGAGGAAGAGAAACTAATGATAATACTGGTTCTATCTTGTAGCTATCCATGCCGATATCTGTAATCTTCAATCTCTTTTTGAAGTCTTTTATCAATGTTTCTGGATCTTCATTTGGAGAGGCTGCCCTATTATGAGGCAC
Source organism: Cryptomeria japonica (assembly GCF_030272615.1). Taxonomy (NCBI): domain Eukaryota; kingdom Viridiplantae; phylum Streptophyta; class Pinopsida; order Cupressales; family Cupressaceae; genus Cryptomeria; species Cryptomeria japonica. The sequence continues at coordinate 487,871,439 of NC_081414.1, forward strand.
AAAAGTATCTGCACCTTTTGTCAATGCATTACAGATGACATTTGTATCAGTCGAAATATTGACTTCAGCTCCATTATAAGGAAACTTTAAGCATTGGTGATATGTTGAGGGTACTGCCTTCATTTCATGAATCCATGGCCTGCCCAGCAATATATTGTATGACAATGGAATATCGAGAACCTGGAAAAGGACATCTCTCTCTACCAGTCCCACTCTGATTGGTAATGATACCAAACCTTTGGAGGTCCTCTCTTCTTCATCATAGGCTTTAATTGTTATTTTCTTGCCTGGATCAATGACATTTTCAGAGAATCCTACTTGTGTAAGCAGATGATAAGTACAGATATTCAACCCCGCGCCTCCATCTATCAAAACACGTTTAACTCTGTGTTTGTGGATCATGGCTTCAATATGCAATGGCTGGTTATGTGGATGATTTAATGAGTTGTCATCTTCCTCATAGAAGGTCAAATAGTGAGGTGAAGTCAGATGACCCACCATAGACTGAAACCAATCAATGTCTAAATCTTTTGGAATGTTAGTAGTGAGCAATGCTTTGTGTAGAATTTCCTTGTGAGCAGATGAGAGCTGTAGCAATTCAAAAATTGAAATTTGAGCATTTGTCCTTTTCAACTGTTCAACCACATTGTATCCAAAGGATGATGAGGAGGTTAATCTTTTAAATTTGTCCAAGGTTGATTCCTTTTGTTTATTTGGCACAACTGTCAGATTTGATGTTTCTTGAGCCGGTTTGGAAGAGCTAGCTCCTTGGAGGGTGACTTTCTTTTGAGATCTGGTCAGAGCTTTTTCATATCATGATTCATTTGGTTTATCTTGAACTATAATCACATTGCAATATTCTGAGTGTGAAGGTTCAATCATGTTGATAATGTTGTCCTAGCTGGCATAAGCATAATTTACCTTGGCACCTCCTTTGGTCTTTGAGAAATCACCTTGTTCATAAGCAGGCAAAGGGTCTTTAAATGCTTTATGATCAGCATTGGTTGGGTGATTCCCAACAAAAACTTTACCAGCGTCTATGAGATCCTGAATCTCATGTTTTAGCTTCATACAATTGTTTATGTTATGACCCTTATTCCGATGGAAGTCACAGTATTCATTTTCTCTCCACCATCTTGGTTTGACATCTGGATCATATGGTCTGGAGTTATCTGGTAGTGTTATCAAGTTGTTTTCGAATAGAGTTTTGAAAGCTGACTCATATGATTCTTCAAGAGGAGTAAAATCACACTTAGGTCTGGAAAGCCAAGGCTTTTCTTTGAACCATTCCTTCATTTTCTTTGGCTGATTTTCTGCTGCAATTTCAGCGGCTTTAAGCGCTTGTGTACCACTAGCCAGATTGAATATTGTTGATTTTGAGTTGGTTTTGATAGTGTCTACTACTCCATCATTAACAACATTCTTGTTGTTGTCTTTGGCAAATTTCTAATCCTTGTTCTTCTCTTTAGAACTGGATCCTGTTTGTGTTTCTTTCCAAGGTGTGATATCTCCCTTTTTTATGAGCACATCTTCCATTCGAATGGCATTATCTACCATTTTGTTAAATGATGGGTGTACTTGCATTTGTACGCTATATTTCAGTTCGGGGACCAAGTTATTGACAAATATATCCATTTTCTCAGAGTCTGGGATAGGTCGTGGGTACCTAGAGAACATCCTTCTCCAGCGTTGGAGAAAAGTAAGAAGAGGTTCCCCTGTTTTCTGTTGAGTATTACAAAGATCGATCATAGTCACAGGATGTCGAATGTTGTATGAGTATTGTTGTAAGAACAGTTGGATTAGTTCTTTGAATGTTTTTATTCCTTTGGGTAGACTTGAGAACCATTCCATTGCTTGACCCCCTAAACTCCTTGGGAAGAGACACATAAGGTACGTTTGATCGTGCATGAATTCCATACAAGCAACACTAAATTCCCTGACGTGATCTTAAGGATCTGAGGTACCATCATATTTATCAAATTTTGGGATTTCCACTCGTGAAGGGAATGGAGGCATGTGTAAATTCTTGTCAAATGGGAAGGGACATATTGCTTCCAGGGAATATTGGTTCGGGGAATTGTCCTTATTCTTCAGGTCTGTGAGCTCTGTTCACAAAGCTATTAACTGTTTGTGTACCATGAGTATAGGTGAGTCTTTCCTCTTAGTAACAAGTGTCTGAACATCATATCCAACAGGAAGTTTAGCACCTTGATTTGCTAGTTCTAAGAAATAGTCTTCCTTTTCTCGGATCATGATAGTTTTCATCATTTTTCTAAAGCCTTTGTCTTTCTGATAGTCAAGGATTTCTTTTTCTGGAGGTTCAGTAGCTTTGTCAGTCTCACTTGATGATGAGGAGTCATTATGATTTTCAGGAATATTATGATTGTTTTTGTTTTCATCATTGTATTCTGTCTCATGTATAGTGGGAGATTTCGGTTCATCAAAAATCGGTCCGCCTAATGATGATGGTATGTCAGTGAGGGGATCCTTCACGTAGAATGGATTATCTTGATAAGTGAAGGTTTGTTCTTTGTCTTTGGCTTTTGTCTTATGATAACTCCTGGTTTGAATAGGCATTTTTATGGATTAGTGTGACCTAGAGTTGTTTTGTGATGCAAAGATCAAGATCAATTTCAGAGCTAGTTTGTTCTGTTTAGCGTATTGTTTTGGAGAAACAACTGAGATTTTATCTGATTTTAGGAATGATCTATCCCGTCTAAGACGTTTTCCTGGGTTGATTCTAAAATTGTAACTAATATTCAGTCTGATTCAGGAATTCTATATCCTATGTAAGACGTTATCTAAGTGACTTGAGTTTGATAGGTAGTTTTGATTGAACTAGCTGAAGGGTGATCGACCAAATCGTGCAACAAAAAATGGTAGAGGTACACTATCTTAATCTGTTTTATGCTCAGGAAAATGATAACCAGTATTATGTTCGCTGTAGACTGTGTTTTTGGCAATTTTGAATGTTCTGTTTGACAAAACTAGAGATTCGTACAACTGGGTTTTTTGAACCGAACGACAATTTATCAGTTACAGGATGACAAAATTTCTGGTTCGTACGAGTTGCTATCTTATACCGTACGACTGATGGGCATGTGCAGGATGACAGAAGACTGAGGTCGATTCTGTCCCGTACGAAACATAATACAGTGCAGGATGATGAATGATTTAGACTCGTACGATGGAGAATCTACTTTAGAACAATAATTGAGTAGATTTGTACAACACAGGACTGGTCCAACATAATAACTTAGCAGACTCGTACGATTGTTCACAGGGCAGAGACTAAAAATTCTGAGTTTTCTGACTGCTGAGTATGACCAACTGAGTATGACAAATTCTGAGATGCACTGATTTTTGACTGGGATTGACTATTTTCTGACACAGACAGAGTTTCGACTTAGGATGGACTAGTTTCTGACATGGACAGAGTTTTGACTTAGGATGGACTAGTTTCTGACACGGACAGAGTTTCGACTTACTGAGTTATTTCTGGTCTTCACTGATTTTTGGTATTTCAGTTTTTTTTTTTTCAGGGATGAAAAACACAGAAAACAAGTAGTATTTATAGTGACTTCAATCACAGCATGCAAACCCTAAGGAATTTGGTGAGGAAAGAAAACCTTTTCTTGTAGACTCAGGTACACACCCAATAGCTGATCAGAATATGGCCGCCGAGTCTCACACAATGGATTCTCAACGCCGTATTATCTGACTCCAAACACTAATGGGGGCACGAAATGACAAGTATCTTGGGAGAGTTACTATCTCTCTTGCACAAAGATTATCCCCCTTTCGAAGATGAACCGGGTAGCTTCTAATTTTAAATTGAATTTAGTCAGGGATCCATTTGGCGCATCGAGGTATAAACTCAATTAAGAGGTCTCCCAGCCTTGAAAACCAAGGTTTAATATACCCGAAGGTACAGAGGAGAGCTATTCCTGAGCACTACCGTTGACTTGATTTTCATCAAATCACATTTATTTTATAGTGGGTTGGAGTACTTGGCGTCTAGCCGTTCCCACTTAGGTCGTTCCCCTCACACCGACCGTAACGACTTTAAGAGTTTTTCAACCCCTCGGGAGGGCAGGCCTGCTAAAGATGTACAAATCTCAAACAAAAAAAAAGCTTCAAGGGTCTGGATTCTGATTGTCTAGAAAAAGACAAGAGCATAATCTCCTACCTCTCAGAATCTTCTAAAAGCACAAAAGATAGATTTGTTCTTTAACCAAATAGCAAGTTAGGTTCCTAAAAATGAATTTAAAGAATACACGATGTTTAGTCGATTCTCCTTAGGCAACCTGCAAAGACAACGAATTAGTAGTCATATTGTCTTTGTGCAACAAGCAATATTTTTCGACAAGCGTTCTGCAAAAACTAGTTAGGCTGTGAAAAACTCTAAGACAGACAGATAAACAGTCAAGGTCAGTCGTCAGAAATGAAAAATATGAAAATTTGCCTCTTTTACCAGAAAATACAGAATCGTACGACAGAGTCTCAACTTGTACGAGATAGGATACAATATAGTATGAGACCAGATTGCTGATGATGTTGACTCGTATGATAGATGATTACTACTCGTACAATAGAGGATCTGCTCGTACGACAGAGTGTCTACTCGTACGATAATATGTTTGTAATTCGTGCGACACCTGCAATTTGTCATTTCAGCCTGTGGGAATTGTCGCACGAGGTGTACGGATGAAAAACCGAAAAATTTGAAACTTGGAAAATAAGAAAAAATAAAGCAGTCAGTCTTGGAGGCCGAAAAAAAGGTAGTCTTCGGGCCCCATGGTGGGCGCCAGAAATGTTTGTGTGAAAAGTGAACCTGTAGCTACAAGCACAACACTTCAATTAAGTCATTATATGCATGGTTAGTAATCAATAATCAATAAGAAATAAACCATAGCAAAGCGACTAATTGCCTTCTAAAAGATGCGAGTATAAGATTGCTCTCAGATTTTTATAAGCAATACCAGTGACTAGACTACACCAAGACGAAGGATTTAATCTATATGATATTAAGCTATATGGATGCAAGATGGATGAGTAATTCAAGCAAATTCAAACAAACAATGCATGCAAGCAATAATGAATGTAAAATGGATGCAAGTAATCTAAAAAAGCACAATGATTTCAATGACTCCAGAGCGAAATTAGCGTGATAATAATTTCCAAGCGTGTTCTCAAAAATCTTTGGGGTGAATTGGAATGAGAGCTGAAGACTGAATTTATAGAGAATTACAGAAAGCTCAATTTAGGATTAATTGAAAATAATTGAGAAATCAGGTTGAGTTAACCTTGAGATAGATTCCAATTATAGTTTAATTGAAATGCATTCAAATTAGAAGTCCAAATTGCATTGGAAAATAATAATAAATTAATTCCATGCATATCTGATAAAAATAGATAATTCTTCAATTTAATCAAGAAAAGAGTTTTCTTAATGCAACTGAACTTCTTTTTTTGAAAAGCTTTGAGTTCCAATTTTAGAGAATAATTCAACAATTCAATTAAATTGCTTTTCTGATTTCAAGTTCTAAATTTAGAAAAAAGAAATAATATCTCAAGTTTGATTTCTCTCTCAATTCAATTCTTTTGACTTTTGTTTTGTTTCAATTCAACTCTTTGTAATAAATTAATTCATCTTTTGTAATAAATTAATCCTTTCGCATGATTGAATGGCAAATTTATTAATTAATTAAATATGCAAAGATATTTAATAAATTAAAATGGGATAATTGATCAAAATGATTATTCTTGAAATAATTCAATTAATTAAATAAATATTTAATTAATACTGAGTGGTTGATTTGCCATGTGATTTTTGATAATTAAAGAATTAATAATGTGCTCAAGATTGATTTAATTGCCTTTGGTTAGGACCTTGGTGATGTTGTTGAGATTAGGGGCCCATGGTTTAGATGACCAATTTTAGGGTATTACAGTAAGGTCTGTGGATCTCCCTATTTTGTGGTGACATCATGTGATGACACTCTTTCCTATACGTGTCCTAGCTCCTTGTGTCTTATTTGTTTGGTAGCCTCTAGCGTTTGTTGTCTTTGTGCTTTGTTGGTTGAGCCTTGTGATGTGGATGTGGCTGTGTCTTTGTGATTGAGTTTAGTTGTGGTTGTTGACTTTGTTTTATGACCTTTAGTTGTTAGGAGTCAACCTAGGTTTAGAGTGTGTGTGGGATCTCGTGTCATTCTTTTGAGCATGGGGGGTGGACCTTCTGGTTCCACATGGTCAGGTGGTTTAATGCCTTCTTCCATTGGGATTTTCTCTTCGTTGGTGGTTGATGATTGCTTATCTTTTCAGCTGATTTGGATTCTTGGAGTAGCATATCATGTATCTTGTGATTAGAGACCTCATTGTAATCTCATGTATTTAGTTGTTATTATTGTATCATGTACATTGGATAATTGTAATTGTAGCTTGAGAATGTGATTCCTTATGGTAGTAGTTGTTGTATATAGGAGGAGATATTCTTGTAAGACATGGAATGAACTTTGCATTATCATTATTGTTCTAGCTAGAAGCTATGGTTCTTGTTGGAATAATATTATGTTATTTGGATTATAAATAATTATTTCAAGTGTGATTGAGTTGTGAATCTTGCAACAGACGTGTATAGGCTCTTCTACTAGAAAATGGAAAATGACAATGATTAAAATATGTGATGTATATCTTATGGATAGAATAATTGAGTAGGAACATTTGGATTTGGTGTATTAAAATGAACCTTTTCATATTGAATGTGTTCTATGTTATAACTCTATGAGTAAATGATATTTTAGGCAATGAATATTTTCATTAGGTTATGATTCATGAATTCATAATGGATTAGATAAATGGTTTCTTTCCTATGTTCTTAATTGAATGAATGTTGCATTTAATGTAAGGTAATTATGCATTAGTCATATTTGATGTGATAGATATCTTGTGGCTAGGTTAAGTGATGATGTTGGAATACCCTAGGGAATGTCATCTATGATATGTAAGTTTATTTCCACTAGCGTAATTATATTGTTATGTTTATAATTAATCGATGTATTCTTTTACTGGATATTATGTTGGTTGTGCATGTGTAGTATTAGATCTTTAAAAAAAAAAATTATCTCTATTTCTTGTTTAGCTGGTTAGTTTCTCTAGGGTATTTTGGCAGGCATTACAGGTATGGAATGGGCTTGTCAGTCTAAGAAAAGTGTCATTTTTGTCAAGATTGACTTTGTCAAAGCATACAATTATATAGAATGACCCTTCATTCCCACCATGTTGGGAGCTCTTGGTTTGGCCACTGGTTCATCTAGTCTATTAAAATGCTATTTGGGGATGCATCTACTTGCATCACCATCAGTGGCTTCCAATCTTCGACCTTTGGGTTATTCAAATCTATTTTCTAGGGTCGTCCTTTGGCTCCTTGTATGTTTTGGTCATTGAGGGCTTTGGGTATTTTATTGCTAACTCTATCTCTATTGGGTGACTCAAGGGAATCTCCATGTCTGTTTCAACATCATAGCTTGCCAATGGCCATTTTGCAAATGATTCTTTTCTTGCCCTCATTAAATATGAGCACAATGTTTGGGAGGCTCTTCAATGTCTTGACACTTTCTCGTTGGGCTTTGGGTTAGCCATTCAATGGCACAAAACCTAGTGCCATTGACTATCCTTTCTCCTAGCTCCTCACTCGATGCTCCAGTATTGGTGAAAGTGGATAGGTCGTGGGGAAATCTTTCAATTTTTTAGTATCCCTTTTTCTTTTCAAGGCTCTCTTGTGGACCTTTGGAATGCGGTTCTTGCCAAAATTGAGAAAATGCTAGTTTATTGGATCACCAAGCTACTCTCTTTAGCCGAGAAATTTTAGATTTACTTTAAGATTCTTGCAGCCACCCATGTTTATTACTCATCATGTTCGTCTCATTTCAAAGCTTCTTACAATAAGCTTGAGAAGCTTCTTAGAGATTTTTTATGGGCCTCTTTGGGCGACCACCATGGTTTTTGCAAATTGGCTTAGGAGTTTTGTTGTCTACCGCAGGAGTCTAGTAGACTTGGGATTCTTTCCACCCTATTTCAAGGTCTTCCTTTATGTGCTAAATGGATCATTCATGCTATTTATGATAATGAGGCTTGGAAAATCATTCTTTGAAACAATATTTCTTTAGGGTTCCCTTCTAATAGGCCTTCCTAGAAGGGAATGGCTTTCAAACCCTTCTCATTATGAAAGATGTTATTCATATTGAAGGCAACTTTATTTCCAAAATCATTTGACATGCTTGGGAAGTTGTTAAACCTTGGATTTGTTGGGTTGGGCTTGGTTTCTAAGATGGTCTCTCTTTCAACCAACACAATATTTGGTGGTCCTCACTCATTCAGCTTTAGGGGCTTCCCTTAACCCATGTGCTTGGATTTTGTGCTTTTCACTTTCACAAGCATAACATCTACACTCCTCGAGACTTTATCTCTAGAGTTACTATGAAACTTCACTCTTGGGAAGATATGCGAACCTAATCTATCTTAGTCGGCTAGATCGACAAACATTTGACATTGTCGTGTCTGCTTTACTTCTAAATATGCCGCACAAGTTGGGTATTCATTCTATCTAGTGGAAATATTGGTGTTGTTTCCCCAATACCTCTTTTTGCAATTACAAACCTTAGTTGGGGTATCATTGGATCTCTCTACACTTGGCTATGGTGCCTACCTTGAATCTTCGGTGGCATTTGCAGTCCTCTCAAGAAGTTTAGAGTCACAGATTTTATAATATTTGATTTTCTATCCTCGAGCCCAAGCTCGCTCATTTTTCTTGGTGTATTCTTTTCCAAGGCTTGCCTCTAGGCTCTTGCTTGAGGCACATGGGTATTTCGGATCAGTGTTGCCCTTTATATGGATAACACAAAACTTTCATAACCTTTTTTGGTTTTGTTGCCATGCTAAAAAATTGTGGAGTTGGATTCATGATTTCTTTTGACCTTTATGACAAGTGCCCCTTTCTTGGCAAATGGCCCTTTTGGGGGATTCACCTTGGATCCCCTTCAAATTTTCCCAAATTCAACATGTTTTCATATGGAAATCATCTTTATAATCTGGAATGATATAAATGTTTTTTTTGTTTTCTCATAGCTAACTTGATGTTCATGTTTCACTTTTCACTAAAGCGTGTATATGTAATAATGTAATGCTTCAGATTCAAGTGCAAACCAAAAAGGTTGCGTTGGAGGTGGCCCACCTTTAGACCCTTATGGAGCATAATTTCTCCTTGTATGATTTTCAAAGTTCCTCTACATCCTTTAGTCGACACCTTCATCGATCCTTCTACCTTATGTGGTTGATCTTCACCCCATGCCCACCAACATGGATGTAACTCTTATGCTCATCATTCTTAGACCCCATGGTCTCAATATTTTTGCCACCAATCTGGTGGTGGTAGTGATTTCAACAGGTGATTCTCCCCCTCTTTGCCACGTGGGGTCTTTCCCTTTCAGTGGGGCTTGAGGGGCGTGGACTCAGATGCTAGTGGTGCTAGTGGGTGGCCGACTTCTAGTGGTGGCAATTGTTGGATGACTTCTGGTGGTGATAATAGATGGCCTGTTAGAAATAAAGAGGAGGAAAACTGAGAGGGGGGGTGAATCAATTTTCTCTGGATCAAAAAACTTAACCTCAAAATAGATCTGATAAACTGTAGTAATAATAAAGATATGAAATTTGGAAGCACAACACACAACACCAAGATTTTGACGTGGAAAACCTGGTTAAGGGAAATTCCATGGTGGAAACCTACCCACAATAAGATGATACTCTGTAGTAGTATGTGAAAATATTACAATGGGGAATGCACATGCATTCAAGAACATTGTCTAGAGCTCACTTCTCAAATAAAATGAACTGGAAGGCTACAACCCTTGGGGAAGTCTCACTGATTTACAACAAGATTCAAACCACAATCTAGAATAAATAAACTGAAAGAATAGCATCTCCAAATGCTTGATTATAGTTCCGGTTAAGCATAGTTGTTTGCTATGCAACACCAGTCTCTTCTCAATTACAACACTAAAAGATGAATCGCTTGATCACACATACACCACTCTCGGATAATGCAGACACAACCTCTACACCTAAATTACATGAATATATCACCTATTTATACACCCTCAACTCACAATTACAAAATTATATCACACGATACAAAGATCGAGCACCAAACCAATATAATGATTTACATGACATAACATGGACCTAATTCAAATTCCCAAACATTCAACTCCACCAGAAATCATGCCTAGATCAATTGCAACACACTACACCACCAGAAATACCGCACAACATGAAAATCATCACCAGTTCATAGAAACCATCAAAAAATCGCACAACGATCAATACGAATCATCAAAACAAACAAGACATGACTAGGAAACACCAACAAGCACGTTAGAATCATCAGAAACAATTGCACTAACACCACTTATCAAATCTTCACCCGTCAACGTCTTAAACTCAAGAATACAACCAATCAACAATTGTCATGAGGAAAGATAACTTTTGTAGCCCCAAATCATGATCCATATGAAGTGAATATACACAAAACTATCAAAAACAATATCCCAAAATCTCAGCACAAGATCTGATCACACCAGAATATACCAAAGGAAATACTGAACTTTGCAAAGCACCAAAGCTGCAAAACAAAACTACAAAACTGGATCATAAGATCTTCCCAATCTGCAAACATTGGATCAAAGCACAAGATTATGTTGACATCAATGACAACAACATATCCTAGCAGCAACAATGACCAACAATATACAACAATCTCCTCCTTTGGCATTGATGGCAACATATGAATGTGGAAAACAATCAATGCAAAGAAAGAAGATATCTCCAGCAAACTCCCCCTAAGATCAAGACATATAAAGAAGTTTTTCACATGATCTCTCTCCCCCCCTTTGAAAACAATGCCAAAGATCTTAGAACAGAAAACTAAACTTATGATTCTCTCTCCCCCTGAGACACACAACCCAGTCAACAGACTACTCCACCAGAGGAGCAACACCAACTCATCAATCCGGATAAAAAGATAAGGCTCTAAGGTCCACCAAATTGATGCAACTCAATGCATCTAATTCTCAATGGGAGGGGTAGATACTCCTAACTTGTCTCTCAAATAGAAAAATGTATCTATAGGAAAGGGCTTAGTGAAAATATCAGCTATTTGTTCCTTTGTAGATACATACTTCAGCTTCACCTTCTCTTCACTAACTTGCTCTCTCAAGTAATGATATTTGATTGCCACATGCTTAGTCTTTGAATGTTGCACCAAATTATTTGACATGTTAATAGCACTGGAATTATCACAGTAGGCTCATCATAGATAACTCTGATATCCTTCAACATTTTCTTCATCCAAACTACCTAACTGCAATTACTAGCAACAACAATGTACTCGGCTTCAACAGTAGATAAGGACACTGAATCTTGTTTCTTACTAGCCCATGAAACCAACTTCTTTCCCAAAAAGAATGCTCCACCAGTAGTGCTTTTCTGGTCATCAGCATCACCAACCCAATCAACATCAGTGTCAGCACATAGCATGAAATCATCATTCCTCGGATACCACAAACCATAATTCACAGTCCCCTTTAGGTATCTGAATATCCTTTTCACAACAGTGACATGACTCTCTTTCAGATCAAATTGATATCTAGCAGCCACACACACAACATGCATGATGTCCAATCTAGCCTGAGTAAGATATAACAGTCCACCAACCATAGATTTGTACAAACTCTAATTAGATTTTGGAGATTCATCATTCTTAGACAATTTATAGCCAGTCACCATAGGAGTTCCAACTAGTTTGGAGTCATTTAACACAAACTTCTTTAGCAATTCCTTTACATACTTAGTTTGAGATATAGATATGCCTTTTCGAGTCTGTGAAATATGCAAACCTAGGAAGAATTTCATCTCACCTATCATAAACATCTCAAATTATTTCTGCATATCATCGACAAACTTCATACTCAAGTCATCATCTCCTCCAAAGATAATATCATCAACAAAGACTTCAACAATCAAGATGCTATCATTCTCAATCTTAAAATATAGATTACTGTTAGTGACACCTTTATTAAATCCCAATTTCAATAAATACTTATCTAATATAGCATATCAGGCTCTAGGGGCATGCTTCAATCCATAAAGAGCTTTCTTTAGATTACATACCATGTCTAGATCATCTGACAATGAAAATCCATCAGGATACTCAATGTAGACTTCTTCCTCAGGATCACCATTCAAAAAGGAAGATTTGACATCCATCTGATATACCTTGAAATCTTTATAAGCAAGCAACAGTCTAATAGCTTCAAGTTTGGCCATCGGAGCAAAAGTGTCCTCATAATCAATTCCTTCTTTCTAAGAATATCCTTTGCAAACCAGTCTAGCTTTATTTCTGACAACTTCACCAGCTTCATTCAATTTGTTCCTGCATACCCATTTAGTACCAATAGCATTCTTATTCTTAGGTATAGGCACAAGCTCCCATGTGTTATTCTTTTCAATCTGATCTAATTCTTCTTCTATAGCTCTCATCCAATTTTCATCTTTGCAAGCTTCAACAACATCTTTAGGTTCAACTTTATAAATCAAACATACTTCTTCAACAATTAACCTTCTTCTAGTCATCACACCTTTATTCTTATAACCAATAATCTAATTTTCAGAATGATTCAATCTTACATACCTCAGAGTCTTCTGATTGTTCTGATTTTTCAGGGTTCTGCACCTCTTCACTGACATAAGCAACATTCGGGTTAAATGTCTCTACTGGATCAGTTTGCTTTGGTTCTTCAGTCTAAACAGGAGCTAAAACAACATGTTGTCCATCATCTTATCCACATGCTCTGATCTCTTTCCCAAGGTTCTCATCCACCTTCACATTTGCACTTTCTACTATCTTTCCCAGTCTCTTATTGTAGCACTGCCCAAGAAGATTCCTTCATCACTTCTAGCATCAAACTTTCCTATATCCTCATCTCTCTTGATATAACAATTACTACCAAATACTTTGAAATATCTCACAGTAGGAACACGACCAAACCATAGCTCATAAGGGGTCTTACTAGTATCACCTTTAATATGAACTTTGTTGAATGTGTAAACAATAGTCTCTCTAGTAGATCTTCAGAACATTCCCTTTAATCAACATAGTCCTTGCAGCATCCAAAACAATTTTGTTCTTCCTTTCAACAACTCCATTCTGCTGAGGGGTTCTAGGAGCAGATAATTGTCTTCTAATTCCATGCTTCTCACAGAATGAATTGAACTCACTAAAACATAATTTTCCACCTCTATCAGATCTCAAATACTTCACTTTCAATCCAGACTCAGTCTCCACCTTTGCTTTGAATATCTTGGACTTGTCCAATGCTTCTGATTTCTTCTTCAAAAAGACAACCCACATCATCTTGGAATAATAATCAATTAGCAACATAAAATATCTATCACCCTACACACTTCTAACATTTGTAGGTCCACATAGGTCAGTATGCACAAGATCTAGCAATCCATCAGATGTATACTATTTACTCTTAAAATAGATTCTCGTTTGCTGATTTTCCTTACATATCGAATTAGTAGGCTTAACAATTTTAGGCAGATCTCTAACAACTTGTGTAGAACAAATGTTAATCATTGAATCAAAATTTACATGATAGATTCTCCTATACCACAACCAACTCTCATCAATCTGAGCAATCAAACAACTTTTCTCACTGACATTCAAATGAAAAAGTTACCTTTAGTCTTAGTTCTAGATGCAACCTTTATACCAGATGCATTTAGGATCTTGCATTTTCCATTCTTGAATTGTACATCATAACCTTTATCAACCATATGTCCAACGCTCAAAATATTATACTTCAAACCTTTAACATACAAGACATCATCAGTGTTATGCTTACCATCAAAAGAGATAGAACCTCTCCCATGGATCACACAGGCTTTGTCATCTCCAAATCTAACTATTCCACCATCATATCTTTCCATACTAACAAATTTGATTTTATCACTGGTCATATGATGTGAACAACCACTTTTAATTACCCATTCATCTTTCTCTTCAACTTTAGCAACTACACATTTCTCCTCAATAGTGCAACTTGTGGAATCAATAGGTACAGGTCCATCTTCCTTAATGGAAAGAAATACAACTTCATCTCCTTCCGATTCTTCATCTGTATGACCTTCATGAACAGTATAATAACAGTTCTTCTGATTCCTATACTTATGGTTAGACTTATAAGGTTTATCATATTTCTCATGCTTCTCATATCTATCATTCCTATAATGCTTATCAAACTTATCATGCCTGTCATACTTAGCCATTCTCTCTAGACATCTAGAAACAAAGTGTCCTATCATTGCAAGAGAAACATTTTAGAGGCAAATTTCCATCATACTTACCAACTCCTTTAGGCAATTTCCAAGCAATCAACGCTTCAAGCTCATTCAGTTCTTTTTCTTGCTTTTCCATCTCTCTTCTCTCTCTTTTGTATCTAGATATTTTGCACCCATTAGGATCATACTTCTACTTTCTGGACACAGATGTTGATGCTCTAAATGTAGTCTCAAACTTTCCATGTGATTCTCCAAACTCGCTTAGCTCAAATGCAACAATCTTTCCAACCAACATATCTCTTGTCACTATAGTCACACTTTAGATCTCATCAATAGCAGCAACCTTATGTTTATAAGTAGAAGGCAAAGATCTCAACACCTTAGCAACAATTTCTTCTTCTTCAAGGGTTCCACCAACACATCTGATACCTAGGAATAGATCATTCACCTTAGCCATGAAAGAGAGTATGTTCTCATCATCTCCCATCTTCAACATCTCATACTTTCCTTTCAAACTTTGTAACTTAGCAACTTTCACTTGTTTATCACCTTCATACATGATTTCAAGCTTCTCCCAGATCTCATGTGCAGTCTGAAGTCCCATTACATTTATCATATTAGAATCAATCAGGGCACTAAGCAATGCTTCCTTTTCTCTAATATTATATTTAGCTTCATTGATCTCATTAGTAGTAACCGGTCCATTCGAAAGAGCAGAATAGGCATTCTTTGTAATCTTCCAATAATCTTCTCCAAGACATTTCAAGTGCACTTACATCTGGTTCTTCCATATAGCATAGTTACTTCCATCAAATCTCGAATTGTCCTTCTTAAAGATAACACCTGCAGCTGCCATCCCGGATCTCCTTAAGCAGTTAAGCTTCTTCTGAAGGATCTAGCTCTGATACCAATTGTTAGCAACAAAGAGGAGGAAAACTAAGAGGGGGGTGAATAAGTTTTCACCAGATCAACAAAATTAACTACAAAAATAGGTCTAATAAATTGTAGTAATAACGAAGATAAGCAATTTGGAAGCAGAACACACAACACCAAGATTTTGATGGAGAAAACCCAATTAAGGGAAAAACCATGGTGGGAACCTACCCACAGCAAGATGATACTCTGCAGTAGTATGTGAAAATATTACAATGGGAAATGCACATGAATTTAGGCACACTTCCTAGAGCTCACTTCTCAAATACAATGACCCAGAAGGCTACAACCCTCAGGGAAGTCTCACTGACTTACAACAAGATTTGGACTACAATCCAGAAGAAATGAACTGAAAGAATAGCATCTCCAAATGCCTAATTACAGTTTTGGTTAAGCACAGTTGTTTGCTCTGCAACACCAATCTCTCCTCAATTACAACATTGAAAGATGAATCACTTAATCACATATACACCACTCTCTAATAATGAAGACACAACCTCTATACCTAAATTACATGAATATATCACCTATTTATACAATTCATCAACCTTGATAACAAGGTTTGCTAAACCCTCTGTAGACACCTAAAATTGTCATGTCTAATTAAATAAATATTTTATTTATTTAATTATCTAAGCTTAATAATTCTATTAATTAAATAAATCTTTATTTATTTAATTAATTCATTTATCCTCTTCTAGCCTTATTTCTCATTTAAATAAATACATTTATTTATTTTAATTATCATTTTCCTAAATTAAATAAATATCTTATTTATTTAATTGATCCCACTTCTTCTATTAAATATATAAATCTTTATTTATTTAATTAATTCATTAACCTTTTCTACCCATGACACATGTCATTCATCTCTTAATTCATACACTACCTACCCCTTTCATTATTTTATTATTTCTTTTACCTACCCTCTAATCATAGCCGACCTCCTTTTACACCTCTCAATCTTATCCCTCCATTTCATATAGTGTCTTCTATATAAGGAGATGCTTCCTTCATTATCAAACCCTAATCAATCATTCTAATCAATCTATGCAAACCCCCCGTTGACTACTTGACTACACTATGCTTTTGAACATAGGCGATCCTACTTGCAACCACATTTCCGTTCTTTGTTGAGCTCTTGTGCACATAAAATCTGAGAGCAAATATATCAAGCAAGATCAATGGAGATAGGAAGAATGAAGATCCAAACCCTATTGGACATGTGATGGTATAATCTTTGTGATTTCGTTTGATTTGCATTGTCTTAGGTAATCTTCATATGTTATGGTGGATCTTTGTTGTTGTTAGGCTAGGGTTTTGTGGTTGAATTCATTTAGCCTTTCAATATCGTTATTGTTGTTATCCATTTTCACCATATACATTTTGGCATGCCCCGTGGGACATGGATTTTTGTTAGATCTGTATTTTTTGCAGATTTTTCTAACCCTATATTGCTGTTTTGTAAAACAATTTGGAGAATAACCTTGTGCAGCTAGGGTTTTGGACACAAAATCAAGATCTTGGAGAGATTTGATCATATCTCACAAACGGATTGAAAATTTTGCACCAAATTTTTTATGCAAGTTGAAGAAAGTATCAGGAGCTCTCAATACAAAATTCAGAATTTTTGGAGTACATTTTCATTTTCTATGAATTTTTTATGATTTTTCATAAAAATTTAATTTTGAGAGCAAATGAGAGAATTTTTTCGATTTTCTTATATTTTTGGAAATCTCTCATAATTATACATAGGATATGTTATTTGTGATTTTATTTTTGATGCAAAATATTTCCCTAAAAATTGGATCTTTAAAAATTAGGGTTTTTCCTTATTTTGATCAGATCTCACAAACGGCTTCGAATTTTGGTATCAAATTTTTTGTGCAGGTCAGGAAAATTATTAGAAGGATTCAGTAAAAATTTTAGAGTTTTTAGATCACTTGATCAATTTATATGAATTTTTTTATGATTTTTCATAAAAAGTTAATTTTGAGAGCAAATTAGCAAATTTTTCAGATTTTCTCACATTTTTGGAAATATCCTAGAATTATACACAAGATCTATTCTTTGTGATTTTAAATTTGATGCAAAATTATTCCTCAAAAATCAGATCTTTGAAAATTAGGGTTTTACATTATTTTACTCATATCTCACAAACTGCTTGGATTTGTTGTAGAAATTTTTTTATGCAGGTTTGAAAGACCATCAGGACTCTGCAATAAAAATTTCAGATTTTTTGGATCGATTTTGCATTTTATATGATTTTTTAATGATTTTTCATAAAAAATTAATTTTAGAGCAAATTAGCAAATTTTTTGGATTTTCTTATATTTCTGGAAATCTCTTGAAATTTTACAGGTGGTTTTTTTTTATGATGAATCAGATCTTTGAATTGGTCAACAAAATGCATTGTTGAAGGCCCTTATTTCACAAAGTCTTTTGGATCTAAAATTTACCTAACTTGTGTGCTTGCAGGAAGGGGTGATCATTTGAAACAATCCAAACTACTAATAAATCTTTGTTGCAGGTCCTTGGAAAGGGTTTTTGGATTTTTATTGTGTGCCTTGTTTTCATAGACTAGCAAACACTTCAATTGGTGCACTAAAATTGAATCATTGTCTTTTGTGTCTTGAACAATAGGCTCTTTTTGTTTAATCTTTAGAGGGTCTGTCTTCCCATGTGTTCATTAGGACTACTAGTGAGAAGAGAACGACCCAAGTGGTAGCAAAAGAAAACCCATCTTCCTCCAAACCACTATAAATAACTATATTCATGGTGAAAACTATGAATAACGTGTGCTGATTAGTTCATACTGACACTATGTCTCCCCATAAACCCGTTTGATCAAATTTATTTGATCAGTTGTAGGGCGTAACCCCTACCGGTTGGGAGCCTTCTGTATTTATAGAGCTAAAAGTGCCACATGTATGGCCACACGAGTGGATGCCCTTACTAGCACCTTTTTGTTTTAGAAGCCAAAATCCTTCTAGTTGTTGAGGCAGGAGGTCGGACCTCTGGTAGCGGCCCACACACATATGGTTCTTAGTAGAGATACAAAGTTCACCATGGGGAGTTTTCGTGGGGACTGATGCTTGGCTGACCCGAGAAGTGAGTGTCGAGGGTGGAGCCAGTGAGGTCAAGCATCTAAGTATCCGCTCTGAATAGCGTAGCCTCGAGGGTAAAACCTCATGTGGGATCAACAACTATTGTTTTGGCCAGCCATAAGAATTGTGCTTGACTTATTTTAAACATTCAAAACATTCAAGACCAAACAACAAAACATTGTGTCTTTTGTGTCTTCAAGTGTATGCAGAACATTTTTTACATCAAACAACACACTTTTCTTGGAGTCATTTTGAGTCTAAACACTTGCAAACATTGAGTCCTTATCAACATTGTGTCTTCTTGTCATGAAAAACAATCAAACATTCAGATTTGGTCACAACCAACAACTTCACAAATTGGAAAAATTTTACACTCTAGCAAACAAGAGCAATCAATTTCGGAATTCTTGAGCTTCCTAGGTTGTTTCTCTAGGTTTTCATCTAGCATTCAACTTGTCTTTGGGTCTCACAAAGTCCATCATTGCTTTACATCTTGCATTACATTTACATTTGTCTAAACTTGAGTCAAAAGGTCACTTGCTTGTCCTCATCATACTTTGTCAACACACTACATACAACAACATTTTGCTAAGTGGTCCCTCATCAAGGTCTATCACCTTTGGGTCTCATTTGGTCTTACTTAGAGTCAAGGTCAACTTACCTCATCAAGAGAAACTATCCTCTCTTTGGAAGTCACACCTACTCTACTACATACATACTTGGTCTTACACTTTGGACATTGCACGTACACTTCAGATTCATTTACATTCCATCCAACCCTTGGTCTTCCATACTTTTTCCATTTTCATCTAGTCTCACACATCTTGGTCAATACCTAGTTCATGGTTGAAACCTGTCTTCAAAAATCTAGGAGAGAAACTAAAGAGGCTCAAGAGTCCGCAAACATGAGTTCTTATGAGTATGACAATGATATCTTTTTCAATTCTGATCATACTACATTACCTGACATGGATGCTTATAGAAACATTCCAAATGTTGAGAACATGGACACTACAAACAACAATGATACACACAATGATGATATGGACAACTTTTCAGTACATTTAGCAGATGTGGAAGAATCCATTATGGATCCCCATTTCAATCGATTGGTTGAGGAAATAATGAGGAGGGATAGATAATACTTCTTACAAATGATGGCACAAAGTGGAGCTAAGACACCTCATGATTTTGACATGTCTCAAATAATGGAAAATCGACCTTTGCAACAACCTCAGTCCAACATGGATCAAAGGAGGCCTAATAGTGGAGGCAATAGAAGACCACATCTTGTGCCTGAATCACCATCATCTTTGTTTCAAAAACCAGAGGTCCCACATACACATGGTCAAGGATATGATACTCACCTTCGCAGACCATTATGGAAGTCTTATGTAGAGAAATATGCTCAATCACATATCAACGCTAAGGATCAACCACCAAAGCAATTGGATATTCAAAGGCATGCTCAAAATTTGGAGACAAGGAAACCCCGTGTCAAATTTGGGGGCAACACATTAGAACATGACATGCTTGTAGAGTATGGTATACATGGACAAAATAGATATTATGTTCCTCAACATGAATCTATACCAAGTGGTCCATATATGCAGCATCACTATAGACCTCCTCCATATGAACATGTGCATGATCAATATCATCCATATATGCAACATGCTCCTCCTCCAATTAGTGCCTCAAGCATGGGGTATGGTCCAAGAAGTTGATCTCCACCTAAGAGCAATTTGGAGCAACAAATCAGGGACTTACAAAAGAAAATGGAGGACATAAATACACCGAAGCCAACATACACAATGAGAGACATATGTCCTTATCCATTTGAAAAGAGCATTCCAATGCCTCCTTTTCCTACACACTTTGTGACACCTAAATTTGATAAGTATAGAGGAAAAGGGGATCCTAAGGCACACATAAGACAGTTTTTCATAGCTTGCATTGAGATAGCAGCATAAGAGACATATTTGATGAGATTATTCCCATAGAGCCTAGGTGATCAAGCTATGGAATGGTTCTCTCAACTTCCACATGGTATTAAGTCATGGGGTGACTTAGCAGAGGCATTTATTCAAAATTTCTCCTACAACATAGAGACAAACGTATCAGTCACTACTTTGTGCAACACCAAGCAAAAAGAGGGAGAGTCTTTTGCATCATTTTTACAAAGATGGAGGAATCTAGCCAGCAGATGCTCTTGTGAAATTCCACAAAAACAAATGGTAGAAATGTTCACCCAAAATGTTAACAAAGACATTGCTTATGATTTAAGAAAAGCTTGTTTGTCCACCTTTAAGGACGTCATTGAAAAAGGCTTAGCGACAGAAAAGGTCCTAATTGAACAAGGAGTCATTAAGATATTCAAGGAAAACAAAGATGACTTTAAAGGAAAAGACAAGCCAAGATTTTGGAATAAAAACAAGAACAGAGTCAATGATGGTGTTGTTGATGCCAAAACAGTGCGACCCAAATTTGTTTTTTCTGGATCAAATCAGGTGAATACTCAAACAACTTCTAAATCACGAAGGAAGTACACTCCATTGGGAGAACCACTTGAGTCAGTTTTCAAAAAGCTAGTGGCAAACAAGGTAATCACTATTCTAGATTTTCCTCCATATGAACCAAAGGTTAAACCAAATTGGTGGAATGATGATGAATATTGTGAATTTCATAAGAGCAAGGGTCATAAGACAGGAAATTGCCACCGACTGAAGAACATCATACAAGATCTCATTGATAGGGGTGACATTGAGATTGAAGGGCACTCATCCAATCAAGAACATGAGATGTTTAAGGAACCATTCCCAAAGCATGACAAAGGAAAAGCTAAAGTCACAGATGATCAAACCAACTATACTAGAGCATCCTACAACTATGATTCAACTATCAATCACATCTCGATGGACAATTACGTCTCTACCATTATCATCAAGGACAAAAACCCTGAGAATTCTACCCGGAGACCCAAGATTGTCCTAAAAGGTGTTGGATCTTCTTCCAAACCTACCTCTGAATGTCATGTTACAACCTGTCAAGGTAAAATCACTTTGCAAGGTGCTCCAGCTAAAAACACCACTTCTTCATCAACCAAACCTAAGTATGACCTTGTAGAATAGTTAGGGAAGACACCCGCACTCATCTCCATCCTTGAGCTTTTACACATATCTCCTGCACATAAAGCCATTCTTGACAAAATCTTGAGAGACACTGTCATTCCTACTGATCTGAACGTGGACCAGTTTCAAGCCATTGTGGGATACCTTTCCATTCCACACTCCCTTACATTCACAGAAGCCGATGATGCCTCCTTAAGTCATCCACATAATGCACCATTACACATTGAAGCCTTCATACACAAACATAGAATCAAACGAGTCCTGATAGATGGAGGAGCAGGTCTAAACATTTGTACATTGAGCACAATTAAAAAATTGGGATATTCTGATAAAGCTGTAAATTCTACAAACAAAATCACCATCAAGGCATATGACGATGAAGAGCGTTCATCCAAGGGCACAGTCACCTTACCTCTCAGAGTTGGGCCAGTTACAAAGGATGTGGTTTGTCAAGTTCTACACCTGGATCTCACATACAACATATTGCTAGGACGTCCATGGATTCATGAGATGAGCGTAGTACCATCTACATATCATCGATGTATCAAGTTTCCACACAATGGAGTTGAAGTGACCATAAAAGGTGATCCAAATCCATTCATATATTGCAACAATTTGCGCCATAGATCGGAAATAAAAATCCCAGTAAATCAAGAAGTTGTTCCATCTTCAACATATGTGGATCCAGAATCCTTTAAAGCTTCTACATCCAAACAAACAGAGATCAAAGAAAAGTTCAATTTTAAAGACATGGGATGTGGTGAGTATATCTTCCATGTTGACCAACTCCAACTATCTCCTAAGATATTCAGTCGACAGGAACAATCTACAAACAATTTGCAATGCTAAGGAATTGGGTGTGAACCACCTAGTGTTGTGGCTACTAAGTCTGAATGCAAATCTCCTCTAGTGGTGCAAGCATCTCTTGATATCAATAGTCCTAAGAGTGGTTCCAGTGAAGAATCTATTGAGTGCATCGCCAGTCCTCTTGAGAACTCACATAGCTTTACCATATCATCCACTCATTCCATTTCCACTCCTTTCCCAGACTTGGATCAACAAGAATTACAAAAGCCCTTACTCATTGGGGATCAAAAATCAAGCTATCAACAGAAAAAACTAAAAGTCAAAAATAAAGAGAAGTCCTTTAGTCCAAATCAAAATCAAAAGCTACTAGACTCTGCAAAAATCAAAGTCAAGGATAAAAATCCTATGAAGCAAAAAGAACAAGAGTTGATCTCCCCTAATACCAAAATAACTGGGGGCAAAAGTTCTACAATTTCAAGTAAAAAAGAACACTTGTTGATCCTAAGTCTCCATCATGCTATCCTACTTTCACTTCTTTTCACATTCATAAGACTTCATAACTCATCTACTTGTTCCACACATCCTTTTCCTTCTGGTGATACATCATGGACCTTTAATGGAGCTTCCTCAAAGGACTTTATTATTAGGGATGCCCAAACTTCTTCAGGTGACATGCATATGGGCCTACGTAGTCCACACACTAGTAATTCTATCTTAGTTCCTTTATCAAGGAAGACAGACACTCAAGCTACACATCATTCAGTCAAGGAACAATGCAACTACAATCACAAGGTTAAGCCTGACACATTCAAGGTAGGTGACTTAGTTCTCAGATAAAATCCTAAAAATTAGCAAGACAGAGAGAAAATCTACAAATTTGAACCAAATTGGCTTGGTCCTTACATCATTATAGCAGCATATGGATCTGGGGCATATCAGCTCTCAACTACAGAAGGTGAACCTTTGGAGGATCCTATCAACAACATGCACCTTCGCAGGTTCTACACATAGCTCTTTGGAATATCAAAAAATTCAAAATACAAAAAAAATCATAAACAAAAAAATCATTACTTGGTGAAAACCTGACAAACAGGCGCCTTGTGACACACACAAAAAAAGAAAAATTGAAAAATTGAAAAAAGTAAAGAGAAATAATTTCGTCCAACGGTGAAAACCACTTTGGTGGCACCCTGGGCAAGTACCATGGTGAAAAATGGGTCACTAGCGCCATGCGTAGAGACATTGCTCCTCCCTCCTTTAGGATTCATTTTCATCCTTCACTTTGCACACACTCACAACCTATCCATTCATAATAAACTTACCCATTCCCATCATGGCTTGTTATTGATCTACCCGAGATTGGTTCGCCATTCATAATAAACCTCCCTTTTCACTCCCTTTCCATCCATAATAAATCAGATCCTATCTATGACTAAGGCAAATCCTACGTCTAGTGATGTGTGTGGAACTGAGAACATCACATGTTTCGAGGAGTACAGTTTCTTCCAGCTTCCTTCAGTCTATCCGTGCACAATCCACAATAAAGCAACATTTGCATCACAGATCCGCAATAAAGTTTCATCTTCTCCACAATAAAGTATCAGTTTCATGGATTCAGTCAGTTTCAGATGAGACACAACAGCAACAATGGGCTTCAACAAATCAAATCTTTCAACAGACTCAGACAACATTATGGTTCAGTGCTATCTATCCTTTCTGTGAAAGTAAACATTATGACCGCAATCAGATAAGACTTATACAAGTGACAAGAGACACTAAACTTGAGGACTACAGTGGATGTTGGTGTCGAGTCTTGGTTTTCTTTTGATTTTATCTTTTGGGTGACATGTCTTTTAGCTTTTCCAGGATGTCTCTGACTAGGGATTCTATCTCCAGGATGTCTTTGACTAGAAAGGCGAGGATGGGGTATTGTCACCTATTTGTATTTGCTGTCTGTGGATTGTCTCTTAGTAATGCTATGACTTGTCCAAGGATATGAGGACACTGTGAGTCTAGTATGAACTAGGGCATTCCTTGATTGTGACTGTCTTATCTCCATGCAAACAGGTACAATGACTTTCTGGGTCGAACATATGCCTCGATTGTCATAACCTACTTGCCATAATAAAGCGCAATGATGATAACGCACAAGAAGCTCTTTCACTTTCATATCTTCTATCTTCCATCCCCCTTTCTCGATTGACTTCCATCATCCTTCTCGAGTTCGTGTAGCCTACTATCACATGACTGAGTACAATGACACACCAAAAATATTTGCATTCCATGTAGTTGCACCTGCATTACCACATATAAGCATTTCATACATACATATAGATATCACAATCACACCACATCCTGCACACAACACATGTTAGCACATTTTACATTCTCATCATGTAAATAGTCATTTGCATTATCATATTCATCTGCATTACATTCATTCACATTTGCATCATGCATACACATATAAAATATAAAAGAACAAAAAAAAATATATTGCATTGCATCATATACATATTTGCATCCATATCATAAGCATCACATAAGAACATCTCATCACATAGGTACACATGCATATAGCTGCCGCAAAGATGAATCATCTCATATATATATATATATATATATATAGTGTAATGATACAATGATGTCAGAATCATATGGCTACAATCACCCACAGGTGTCTACATCATCATACAAAAATGGTACAATACTGATACATAGGGAGCCCTCTACGGCTATGATGAATTCCCTCCCTCAGAGCCAGCTGGCCTCGATGGAGTCTGAACCCTAGAAGGACCCACCCCAAGATCATCTCTCCTGGCCCCTGTGTCCTCTGTAGCCACCCCTCGTGTCACCCTATCCGGATAGAGGAACCCACTGATAACTCCTGCCAACATTGTTGGTAGTGCTAATCCTGTCCATGTCATGGTATCCCATGCCACATGTCCCACCCTCATCTCTAGTCCCGAATCCTAAAACACTCATCTAAGGGCATCCTTGTCTCTATCTCGATCGTACGGAATCAGCTCCCCATCAATCGGTATCCACATAATTCTGTATACATCCTCCAAGGTGATTGTCATCTCCCCCATCGGCAAATGAAAAGTGCAAGTCTCAGAGTGCCACCTCTCCACCAGTGCAGTCAGCAATCCCATGTTTGCCCAAAACTCAGGCACATACAGAATATGTCTCAATCCCATAGCCTCAATCGCAGCTCAGTCCTTAGCTGTCAACTCAGGTCGCAACCTCTAAGTCGATGGGAATCTCTCCCGTGACTCCAACATAGGCAAATACTCCTGCAGTCACACAAATCAATTATCTCAGTCCTAGTGACACTCACTATTCATCACAAAGTGTTGCTTCTATCCTAGTGGTACTCCCTGTTCATCACAAAGTACTATGTGTTTGGCACTCCCTGTTCATCACAAAGTGCTGCTCATATTTGCACTCACTGTTCATCACAAAGTGCTGCTCTTTTATTTAGTACTCCCTATTCATCACAAAGTACTATATCTTGGTACTCACTGTTCATCACAAAATGCCTTGCTCTATCCTATCCTAGGGCCTCTGCTTGAGTGAATCCTCTTGAGTAGTTTCCTAATTGGCAACGTATGTTCTATCATTGAATTGTCAATCCTAGCCCTATTTGTTATTCTAGTCTTCCCTAAGAGGACCTGCTTGAGTGTATCCTCTCAACAACTTATCCAATTGACAGCGTATGTTCATCACAGAACTGCTGATTTGACCTAGAAGACAAAAATTCACATTTTTGGACACAAACGCGCTTTCCTGACATAAACGCACATTTATTACATTACCTAGTATGCATTAATGACAACAATAAATGCATCAAAGTACAAGGAGGTTTTGTGGTACTTACTGGCTCTCCTGCCTCTGCTGGCCTCTGAAATTGGCGAACGCGATCGAATCTGTGAACCAAAGCCATCGCTGCTGACTGCTGCTGCTCTTTTCTCTCTCTGCACTCTAATCTCTTGGAGGTGTAGATGACAATGAGGATGTATTTCCCTCATGGTCTATCTTATAGACTGCCCTAGCCCTCGTTTCCCGAGTCAGTCTTCTTTATCCCGTGACTCTGTCACTTTATCCGGTCAGTCCATTCTATTCCGTCTTTCTTATCGAGAGATTGTCTGCGATCTTTTCAGACATTTTTTGTCATCCAATCTCTCGAGGGGGCACATCATTCCCATCTTGGGGCAACTTTGTATCAGTTCATATTATCTTCTTTGAAACAACGCGACAAGCCGCATTGTCTCAAAGAGGGGCAAATGTAGACACCTAAAATTGTCATGTCTAATTAAATAAATATTTTATTTATTTAATTATCTAAGATTAATTATTCTATTAATTAAATAAATCTTTATTTATTTAATTAATTCATTTATCCTCTTCTAGCCTTATTTCTCATTTAAATAAATACATTTATTTATTTAAATTATCCTTTTCCTAAATTAAATAAATATCTTATTTATTTAATTGATCCCACTTCTTCTATTAATTATATAAATCTTTATTTATTTAATTAATTCATTAACCTTTTCTACCCATGACACATGTCATTCATCTCTTAATTCATACACTACCTACCCCTTTCATTATTTTATTATTTCTTTTACCTACCCTCTAATCATAGCCGACCTCCTTTTACACCTCTCAATCTTATCCCTCCATTTCATATAGTGTCTTCTATATAAGGAGATGCTTCCTTCATTATCAAACCCTAATCAATCATTCTAATCAATCTATGCAAACCCCCCGTTGACTACTTGACTACACTATGCTTTTGAACATAGGCGATCCTACTTGCAACCACATTTCCGTTCTTTGTTGAGCTCTTGTGCACATAAAATTTGAGAGCAAATATATCAAGCAAGATCAATGGAGATAGGAAGAATGGAGATCCAAACCCTATTGGACATGTGATGGTATAATCTTTGTGATTTCGTTTGATTTGCATTGTCTTAGGTAATCTTCATATGTTATGGTGGATCTTTGTTGTTGTTAGGCTAGGGTTTTGTGGTTGAATTCATTTAGCCTTTCAATATCGTTATTGTTGTTATCCATTTTCACCATAAACACCCTCAACTCACAATTACAAAATTACATCACACGATACAAAGATTGACCACAGGACCAATATAATGATTTACATGACATAACATGGACCTAATTCAAATTCTCAAACATTCAACTCCACCAAAAATCATGCCAAGATCAACTGCAAAATTCTACACCACCAGAAATACTGCATAACACGAAAATCATCACCAGTTTATAGAAACCATCAAAAAATCACACAACGATCAATACGAATCATCAAAAAAAACAAGACACAACTAGGAAACACCAGCAAGCACGTTAGAATCATCAGAAACAACTGCACTAACACCACTTATCAAATCTTCACCTGTCAACGTTTGAAACTCAAGAATACAATCAATCAACAATTGTCACGAAGAAAGATAAGTTTTAGAGCCCCAAATCATGATCTATATGAAGTGAAGATACACAAGACTATCCAAAATGATATCCCAAAATATCAGTACAAGATTTTATCACACCAGAATTCACCAGAGGAAACATTGAACTCTGCAAAGCACCAAAACTGCAAAACCGGATCATAAGATCTTCCCAATTTGCAAAAACTAGAACAAATCAAAGGAATATGTTGACATCAATGACAACAACAAATCCTAGCAGAAACAATGACCAACAATATCCAACATGGCCTAGTTCCTCCAAAGGATTCTTGCATTTGGCTCTGGCAATCTTACCCTCCCACACTAATCAGGACAAGGAGAAAGAAGAGGTTGCTACTGTAGAAGGGTGGTTCCTCCCGGATGACAAATTTGGCCCTGTTGATGTATGGGGTCCTAAGGATGATAGATATTTGCCTCCTCTAGCCACTACTTAAGTCGCTTAGGAGTTTCTTTTTGTGTTTTGTGTTCTCTAGACTTGGCCTGTGTTCAATGTGTTTTTTGGCTATCTGGGCTTTGCTTGTTTGACTCTTGAGGGGTGATCGTGTATCCCCCTACTTTTTTTTAATGAATATTATACTCTATCTTAATTAATGGAAATGACACCAATTCGTCAAAGAAATTAAAATTAATTTTTTTCAAATTTTTATGAGGAGCAATCTCATTTGAACTAAATCATCTTACTTTCTCCCTTACACTTCACTCGCTTCAACTAATAAATTATTTAAATATAAAAAATCTAGTTCTCTTACAAATTAATCAATTAAAACTAATAATAAGAAAGTATTGTTTTGATATACTTAATTAAAAATATTAAAATTTATATACTAATAGATAAAATTTCAATATCTTAACCATTTCAAACATAATCAAACAATTAAACATTAAAATTCAATTAATTTTTTATTGTTGTTATAAAAATAGTCAATAATTAAAACACCCAACCTTCTTTTATCCATAGCAAACTTAAATTCCTCAATAATTTAAAAGCCTAAATTACTCAGTAATAACAAAATGTGTTATAACAACTCTAAAGATTTTTACATGTGAAAAATATGAAGAAATTATATGAGAAAATTAATAAATATATTAAGCGATCTTCCTAAATTGTTACATTTTACAAAAAAAACAAGGGTAAAAATTTATTAAATCAACGTGAAACAAATATTATAACACCAAAGAGAGTCAACCATCCATAACACAAGACTCCAACCGTAACAACCCATTAACTAAGCAAATCCTCAACAATCAATTTCTCTAAACTTTTAGAGTAATCTAAGGGTAAATTCTTGTTGGCATATGTGCAGAGCTTGATGACATGATGATATTGTATGTTGTCATTGATGTCAATATGTTGAAGTATGAACTAGTATATTGAAGTAAGCAAACTGGCAAGAGAACCGGTATGATATTGTGAACCGGTATATGTGAAAAAGTGAAGCGGTATGTTGGAATGAGAACTGGTAAATGGGAAGTTTTGTATTGGGGTTTCATTTGGCATGACTACCGGTTGGTAGTCTTAGCTTTAGGGTTTCCAGTTGATGCATTCCAAGCCTATGTGATTCAACCGATGACATCTTGTGATGATTTAGCATTGTAATGAAGATCAGATCGTGTTGTCACGTCAGCCTTGTGCGTGTGAAGGATTCCCTTGAGGATCTTGCATGGAGTTTGATTCTATCTACCTCGGGAATGTGCGAAGTCTCTGCAAACGGTGGAGAGTGCGTGATGGGTTATCAACTTCCTGAAGCGACAAAGAATGAATGTTGGAGAACGTCTTGAGATCTGTTCAAGACTATTGCATTCAATGCAGTATGATTAACGGCCAGGATTGAACCGATTGAATTGTTAAACCTAAATGTTTAGGGTTTAGGGTTTATGCTACCGACCTATCTGTTTCCTATAAGGTCGATGATGTTTTTCACTTTGAAGTTGTTGGCAAATGTTATGTGTGTATCCAAGTGAAGAGATACTTGATTCTTGCCAGACTAAAGAAGTGTGTTGATACCTGCAGAGTGTGATTGCAGAAGCAAAGGAGCTAAAGTGGATCTGCCTTGGCATTGAGTGCTGTTATCAGATCGGTGTATTACCTATTGACTTCTAACCATTTCAACAGTTGGAAAACCCCTTAATCGAGTAGCTTTAACAGGCTTCTGTGTAAATCCTTTAACAAGGTGACTCGATTCAATGAGTTCTTCAAATCCTCTTGCGAGGTAACCTTTAACAAGGTTGTAAACCTTTAACCAGGTATTTAGCCATCCTTAACTGGGTGATCCCTAGCAGGATCAGTTCCTAGCAGAACCTATTGTAAAAGTTTTTAACCGGACTAGGCTCCTAACAGAGCGGACTTCAAAAGAGTTCAAAGAACATCTTGTGGGTATTCATCCCCACCGTGGTTTTTCCCAGTTGGGTTTCCACGTGAAAAAATCAATGTGTCATGTGTGATGCTTTAATATTCTTTGTCAAGTGGTAAAGCATGTTGAACCGATAGTCATTATATATCTGATGATATATTACTTGTTTATGCATACGGGTGAAGTGGAAAGGAGATATTAGATTGTGTGGAGATCTAAGTGTTTACCGGTTTATATCTTTCATACTCTCACTGTGTTTTACCAATAGTGCCCTGATTTAGACCGGTGTTACTGTCTACCAGTTAAGTGCAGTCTTTACAGTCAAATTGGTTCAGGGAAAGTTTTTGCCTGTACTGATTCACCCCCCCCTCTCAGTACCGGTTTGGTACTAATTGTTCATCATTATTCATTAATTCTTGCATTCACTAATATTCCAATCACCCATTTGCTCTGAAGCCCACTTAGCTACACAATTTGCCACCTTGTTCAACCAGAGATTACTTTAGTGGCGAATATTCGCCAATGGTGAATTTTTCACGTCGGCGACCTGGAAAATGGCAAATATTTTGTATCGACTGGGGGTGGCCATGTCGCCAGAACATTATCAATTTCCATCAAATGCACGACCCGATCACCATATGTTTTATGTAATTAAATGTTTCTATGCGAGGATTTCGCCAATACAATATACGTTGGACAAACGGTAAATTTAATTTTTTTGCCTACACTCTTCAAGGTTGCCTTAATAGACGACCATAATTCGCCTATAGGCATGTGAAGATTTGTTCGCTAGGAGGACCCAATTCGCCTGACATTTTGCCGATGCGTGTCTCCATTCACCCCAACTTTTGCCAACGATATTGTATTTGCCAATTATTTGGACGACCCATAATCGCCTCAAAAATTACATAAGTCGTGTTATTGTTACGCGAGATTCGCCAGATATTTGTATACCATATAAAATTCTAGCGGAATTCGCCATATAAGGATTGGTATAAATACATGCAAAGATCAAATCTATCTCTACACAATCTGGTGGGTTCTAGGCTATGAATTATGATCAATAGTGAAGTTTGAGATTAAGGAAATTCATTGTTGTTGACTGCATTGGCGACTGCTAGTGACCTAAAGGTGAGAGATCATATTTTTGAAGTGTTATAATGTTATTATGAATTTATCTATATTTGTTTGCACTGTTGAGTTCATTTTTATTTAGTGGTGATCCGTTAGTGCCAAGTGGTCAGCACGGATATTCAAACCTCAAACATCTAGATTGTAGGTCGTAGGGCCAATGAAACATATATTATACTTTATAGCCTATTATTGATTCTTCAACAAATTGATATTCTTTTGGCAAATTTTATTTCGTTGGAGATGTCGAACAGGAAGAAGGGTAGGAAACCTGAATGTGGGGGAGGCCATGGGAGGCCAACAAAAATCAGAATGTTGTCTTCGTACTTTGGCTTTGGAAAAGAGTGTGGTGAAAATCAGGAAGGTACATCATCACAAGTACAAGTACAAAATTCTCAACCTACACCGCATGTTGAAGACGGTGGTAAACTTGATATCTCAGATCAGGATGATCTCGAAGAAGATTATCTGGTAGATGCCCAAGTTAGCTGGAATGATATAATCAACTTGGGTGATAATGCATGGAAGGGGAAAAGAAAATCCAGATCAAAAAAGGATGAACCACAATCAAAAAAGGATCGGGAGTGGGATATGTTAGTGAGAAATTTTCAAATTAATTGGGCATCAAAGTATCCATTCATTGAACCAGTGGAGAACCCAATTGAAGGCGAGCCTTCAATAGAATGCAGGTGTAAGATTTGCACTTAGAAACATAACAAGGAAATTAGGTTGCAACTAAAATTTGACACCATAGACAAGCATATGGGTAAAGGAGGAATGTAAGCATGTGAGGAATACTGAAGAGTATTATTTTGATGAGAAAATACAGACGAAGCCTACTGAAGTTAAAGGTTCTATTGAAGCTAGTTTTCGAAAAGCAATGCAAATAGAACAACTGGGAAAAGATGTTCAATTAAGCGTTGTTTTTTTATATTTTGAGCAAAGGGTGTGCTATGACAGATTTCCCATCAATTAGTGGTTTATTACACTTTTTGAAAGTTCCTAACTATCCTAATAGACACTGGTCAGTAAGCAGTGGATGGGAATGGGCAAGTTGCCTTGCTGAGGTTGAAAAAGAAGATGTAAAGGAAAAAATAAGAGAGTCAAACTTTATTGCATTTTCTTAAGATAAAGTTACGGCAGTAGACAATACTTCATGGGTATACATGCATGTTTATACCGTAGAGAATCATACCCGCCAACCTCATCTACTAGCTGTTGCTAAAATGAAGGAGAGTGCGACATCGAAAAATTTATTTCAGCTAGTAAAGAGAAGTTTAATTGAATATGGAGGTATGGATGACATGACGGTATCCAAAAAATTGGTTTGTGTTGGAGCAGATGGAGCTTCAGTAATGCAAGGTCACAGGAATGGTCTTTGTACAAAGATTGAAACTTCATTTGCATCGTACATTACTATAATTCACTGCATGACTCACAGGATGAATCTAGCTTTTGGAATTGTGAGCAAGTTTGCTTCGGTTAAAATAATTAAAATTTTAATCAGAGAGCTCTACTCACACTTCTGTCGAAGTCCCAAGCGATTTATGGAATGTCAACACTTTGCTGATGGAATAATTGATGGGAACAAGCTTCTCAAGGATAATGATACCAGATGGATCTCTTTTGATGGTCCAACGCATCGAGTGTTTTCAGAATATCCATCCTTGATTGGACTATTTCACACAACTCGCGATGAATCAGATCAACCAAAATTTCCTGACCTTCTTCGGAGGTTAAGTATTTTAGAGACACTCTTAACTTTAGCAGCTCTTCTACCCATACTAGAAAAAATGAGGAATATCTTCCCATACTAGAGGAAATGAGGAATATTATGAAGGTTGCCCAAAAAAGAGCTCTGTATATTGCAGAATATGCTACATTGCATAAGATGACATGCATGACCCTCGACAATCTCTATCGAAATCAACCAACACTATCTGATGAAAAATTTGTTGTGGCAGACACTCATAGATTTGAACAATCCTGATAACTTTTTACAAATCAGTGCAGACGGGGAGATATGTGCCAATGTACGGGGAGTTGAGATACCAATGCACTTTGATGCCACGATCGACCCAAGTAACCAGGAAAGCGCCCGAGGAAGCAACTAGCAATAGTTACAAGGGAAGATTTCGACAAGAATGTTGAAACTCTAACTACTTCTATGAAGAAAATTGCTTATGATCTTTCCTCACAAATTAGAAGCATATTCCCTCCTAACAACCTACTCGAAGCCATGTCTATTGTGTTTCCTCATTATTGGAGCCTCAACATTGCATCTGATTTTCGAAGTAAGCTATTGATTTTGATAAAACAATTTTGCATGTCCAGAGAATTGAATGGAGTAACTATAAATGGAACATTAGACGAAACTCATCTTCGAGAGCAATCATCTCATTTTGCATACACTATGAGAGAACAATATGGCAAAATGGAGAACCCCCATGAAGAGGGATCAGTAACAAGGCTTTGGAAAATTATAGCTAAGCACGCAGCGTTGCGTGATTCAATGCCAAAATATTTGAAGCTTGCTGATTTATGTCTTACCATGATATTAGATTCAGTGGAAGATGAGAGAGTTTTCAATGCTTTGGGGTTCCTAAAATCAAAGCTAAGAAACAAACTAGACAAAAAATTGGAAAATTGCTTGAGGCTCTATACATCTAGGTATGATGTCCACACTTTTCCTTATGATAGGGCACTGCAAATTTGGAGGTCCAAATGTGAAAGAAGAGGTTTGGGGAAAAATTCAAACCAAAGTGCCAGTGGGACTATTGACTCATGTACTGGACCTACTGGTAGCATTGAGATGCAGTTCAATGAAGGTATGCAGACTCAGAGTGAAGAAACCACATACAAGAATCAAGAAAGCTTTGAATTTGATGAGGATGAATGGCAATTGTAAGAGATTGGTATTTATTAATCTTATCACTGTATCTCATCATTCATATTATAAAAGCATATTACTTTTTGCAGTTAGAATTTAATATTGATTTGTAATTGTATTTTTCAACTTTCCATTTCCATATTTAAAATAGCATAATAAAAGACTATAATGTGTTTATTGATACATAGATGTTTATTATTTATTTAGACATGTTTGAGTCTCAAATCTATGTAATACATTTCAGAACCATATGATACAATTCATTCAATAGTAATACACATGTCGAGAACTTAGATTTTCAATAATTCTTTCAAAATATAGCCATATGATACAATTCATTCAATAGTAATACACCAATCTGTGTGTTTCTCCATGCAAATTGCAAAAGTGAATACAAAGTTTCAGAACCCTTTGAAAATGACCCTGAATTCCCTTTTATAGAAACAAGAGAGCAACAACAGCTCCTGTGTGATTCTCCAATGTCCATGCAAAAGTGAATACAAAGTTTCAGAACCCTTTGCAAATGACCTTGAATTCCCTTTTATAGAAACAAGGGAGCAACAACAACTTTAGGTCGAATTGCAAGTTTGCAACATGTGAAGACTCAACATCAAAATCACAAACTCAACACAGATTTACATGGCCATCACATGTCGGATTAGCAATTTAATAACTGCTACATGTATGATGTCTCCTGTTTAAAAAACAGAGTTCAAAATTAAATATTAATTCATGCCATGATAAATTAAATATAGATAATAGCAGTGCCTAAAACCTAGTAATCAAAAATAGAGAAATGCATAAATGTTAAAGCTTGGGAGAATTTGAGAATACAAATTTACTGGCTGAAGTTTTGCACTGTGCATCATATATTCATAGGCTGGATTAGCAAATTAGCAATAACGAGTGCTGGTTTTTTCCTATTCACAAAACAAAGTTATTTCAAGCGATGCCAAATTCCAAACAAAAAAACCATAAAACCTTGAAATTAAGAGTAAAAGAAGAAAATTGTGCAATACATACTATGATTCTTAATATTTTCGTGCCGGTTTTTATAGGGTGCTCCACTCTTCATATGATGGAAGGTCAATATTCTATAAACTATGGAAAGTCAACTACAACTTTGTCAACAATCCATATTTAGAAGATTGACTTGACATCACTGTTTCATCCAATACCGAATTTAGAGTTGTAAATGGTTGGATGAATTCTAGAAAGCTTTGGGGATTTGTGTCCTTAGGAAGCAAGTCTAAATCAAACTTCAATTTTATCTCCATGCTTTTTTGTAAGCTTCTTTTCCAATGAATTTATTTGATGGGTCAACGGTCTTAGGCAAACCAAGTTTAATCAAATTATTTTTCTTTTCTTGCAGCTTCAATATCTTTTTGCCACATTTTTCCATAACTTATGATGTTTCCCTTAGTTTCTGGCATTTTTGAATGATAGATGATGTCTTAACTGTGGCATCAATGCGGCTCTTAATTACCTTGGATGCCAAGTAGCTGTCACTAGTACTGTAGACTACTTGCAGAATCTGTTTTGCCATAGCCTCTTTTGAATAAACATGTATGCTCTTCTCAAAGTGCCCTTTGATTTTCATATAAATTACTCTTAGACTTTCATTCAATTCAAACCATTCACACAACTTGTCACTCCTCTGCATTATTTGCCACCAAATGTTTTCTTGTATATACTTCATTGCATTTTTCATATTATCTTTCAATCTATCCTCCAAAGTTTTTATTTTATCATTTGCATTGTGCAGGTCTTCTTTCAATTGTGCACTTTTTTTCTTTCTTCCTCTACTTCCTCTTGAAAATGTTTTTCTTTTTCCTTCCCATGATCCAATAGGTCTTGTATTTTTCTTATTTCGGCAGCAGCAAACTCATAACTTTTGTATAATTTTTGAAAACTGGCTCTTTCCTCATCAATGTTTTTACTACTTTTAGCCAATTTTTCTCTCAAGTAAATCATTTCTGCATCCATCTTCTCCTTTTCTGTAAATCATTGCACTTGTTATCTACTGTTTTCCTCCTTGATTTTTCGTTTGCTAGGTTTGCCTGTAACTTTTCTATTTGTTTCTCCAGTTTATTTTTTCCTCTCTCCACCTTTAGCAGTGAAGTGTAGACCACTTCATTAGTCCTTTTTGACACACTAATTTTGTCCACATTATGTACTTTGGAAAAATCCATTTGGAGGGTGCTAACTTGAAATTCAAAGGGATCTATCTAACTGTGTGGTGGATTTTTATCTTTAGTTGGGGCCGGGGGCATAACAACCATGAACTCCATCATATCTTTTTGTGGGTCATATGTTGGAAATAACCCATTCCTTGTAGGCTGTTTGTCTAAAGCTTAAGTTATGGCACCCCTATGAAATGCTTTCTTTTTTTTTCTTTATTTGCTTTTGTTGTGTGTTAATATTTTTTATAGTAATCATGAAATTGAAAATTTGGCCTTGCTGAGGCAATTGAATGTTTGAAAGATGACATAGGAATAACAGAGGCTCTAGTTCCACTTATGCCTGTGGTTTTAACTAATGCTTGACTAGGATTACCAACAACAATTTCTGATCCTGTCCCACTCCCACTGACACTTTCATGTGTAGTTTTCATAATCTTTTGAGGTGTGTGATTTGAAGCTACAGATGATTGTTTTGTAGTGTCAGTGGAACTTGATATAGGATTCTGAATAGTATGATTATCTACCACTAGTGGCCTCTTGCGAGAGATATTTTGTTGTAGCCCTTGTCCAACACCAAGACAACTAGTATCGGTAGTAGTACCCATGCCAACCCCACCAATCACAATGGCACTTGACTGAACAATAATGGGAATACTATCCCTAGATTCCCCACCTGTGGCAGTGGCACTTGATTCACCACCCGTGGCAGTAGCACTTGATTCACCACCCGTGGCAGTGGCACTTGATTCACCACCAATGGGAATACCATGATGTGGTGGTGGTTGTGTATTTGAACCTGAAACAAATATAGGTGGACCCTGAGGGTAATGAGTAGTACCTATCCATGATGAATCTGAAGAATCAAGTCCAATGACTAGTTTAACAGGAGCTTTTGATTTTTTCTCTGATGGAATTTGTACCCGAAGTGGATACCAAATTCCCTCTCCTCTGGGACCTAGACCACTACCTTCAAAACTCATTTTTTCCACAATGCTTGCCCCTTTGCTATATTTATCTTTCATGGACTCATTGAATCCACCTAATATTTTAGGGATTGTAGTAGTTTTTGGAGTGGACTCAACCTCATACTCATCATCATCTTCACTCCTGTCATATGATGTTGTGGGATGCTCCATATTCCACAATTTGCTAAACTCTCCATCCTTGTCGATGGTCTCAAATTTTACACTGGTCTTTGGTTCACCGAGATTCTTCCTCATAGTCCAAAAATCATTTATTTTGGTTTGAGTCCAAAAACTCTCTTTACATTCATGCAAAATTGATTTGGGAATAGATTTGTTAGATGGATTAGCAGATTTTTGGTAGAAATTGTAGGACCTCCTATTTTGGATGCCTTGGCCCTCCTCTGTTGTCCTCTGTGTGTGCAATGCCATAATTTGTGATGAAATTTCTTCTGTTGAAATGTTATTGTTAGCTGCAATTTTCTCCATCTCTTTTTTAACCTCACCCCAAGAGTCCATGTTTCTAAGCTTTTCTAGCAATGTTCTACTTTCATGTTGACATAACGTTGAAGAGTTCCCATCTTTCTTAAGCCTTGCTTGAACTACA
Organism: Cryptomeria japonica; assembly: GCF_030272615.1. Taxonomy (NCBI): domain Eukaryota; kingdom Viridiplantae; phylum Streptophyta; class Pinopsida; order Cupressales; family Cupressaceae; genus Cryptomeria; species Cryptomeria japonica. The sequence goes on from NC_081414.1 coordinate 487,909,439, forward strand.
CCGATTGGATCATACTGCCAGAGACCCTCATCACCAAAGTTAAAAACTGTCAAAAAATCATGTGCCACATTGAATGCTTTTCTCTCAAATGTGAACCCTCCACATGAGAAAGGCAACCTAGGCATTGGAGTTCTTGTAATTTCATTATACATTGGTGCCAAAAAGAAGTCTACAAAATGGTTGTAGTTCATTCTATTATCATGCATCCTTATCTTTGGTGTCCATTCATATATTGGACACTCTGTTTTGTTCCAAGTCTTCTCATCAATCTTATAGTTCACAATTTGAAGATTGTTGGTCTCGAATATTGCATGATACTTGGATAGAAGGAGATAGCACAAGTAGGATGAGAACCTAAATGTCTTACAGGAAACTTTTTTGATCATTATTAATTCTTTTTGCATGGATTAAACAACGTGCTCAATAAAATTATATCTTACTCTCTGACTTACACAATGGATATTATAAATCATTTCAAGAAGGCTTGCACCCACTTCCCTATCATTTTCCAATCCCAAGCAAAACGACAGCAAGGAAATAGTATCCCCAACCCATGGAACAAAAATGTTAGAATCATAAGGAGGCTTATGATTATGATCCAATAGAATACCACTCTTTATTAGATATTTGATAAATGAATCTCTACGACTTGGATCGAGACTCTCATAATTCCTTGCTAGCTTTCCTAGGTCAATTCAGACGTTTGAGTTTTGGGCTTCAAATCCTAGGTTCAACAAATGAGCAAATTCTCCCTCGTTTATGGATAGAATTTCCTCTTTTGTATTTTTATTGACAATTGCTTTTTTATCTTCATCAGAATTTTTGGTGCAGACCATGACAAAATCAGGGCCAGGGAATACTTTAGGTAACACCATGCTTCCCAATCTAGCATCCCACGATGCAATTTTATTTGTTCTTTGTTTAACATTGGGTTTAAAACAATAAATTTTGCCTTGGATGCATCTGCCGCCTTACTAGACAATGCATATCTAATATCTATGATACACTTTTCACCTCGGATAGCAGGGTCATAAATATCATGGTATTCATTAGTGAAACCTGGTGTTTTAACCAGTTCGGTTAGGTACATTTTGTTTTTCACTTTGCTTCCTGTTGAACTACTGCTTCCCATTTTCCCCATCACTGTTATTGTTAATAACTCAAAATAATGCTAGATAAAACCCTGAAAATGCTAACCCTCAAATTGGACCATGAGATTAAAACAAGCAAAAAAGGCGGGATGTAGGTGTTCTAGATTTTACCCGAAATTTCTATTTGACTAGATTGGCGCAGACAGTCTCTATTGCAACTTGCATTCTTCAATCTAGTAGCTATTTCTGAATCTCCCTCGATTTACTGGTTTGTCCATGAAGTGAAATACAATTATGATTTATGAGTCTCTTATTTTGAAAACTCTGAAAAGTACAAAAGTAATACCTAAAGGGAAAAATATCTAGAATCATGTTGTAATTTTATTAATTATTATTAATAACTATTCGATGCCGAAGGACAAAACATTCATTACTTCAGTCTAAATTCTAAGGACATTAAATGTCAAACATTCAATTCCAAGCGAAGTTCTCACAAATGTGTTCACTTCCCACATTCGGGCCGAAATCCACCCTAAGCCGTTGATCTTTGCTCATCCAACGAATGATGGTACCTGTTGTCAAATGTCGTGGGTCCCATGACTTCTGCCATTTTTTGGGCACGTCACCATACTCATGTCACTTTTCGGGACTATTTTTTAAGCATGTTTAATCATTTTAAACTTCCACCCAAAAAAAGCCTTTATAGACTTAATTATATATAATTAAATTTAAAATGTTCAATTCCAAGCGAAGTTCTCACAAATGCGTTCACTTCCCACATTCAGGCCGAAATCCACCCTAAGTCGTTGATCTTTGCTCATCCAACGAACGATGGTACCTGTTGTCAGATGTCGTGGGTCCGACGACTTCTGCCATTTTTTGGGCACGTCACCATACTCATGTCACTTTTCGGGAATGTTTTTTAAGTCTATTTAATCATTTTAAATTTCTGCCCAAAAAAGAGATTTATAGACTTAATTAAATATTTAATTAAATTTAAAACGTTCAATTCCAGGCGAAGTTCTCACAAATGTGTTCACTTCCCACATTTGGGCCGAAATCCACCCTAAGTCGTTGATCTTTGCTCATCCAACGGACGATGGTACCTGTTGTCAGATGTTGTGGGTCCCATGACTTCTACCGTTTTTCGGGCACATCACCATACTCATGTCACTTTTCGGGACTGTTTTTTAAGTCTGTTTAATCATTTTAAACTTCTACCCGAAAAAGAGATTTATAGACTTATTTAATTAAATTTAAAACGTTCAATTCCAGGACAAGTTCTCACAAATGTGTTCACTTACCACATTCGTGCCGAAATCCACCTTAAGCTGTTGATCTTTGCTCATCCAACGGACGATCGTCGATGGTACCTGTTGTCACATGTCGTCGGTCCCATAATAAGAGACATTTAAAGATGTGCAATAGTTTGAGATAACTATTAAATATAATGTTAATATTATTTGTAAAAATATGAAATTCAAAAATAGTATAGAACATGAAACTTAGTTTCTAGAATAAAACAAATAACTAAATAAAAATATAAATTTTGATATACAATTTGAAAGGTAAAAGTTTAATATAAAAAAGAAAACATTCAATATTAAATCTAAAATATTAATTTAAAGTTTAACAAAATTCTTAAAAAATATGTTTACGATATATAATTTTAAAAAATAGTTTAAAAATATATATAAAAGTTCAACATAAATTTAGTGTAATATAAATTTTAATTTAATAAATAAATAAAGACTAAAAATATAAATTTAGTTTAATATAAATTTTATTGATAAATAATGTGGTGAATCTTATTGATAAACCTGCACCTCCTAAGGACCTATGCAATATGCATTACCTTTGATCCTAGTGAGACTATTGGAAATTGAAATTTGAAACACTTGACGGCTCACTATAAGTCTATATATCACTTGCAAAGATCAAAGACATACTCTCACGAGGGGTTCTCATTGATGATTGATCCAACATGTATGGTGAATGTAATAAGTTAAGAATATCTTTATACTTTACATTGTTACAATTGGATGAAGTAAGTTAGTAACATATTGATATGATAAATTTGATTTAGTGGTTAAGATCTTAGATGGTTTCTCTTGTCCTACTATAGGTTCTATTACTCTTCCAGTTCCCGTTAAGGTTGGTACTAAGTGCTTAGATGTGATTTTTACTATCATTCCTAAATCCTACTTCAGATCAATTTTATGTGAAGTTGGGACATCCTTGCCCTTGGTTCGCTTCCATGAAAGTGATCCCATCTACCCTTCATAAATGTCTCAAATTTCTTCATTATGACAAAATATTAACTATAAATCATAGCATGTACCCAGTACCAAGTTACCAACCCACACATGCACTAGTTCAAAACTTCAACAACAAGTAAGTTGGAGTTTTAGTTTTAATTCACTTGTTTTTCGCGAGATAAACTTCTTTTTTTATATATTTATAAAATTATAATCAACCATAATCAATGTACAAATAATTAATGGAATGAACTGATTTATATATATATATATATATATATATATATATATATATATATATATATATATATATATAGAGAGAGAGAGAGAGAGAGAGAGAGAGAGAGAGAGAGAGAGAGAGAGAGAGAGAGAGAGAGAGAGAGAGAGAGAGAGAGAGAGAGAGAGAGAGAGAAGCATTACATAAAAAAGATCACAGTATTAAATTTATTTCCATTATTTAACAAAATATTGAAATAATGTAGCTCATAGACAAAAAGCATTTGAAAAACTTTCATTAATAAAAATGAAATAGAATTATAGAAAGCATTTTTATATCCATAAGACTCTAAGAAGCAAACTGAAACAAACTGGAATTTGAAAAATTATCATTAATATTTATGCTTTGGAAATTTACAATTTTTACATCTGAGACTTGAGTCCCTCAAAAAATTAAAAGCCAAAATGAGTGAGCCACTGAGCCTGTTAGGTTTCGAGGACATAGGAAAAAAAAACTACTAGGGGCCCAGGGGGGCGGGGCTAGGGCACATGTAGTGGATGGTTTACAACTTTGCCCTAATAATCTGGCCCTCCTTCCATGTAGAATTCTTCAAACAACATAAGCTGAGAGAATTCTTCAAGCCACATGTAGTTTGGAAAGTAGTCCAGGAGCAACCATTTCCGAAGGAAGTCCCTGCCAATCCGCGCCCATTTCCTGTGACGCGTCAAGTGCTCTGCATTCAGGTTTAGGAGAAACGGTTGCCTAGCCACTAGCACTATTTGGTCAGGGAGGAGAAGCTTGGATAATTCACTCACCCAAGGGATCCCCACCCCTACCTCTGCAAGGACGACAACAATAACGTCGTCTCCAAGGAAGTCTTCCTTAAAAACCTTCCTCAACAGCATCAGCATATCCACCTTGTCTCCTTCGCGGTCCATAAGAGACACTAAGAATCGAGATGTAATGTCCGTGTTAACACGGTATCTATTTTTGTTTTGCAGAAACTCTCTGCCCAGCACCATCCGCATAGCCTCATTGGTGAACAACCCGACCTCCTTGCAGACTGATTGGAGGGTTTGGTCTCTAACGGAGCCCAAAAAGGCCCTCTGGTCCTCTGCAGAAATGCTTCTCAAGTAGATGGGAGTGTCCATATTGAGAAAATAGAATAACAAATTAAACAACTTGAGCCTATAAACCTAAACTAGAGGAAGAATTTAAATACCGCGAGCTCCGACGATTTATCTACCAAATGGCAAAGGCTAATTGAAGATGAAAGAAGCAGAGATTGTATATAAATAATTGAGCTCTTGATTGTAATAATTACTTCTTTAACCATATTAATTGCTTTAAATTTTTCGTATCTCTGCAAATCTTTCCCATAAATGCATGAGTGTGCGAAATTGGAAACAACTATAAACTAGTACCAAGTTGGCAAGTACCACATTGGAAGTTGTGGGGACAGAGTGGATTGCAGCAAGTGAATAGATATATATTAAATGACCAAAGTAATCGATCGTGATTCATGACATTTGATACATGTCTATTGAATCCAATTCCATTCTGGGCACTTTCTGGTGAGCTATGTTCTCTTCAGAAAATTGGGCCGAAATAAAACTTCATCCATTGATCTACGATAATCAAACGGTTTAAAATCATTGATGGATTTAGGTATGTGTCATCCTTCACGTGTCACATAGGCCACACTTATTGATACATCGTGCAGAGTCCAGACTCAATGTGATGTACTGATGTGATGTGATGTGCCTTGTCTATTAATGATAATGAATTCATGAAATCGCCAATAAATTATATATTTTCCATAAATAACAAAATATTCGCCAAAACAAATTCAATAATTTTGAAGCAGTGGATAAAAATCGCCAATACATTTAAATAATTTTTCCTTCGGAGTAAAATTTTTTGCCCATACAATTATATATTTGTTCCTTTTAACAAAAATTCTTCGCCTCCTACAATATATATTTTCCCCATACAACAAGGTATAATTTGCCAGAAATTTATGGAATTTCGTACCCTAGAAAAAAATCGCCAATACAAAATATTTTTTTGCCCTATTTTGAAATAAAATTTCGCCATCCATATGAAAATTCCCCCCTGAAAATAATGTCTGATTCACCAGGATTTTACATAGTTGCCCGGGGGTGGTTTCTTAAAGTTATCCCTGTGTTCAACTCCCTAGGGACATGGACAAAGGAAACACAACCAAGCAATGTACTTAGATGAAGAACCTACCTAGCCACCAAAGCCAACTACCAATTCACTTTGTCAAATTTCTTATCATTTAGTATATTAATCATAATCTAAGCATCCAACTCACAAATAACCTTACACTATCCAAAATAACAACCCCTTTTTAGAGCAATACAAATAGCAATGGCTTCCATAAGATTGTTAGTCTATTGTCTCTTATAAATAAAAAAGAAGAAAATGACAAATTAGAGCTATCACTCCCAATTCCTCCAACTCTTGCATGTCCAGGGTTTCCCATGGAATAACCATTGATATTAATTTAAAAAACCCTTGAAGAAGGCAAAGACCATCTACATTCTCTTTGAGTCATACTCTTGGGGTGCCAACTACCCCTTGCTAAGGAGGGCCTAGAACCCTTGCTAGATAAACCCAAACCATGCATTACCTCTAACTCTCACATCCCAATAGGAACGAACAAATTATATTTAGCATATAAAGTCTCTTAAATCATACCAATAACTGTATCATCAAATTCCCTCAAAATTATATGATTTCTTTCCAATTAGAGCTACTAGAGAATGAAAGAAGGACTAATACTCCATGCAACCTGAAGAAAGAAAGCCTTAGTTTGAGGTCTCTTCAAATTCCTCCACAACTCAACTAGAGAAGAGATGTGGACACAAGCCTACTTCCACACTACTCATCATAAGTGCCAAATGTCTCCAATAAAGGAACATTGAAAAATAAATGAGGACAAAATTCCTCACCACTACCACAAAGGACACGTATAGAGGGACTTTGGGAACCTCTCTTCTACATGTTATCCTAGGTGACACACCTATTATGAGCAACGAGTCATAGGAAAAAGTTTCATTAAGGTAAAGAGAACTTATTCCATATTCTTCCACCAAGGGACTTAATGGATTGTTATATTATTGATCACATAGTCATTTTTTTGTGTGTGTGGATATGATATGTTTTGGAAGTACATATTCCTATCATGTTACTCTATTGGTTAGATATTTAAAGATGCATTATTCTTTGTTATACATTATTAACAAAGTTAAAAATACTTCACCTATATTATCATAAGCTACTTAGTTTCCAACATGGAGTCTAGTCATTTTGTCTATTAGCACATTGTTACTTAATGGGATATTATTATGGATGACAATAATTGTTGGTAGATTACTCTCTAGAGTAAGTGTTTCTTAAAATGATGTGTCGATATGTATTGTAAAGTACCTTAACTTACACAAAAGTAAAAAAAATATTTAAATTATAAAAGAAGAGATATTGCGTATAGAAATGATATTTAGAATAATGTAATATTTTAGAATATTTTATGTTAGCATAGGGTTCAATTAGGTTTAGGATTAGCGTAGGATTATAATTATGTATAGGGTTTGAAAATGGATTCACTAAGGCTTCAATTCAAGTTGAAAAACAATTGAAACAAAAAAAATGGGCATCCTGATAATGATATTTCTTGGTGTCCTCTACATAGATTTCTCTAAATATAAATATGCTAGTTATTTTATCCATTTTTTACCTAGTAAATATAGTGCAACAAAACATAGAGTACATTATATGAGGCTGGAGCCACCGAAAGTATTGGACTATATTAGACCATATTCGAGAGTTTTTGACTATTGTAGGCATCTAAAAATGGTTAATGCTTGTGGTGTCGTACTTTCACATGTCTACGTTACCTTCTTTTAGGGTTTTTGCATCTTATTAACATTTTTTCTATGTCGTGCACTTGATCTTTATCATTTGTCAACATCTTGTCATTCTTCATCATTTCTTCCCTCTTGATTGCATTTCTGGCATTTTCAATTAGGTCTTGTCAACATCATCTACGAATTGCAAGCTTTGGTCGTGTTCAATCTTATCATGTTAGTTGGATATCGTCAATCCTAATTGATGTCGGATTAGGTATTTTGTCCTCAATCTTTATCATTATCAATCATCTTTGATCAACTATCAATTGTTTTGGATCCTTTGTCAATCATCATTTTGTCAATCACTTAGCAATTTGCGACCAATTCGTCATTGGTATTTTGTCATTCGACCTTCATCAAGTCAACCTCTTATCAATTTTTGATCGATTTATCATCGATCTCAATCAATCATCATTTCTTGTCAATTTGGACCGATCAGTCATTGGTCATCATCAATTGGCGCCTATCAATTTTATCCTTGGTCATATTGATCAATTTGTCATTGATCCTTGTCAACCAGTGTCGACACTTTATCAATTATCAGTTATCATCATTTAATCATGGTCAAATCAACCTTATATCAATTGCATCAATCATTCCAATCATGTCATGCCCTGATCAACATCCTTTCATCTCTAATTTTCTCCTAGGGTTTTATGATTTATTCATCTAATCCTATTCATCATTTCCCTTTTAGGTTAAATAAATTTATTTATTTAATCCCAAGTCCCTCTTGTCACAATTAAATGTTTCATTTAATTGGCTAATTATGTCCTCTTTGTGAATTAATTAATAAATGAGAATTTATTAATTAATCTCACCTAATTTCTATTTCCTCATTTTTAATTTTTCTAATTTCATAAGTCCCTAATTTCTCTTTTCCACCTATTTGCTAATTTTTAAATTTAATTTCCCACTAATTAGTTGCTTCTATTTTGTGCTTCATTTTGTCATAAGTTGGAAGCATGATTCTCTCAACTTGTCACAAGACTTGCATAGAAACATGTCATAGCTCTTGACATAGCAACTTGTCCTCACACCTTGCATGGGAAATTCGTCATAGTCATGACATAGAAGGTGTCATAACCTTTCCCTTTTCAAATCATTGTGCCAATTTCGAATGAAATCTTTTTTCATCTCCTTTCATGCTAATTTTATCCTTTCATCAATTTGTCTATTAATTGGTCTCTCTCATCATTGATTTTCAACCACATCTTGAATATCCTGACGTTGTCAATTTTGCTATCAATTATCTTTCTTTTTGCTCACTTTTGCACTTGTTTGGTGAGATCCACAACATATTTGGAGGAAAAAGAGAAACAATGGAGGTCAATGGAGGCAACATCTGTACTTTGGTTTGCATTATGTTTTAATGTTATGCTTTTATTCCTTTATTGAATGTGATAGGATCTATTTTCATTGCAATTTAGGTTTGTGGTTGTCTAATATCATATTGCTTTGATTATCATTTCTAATTTCCTACCTCACAACTACATCGAATATACATCAGCAAAATGAAGATTTTTGAAGACTACCTCAAATATACATCAGAAATGAATCACACCCATTCAACTTTTGCACACAAAAAAGGACTGAGAAAGACTAATCCCATGCATCAACAACATTATTATTGCGTTCAACCTTATCTTTTCCTCATAGTGACCAAGAGGAAGTTCAATCAAATGTGGGTCAACTTATGAGACCATGTAATCATCTTGTTACAACTTAGGGATCCTCTTTTACTCTAGAAACTTATTGAGAAGCTCTAGCTCTTGTTGATTCAAGTTGTTCCTTCAATTGGGGAAGAAGTGAGTAGACTTGATCTATGTCTTATACACGATAATAATACCTTCCTTAAGAAGAATGAAGAAGCGACCTTTAGGAATCTCAAGTGCAGTCGAGACCTACAACAAAATAGTTAGATAGGTGAGCTCACATTTGAACTCAACAAGGTGCCTTCTATTACCATAATAAACCTTGCATTCCTCTTCTTCCAAATAAACCAAAAAGCCTCATTCATAAAAAACTAACCAAAACTTATTCAACTCAAAACTAAAAGCATCAACATACCTTGCTAAAATCTCATACCAAGAAAGCCACAAGTATCATTCCAATTAACAGGGAGACTGAAGAAAAGAGACCAAATAGCTTTAGAAAAAACACACAAGAAAAGATGCTCCAAAGTTTCCAAGGTTCCACAAGCATCACATGTTCTCGATTCCAACCCATAGGAATGCAGGACAATATCAAGAGAGCTAATTTTTTAAGCAATAAGAGCCAATGAAAACAAACTTTATTGGGTTCCACAAAATTCCTCCAAATATACATTAGTTTATTGCCCCGTTCAAAGTTAGAGAAAAATAAGTTTCAAGAGTCATGATGTCTAATATAGACATCCCCCAAGCTAGTAAGCATGGTATAGAGTTTATTGACAATCATGTCCTAAAGTTTGGAACCATCAACCCACTTGATATTGTTAAGAAACTCTATATCATTTAAACATTTACCAAGGAAGGAGTCCCCCAATCCTCTTGCAAGCATGAAGTAAGTTTTCTTTTGAGAATTAGAGATATTCAAGTGAGCAACCAACAGTTCCCAAGTCCAAACACCACGATTTGTAATAATGTCCTAAAAACAACTCAATCCCAAGGAGTTCTAATACATAGAAGAGCACCCCCGAGACATGGCAAGGGGTTTGTTATTCAAAAACACATTCCACCATATAGATCTATTCCAAACACAATATGCAGGGGAATGAGAGTGTTGATCCATTACTGATCAAATGTCTAACCTTAGTCTAGGCCTTCCAAAGAGTGCTAAACATAGTAGATCCAAAAACCTTTGCTTGAAACATACCAAACATAATATCCTGAATGTACATGGGTCCCCAATGTTTACTTTTCTTGTGATAAGATAGAAACAAGTTATTCCTTACCAATATTTTTCAAGGCTCATTCCCATCCATTGCCTTGAAAATCCATTTAGCAGCTAATGCAAGACCATGGATCCTAAGATCCTTGAGGCCTAGGCCTCCCATATGTTTGGAGAGGCAACACCATTCCCACTTTACATAGTGCCTCTTCCTATTACCGTTGTCATTAGACCACAAAAACTCTCAAATATTTTTGAAGCATCAAAAATTGATTGTTAGCAAATAACCAAGCCGAAGAATGATATAAAGCATGAGACAAATGTAAAACAATTATTTTTTTATCTTCATGTGATATATAAATTATAAAAACTATTAAAATTCGAGACAAATGCATGCAAATCAATTAGGGAACAAGCCCTAAGAGGTTCCATAACTATAGAAAATCCTAGGGCGGGAAGGTGGTAAAATACATAAATTGCTATATATTCATAATTGCTAATCTAAAGATATGAAAATAAAGTGATTGCAAACACTATAAATTTTTGAAATAGATGACAAATTAGGGTAATATTGTATCTAAAAATTGTAACATGGATTGAAAAACCTAGAGGAAGGAGAAGTTGTGTAGGATAAATTGGGTTCACCAAAAATATAAAGAATTCTTTTCCCCCTAGGATTAGTCTAGGCTTATCTAATGAGATGCATCTACATAACTACAAGTTAAACTAGATTGGCATACTTAACATTTGTGGGCTAACACATTCTAAAATAATAAATGTTCAAGTATAGAAAGTAAATGTGATAAACAAAGGCACTTAGCTCTATACAAGATGAAGATGCATAACTTTAATAATGCATTAATTACATTTTAGATGCATTGGAATTAGAAATGAGATATACCAATTTACTGCCTCAGGATCAAGGGATCTATTTTTGTATTGTGGAAGGTCTAGTTTGCAAATTAGGGCTAAATTTATGCTCACAAATATGTCTTGCTCTTGTGAAATTATCGCTTTGTGTATCTACTTCTAGATTTGACTTTAATTTTTTTAACGTGTCTTTTCTAATATTTGAGATGTTTTGTATTTAAAAATATCTTTGAAGGATTGTGATTAAGTCATAAGGAAAAATAATGTATGCAAAAGATTGAGAACAACAAATCTTAGCCTTGAAAATATTTCTAAAATGAATTTGTAAATCTAGATTCATTTTCATGCACTAAAATTGAATTGTTACTCCTTTTATACAAATGATATTTGAATAAATTTCTTGATGTTAGTAAATGATTTAAATGAATGATATTGAATAGATATGTATACAAGGACATGGCAAAAAGCCACACAAACTTTTGTACTAAGTTGGTGTTAGGTAGGAAAATAATGAATATAAATCAATCAAAATTTGAATGTTAAATTTACCTTCATAAAATCGACCTTATTTTCTAAAAATAAATTCAAATGTAAAAACTCAAATTAAAATAGACATCCAATATATACATAAGACAATTTATATATAAATTAAAAAAATATATTAAAATGTATATGAATAAAAGAAGTGAATAACATGAATCTACTTTACACAAAATTACCATATCAAACAATTCTCAAATAACCACAAAACTATATGAAAATTGGCATGGGTAACGAATATCACCGTTACAAAATCATTGATCTATCATAGAGAAGAGAGAAAATGTGGCATTGAGAAACCAAATAGTAATAGTTTCCCGGGCCTCTAACAATGTGCAACTTGTATGTTGGCCCCCACAAAAAGAGACACAGAGGGCATTCAAAGCATTCCCCATGTCGCTTTCGAATATATCCAAACAAGCGTCCATTTAGATCATTGAATCTGCTCGCTGTCTTTGGGAGAAGAAAGAGAAAGAAAGATTTGATTGAGGGAGTGTGACACGGAATATATTGAAGTTTGAAGAATGCAAGGCAACGGGCAAATGGCAAAGGGCCTACCTTTTTCTTTTTGTTTTGCTTTCTTCTTCATCAAGACAAAGATCCCAAACTTGGGATGCCTCAAAACATCATCTGTTTTCTGCCTTTCCCTCTTCTGCACGGATGAGATCTTGGGCAGATCATAACATGGGTTCAGGCAAAGAATTGCAGCTAATCTATCCTTGATCACCTCACTGTTTCAAAGGCTAAAGCACCACCATCTTTGAACAATATGCTGAAATCTGCGAGGAAGAGCTGGAAGCGCAAGCCCAAACCAGGAGAGGAGGCGCAGCACTCAGGGCCCCTGGCAGATGAGTCCTTGGCAGCGCATGCAGATGATCCCATTGGCCCCCCTCCCCCTCGAACCAATGTCATGATGTGGTGCTCTGTAATCTTCTGTGCCGTCGTCTGCATTATCATTATCCTTGGTGGTCTTGTAGTCCTAATTAGCTACTTAGCCTTTCATCCCCACATACCCAAATTCAATGTGATGAGAGGGAGCCTCAACAGTATCATTCTGGACCAAAGCTTCATTCTGAGCTCTGATGCCACCCTCCTCATTGAAGCCCACAATCCCAATGACAAAATCCAGATTACTTATGAATACATCAAGTTTGAGCTCCAGTTTGAGAAGCGCACGATATCCAAAGTAAGCTTGGTGAATGCCCAAATCATTCAACCGCCCAAGAACACCACGGGGTTTCTTCTTGACATGAACACTGTGGCATTGCAATTGGAGGCCAGGGAAGGTGAAGATCTCAGTGTTTTGTTACAGAAGAACCGGATTGATTTCGACTTGAAAGGGACCATCAAGACCAAGTCCAGGTTTGGGAGTATTACTTCTGTCAAATATTGGGTGTATACTTCTTGTAAGTTGGCTTTTAGCCCTCCCCCTGTTGGTAATGGCACTCTTCTCACCCGCCAGTGTAGCTCAACCAAATGATTTGGGTATAGCAAAATTGCTTCTGTGTTTTCTTGTATCTTTTTAGTTTTTGTATTTGTTTTTTAAGACAAGTGCAGTAAACAGCCCAATCAATGCCGGTCCTATATTAGGTGTTCTTGTTTGTAGCTCAGTTTGCGGTGATCAATGGGCTCTGTGCATTATTGTATAGAATTAAGTTGTTTTTTTGTGAAAATCACCTTGAAATGATTTCAAAGGGCGGGTGGTTTTTTCAACATTGTATAATTAGGAGTTGTGATGGAATTACAATGAACAATTTGTAATGCTGTATAACTAGCATTACAAGAAATGGGTGTAGAGTTCATAACTGGTTGCCGGGGCCAAGCTCAGGAGAGAGTTCATGGACTGCATTTTCTAAGGCCGTTGCCATATGTCTGGTCATATAAAATTGTGATGATTAAGGCTTTTTTACAAGCCTAAAGCTAATTTCATGTTTATGCAGATTCTGCTAATAAATTAGCTCAAGATGAAAATTTGATAGTTACTCTCTACACCTGCCAGAGTAATTTTTGGAGAATTTGGGAAGCATTTATTATATAGTTAAAATTTATATCTTGTTTAGTTGTGGCTTACAAAATTATTTTAATTTTAGAAATTTTTTGGTTTTAATTAATTATATATTGGTTAGTAGTGACTTTAATAAATAGTTTTATTTATAAATTTTTTTAGTTTTGTCTATCTTTACAGTTTATTTAAACATGTCGCCATTTTTATTTCAGATTGTTTTTGAGAAGTGTCTTGATAGTTTTTTTTTTTAGTATTTAAAGTTTATGCCAAAAATAAATTATTTTTGTATTTGTGGAGCACTCTATGATTGAAGTTATAAGATTTTAAATCAAATATAGTTTTTGAAATGAATAGAACTAAAGTGTATTTATATGTATATGTGTATTATGTATGTATGTGTATTATGTATGTATATGTGTATGTGTATGTGTATGTGTATGCGTATGTGTATGTGTATTATGTATGCATATGTGTATTTATATGTATATATGTATGTGTGTGGCGTGTGGTGTAAGCGTCTTGATAGATTTTTAACGTTATTACGTTGAGAGGCATAACCTTACAATGACAACAATAAGAGGTCATCATCAGATCTGTGTAAAATGGGAGGCGTAACATTGACCTGGTTCTTTGTGAATACTCAGTGGGTAGAGCCACACTCACCACCTTGGCATTTGTACAACTCATAAAGCTGCTTGCTCTTGATCTCCTTTACCATGAAAGATTACAGGCTTACACTAAAGCATGTTTCCTTTTCATAGTTTTGATGTCCTCATAATCCAAAGAGAGATTCCCAAGACTGGCCTTTGTCTATGGTATCTCCGCTGGTTATACTTTTAGCCCACTAAGGCATCGTTTGGAACTTCTGACAGAGGGCATCGCAGCATCTCCAAAATAAAATGGGTTTTGAGAGCTTAGTGAGAATGGATAATAGGATTAGATATTGGAGTTGTCCTCCTCCTCAGTGGATAGCATGGTGAAGCTCACATTTCAAAAAGGTTGGTTCTTTAATCACTCTCCTTGTCTTGGCCGACATCCCCATTATTATTCCCTCCGAACTTAAATGTTTCAGCGTTTGAATCCAATATAAATTTGTTGCTGGGCTTGTCTAAAACAGAGAGTATCAAATGTTTGTGTAAATCTCGAGTACTGGTATCAGGAAAGTGATATGCCGTCGCGTACAAAGGTGTACAGCATGATCAATAACGCCTAAAACCTTCACAAGGTGCTCCAAACTCAATCATATACCGTTGCATTATTTCTTGTCTTGGAGTCTCTATTTTGTATAGAGATTGTAAGAACGAATGGGTATCTTTGACAGACGTATGCTTCATAATGCAATGATCTTGTTCATTTTTGTCACTAATTTTCAATTATACGTTTTTGGCATGGCATGTTGGTGATTTATTTTATGTTTTTTATGTGCATCGCACAACTGACACTAGCATATGTATCTTAAATTTTAATTTAATCTATATAAAATGTCATAAGAGATATCCTATTTTTAATCAATTTTATACCTTAAAGTCAAATAGGCATCTCGAGAAGGATATCTCTTAGCATATTTTATATAGATTAAATTAAAAAATTTAAGATATATATGCTAGTTAGATATTTCACATAATGTGGAGCATTCTATGTTTTCTATGTTTGATAGTTTAAGAATAATGACCTTATAAGATCTTAGATTGAATATAGTTTTTGAAAAAGAGAAGGCATGAATTGAATTAAACTTGCATATAAAGTTGTTCCATAGCTATGGTTGAATAGGGATAGTGAAGTAAAGGAAAAATGGATATTTGAAATTTGAGAAATATTAGAGGTTTAACTCAATTATGTGCATGTATGTGTGTGCATACATACATTCATGTAACAACCACCCTTGGTTGCTAATTTTTTTTCTACCTCCTACCAACTTAATCAACTAAGCATGTTTGTTCTTAGCTTAAAAGTGCCAATTTAATAATTTCACACACAAATCACTGTGATGGTGACAATTCTACGGCAACACTTATGCTTACTCTCAAAGGTGGTAAGCTCATGATAACAAGGTCATCCCTAGATCTAGGCCTATGCCTTATGACCTTACCTACATATCCCCTCAAGGGAAATCAAAGGCTACGTAATCCACCTTTAAAGGTTAAAGGGAGTTAATTCTCTCTTGTCAATGAGGTCTTTGATCTCTCTTTAAACAAAGACTGTTTATTAAACTTAGTCCAATAACTAATTTCCATCAAGCAATGTACCAACATACACAATTACACAAGGGTCATATCCTTTCATAATTTCCAAACATAGAGAGTGACTGGAGCACATATCACATATGCACTAGATGACTGACTCATACATATCACATATACATAATGATTCGCTCCAACACGCGTCACATATACATAGTGACTAGCTCCAATGCATTACATATACAAAGTGACTAGATCTATTGTTCATCATATGCATTGTGAATAACCTTTACAGAGAGACTGAAAAATCCACAATGGCTAACTATCACTTGCTCATAGTGCATCTCAGTTAAAAGAAAGGCCAGTGCATCATTGCACACTACACTGTGGGTAGTGTTCCATTCCCTAGTCTTTTGCACCAACAAGCAAGTGGGAATAGGACTCGATGTATTCCATGCTACAACAAGTGTCTTTCCTCATCCAAACAAGGTCAAGTATACCATTTCAACATCAATATATGCTCAAAATTCTACTGAGTTTGGTCCAATTATTACAGGTACTTATTCTTGATTATAAATTCTCTATTGTGAAACCCATTGAATGATTAAGCGACGAGGACATCCATCAACAACATGCAACTAGCCCATAGGTCCACATGCTTCTCGCAAAATCCATCCAATACCCTAGATCAACATGAGGTATCCTTTGCTTGCATGCAACTGGTGATATCCATTCGCTTACTAGGTGGTACAGTTGATACTCTATCAACATAGTACAATCCTTGACTATAGTCAATCTCGAACATATAAGCTTATCTTAAGTGGGTAAGATTTATCCTCCAATGATCATCTTGGATAGAAAGGACTAGTCTATGTGTTAGAGGAATACAATCCTCTACCTATGTCATCATAGGGTCCTAACTACAGTCAATCTTGAACATATACTTAAGCTTATCTTAAGCAAGTAAGATTTATCCTCCAATGATCATCTTGGATAGAAAGGACTAGTCTATGTGTTAGAGGAATACAATCCTCTACCTATGTCATCATAGGGTCCTAACTACAGTCAATCTTGAACATATACTTAAGCTTATCTTAACCAGGTAAGATTTATCCTCCAACGATCATCTTGGATAGAAAGGACTAGTCTATGTGTTAGAGGAATACAATCCTCTACCTTTGTCGTCATAGGGTCCTAACTCCATCTGTTGTTGTAAAATTCAGTGTATGTATCCTCCTCAACACTATAATTGGAAGAGAGGTTCCTTTTTTCAAGACAGATAGATCACAATTGACTAATCTAGGAGTATATATACAAAGTCTTATCGATTTAGGATTAAATTCATAGCTACATAAAATCACTTGGATCCAACACAAGATGGCCTCTACTCGATAGATGAACAAATCAAACACAAGGTAGTCAACCCCCTTCACTTCATTCAATTCATCATTCATAAACACGTTATGTATTAAATACAAGTTATAATTTTTCCTCTCTTTCATAACCATCTAATACCCATTTTGGCCTCATTTGAATCTGGGTTAAGAGAATGTCAAATTAATTAGGAACAACTCCACAACTTGGGTGTTATCCTCCCCTAGACCCTCCCCATATAGAGTTGAGGTCATAGAGGCATCCTTTGCCCAAGGACTGCCTACATACGTGCTTCCAAACAAATCAAAGTCACATGTAGTTCTCATCACGAAGTTTCTCAAAAGGACACCTACACACAAGTTCCTATAATCAAAGTTTCATAAATTACTATCTCTCAGTCCAATATGCTTCCCTTGAATGATTCTTAATAATTATTAGTGTTTAACGACAAGTAGGAAATTTTCACACTATTTCCAATTTAGCAAGCCTAAACTATAACACTTCCATCTAGGGGCATCAAGATCTCTAATTAGACTTCACCACTACTATTATTTCCCAATTCAATGTGGGCATTGCAAACCCCTTACAAATACCCATCAAGGATATCATGCCACATTAGGTAACTTGACGAAAATACCACATAGTTTATAACATAAAGTTCTATTTAGAACTAGAATGCAATATCATGTATATAATGAGATTTGGTAGACTTAAAAATCATGTGTATTGGTTTGCACGAACCCATCGGCTTAAATGAGAGTCAAATTAATTCCTTACACCCCAATCATATTTCTTGACAGTATACAATGCTAATATTATGATGTCAACATAACCGATAGTTACCTAGTCACATTATGATGCCATTAATAAGCCCTCACATTTAGCTATAAATATATATTTATCTCAACTTACATTAATACCATCTTCATATCAACCTTATCAAATAACAATCAAGTTTCATTGCCATCGATTTTCATATCTAAATGAGGTTCCTATAAATCATTCCCAACAAGAGATAATGCTTAATAACAAAGAAGGAATTCTAATTTGATTCATAATTTAATTTGCCATAATTATAACACTTCCATCTAAGGATATTGAATCTCCAATTAGAGCTCACCATACTTAAATATGAGCATCTTGAGATCTCTTATAGGATCATCTTATTAACACAAAGGCTAGGATGAATACTTATCAACCATAAATTCATTTGTTTGCAAGGACATACATTTTGATCATTATCATATATTTCAATCACTAATGTTAATCGTCCATAGAGGAAGTACATGTGGCCTCCTAGGTCTTACAAATAGGTATATATTGCTTTAGTTACGTCTAGTACTTTGCCCATTCTCAAGGCAACTAAAGAAAACTTCATTTCAAATTAAATTAGGGATCTCGCAATTAGCCTAAACCACTAATACATATATTAGACGCAACACCATGAACTCAACAAGTGTATTAGTTAGAACATGCACAACTTCCAACACAATTCAGTTTCAAATTTTCTATAACTAATTCCTTATCCATTGACAATATAGTCTAGAATTAACAAAGTGTGAATTTATTTTATTTAAAACTTAATATGTGAAAAATAATTTTATCTAAATGTCCAATTTATCTAGTTGTATATTCATTTGAAACAAGATTCAAATAATTGAAAACATAAGATAAAGACAAAACTTAGTCAGCTAAAGTATCTTCTATGAAGATCTTGAAAATCCTATTGACATCTAGCAAATAGGTGGTTCTTTACAAGGAACCTAAACCTAACACAAAAATCCTAATCAATAGTAGATAGGATGAGTGAATGTGACCATATAAGTACAAAAATAGATACTCCTAGTGTTATGATACAAATTATGTTCTTTAAGTTAGTGATCATAGTTTGGCCAAAACATGACAATCAAATTTAGTCATTTAGTCCAACTTCTTAAATTTTATAGTTATGACTCAAACTAGATACTATCCTCCCTTAATACTAGAGTTTGAAATAAAAAATACAAATGAACCCATGCCATCTTTAGAATTAGAGGACTTTTTTAACTGGACCATTTTTATTGTCCACCACCTAAAATCAAGGAAAATTCCATCAAGATGTGAAAGAGTGGCAAATTTATTAAGAATAATTCATTTGAACCATTTGCAACATCTTTAAAACTATGGTTTAGAAGTGTTTAAACAATAAATATTGTCAGTTAAAGCACAAAAAAATCACTAATGTGTATACAACCCTAATAGACAAAATCAAAGGATATGACAACTTTTCAACACAAAAAATTAAACTCATCCAAAATGGATACTCATAAATGTGATGGTATGGATGCAACTTATTGAATAATACTTTAAACTCCATAATATAATAGAGAATGAAATGATTGACATGGCCTTGTTGTAATTATAGTCAAAACCTTATTTGTGGTATTGATGGATGATGAGTGGCAAGTAAGGGAAAATACTCAATCAAAAGATTTTTTAGTAATGACTTAGCAACCCATTATGAGAAACCATGGAAGGGAAGTGATGTTACCCAACTAAAAATTTAAAACATTTAAGATATGTAGCTACAGGTAATGCTAAGCATATGAGGGCTACAACTCAACTCTACATCAATGGACATGATTATTGGTTTGAATGTGGTACTTTATCTAACCGCTTAGACGAGATAGGACCTATTCACACCTTAGTATTAACCTTACTTAGGTTGCTTTTTTTTTTTTTTTTTTTGTCTTGAGTCATAGAATTAATACACCTAGCACAACCTTGTTAGCTTTAAGGGGTATTTCCTTATTGACAAAGCAAGGTTATTTTCATTCATTGCATCATTGCGTAATTACTTCTCTTCTAAGGCATACTATGTGTTTCTCTTTGCAATCATTAGTCATAGAAGGTTTTTTTTTTTTTAAACCTTTTCTAGCATCATAAATTGCATCCCTATGCAATTTCTTGCTTATCTAGGCCCTAATTTAACATTTTAACATATTTGGACCTACTTCTTGCATTCTTCATTTACAATTTGCAGTCATATTCCTCCACAGTGAAGAACCACTGAATCCACTTTATTCTTAAGCCATCTTGAGCCTAGTGGATGACTCTCCTTCCAATGTAACCAATAGGTACTGTGTGGGAGAAAAAGTGACACTAAGCAAACATGCCCTAATCTCACTTTCAACCACACACTTGTGGAATACGAAAGAGCCTAGAGGTATCACACAATTGGCTACTTCTTTTTGTGGAAGAGAGAGCCACGGGCTACCTATTAGGATTTCTATTCCTTTGTTGTAATTGAAAGATAAAATGATGCAAGTTCAATCCCAAACCCCAAAGTGCAAGTATGAACTAATAACAAGATTTGCAGAATTGAACTTAAGTAATGGAAAGCTGTAAGTACAAAGATAAGACAAGAATGCAAATGCGCACCCGGAGTCAAAATCTGAGTGGAAATGTTCGGGACGGGGGCGCGGGCGCCACTGTCCTGATTCTGCACCTGAAACTGCACCTGGAACTGCTGTTTTGCACTCTGGAAAAAGCTGTCAAAAATGCTGAAAATGCTGTCTGTCAGGAGGACCAGGGCGCCCAGCGCCCCTGTCCTAGGGACCAGGGTGCCCAGCGCCCCTGTCCTGGTAGGACCAGGGCGCCCCACGCCCCTGTCCTGGTCTTTTGCTCTGGGATTTGGTGTGAAGTTCGGTCTCCGTCTGCTTCTTCCGGATCTGTAACTTGCGGCGTCGTCCGAGTCCTGGAACCTGCACTTATATCTGAAAAGGTGTTTGGGCGGCTATATAGGGTTTTGCCTTAGTCAAACCCCCGCTTCGGTGATTTCCACCTCCACGAATAGCCAAGTTGTATTGTAAAATGTATTGTGTGTGCAGACCTAGTGTGTGTGCAAGGTCCTTAAATGCAAGAAAGCAAACTAGAGCAACCTAGAAAGTAAACCCTAATTGCTTGTAAATGATAATGTAAATGCTCTAAATCAAGATGCAAAGTGATCTAAAGCATGAATAAAGGATATATTGAAGCTTATGCAAAGACATGAAAACAACATGAAATCATACCCAACCCTCAAGGGAGGGGTACAAGCCAATCTTCAGTCGGTAATCTCCTATTGTTCTTCAATGTCTCCCAAGCCCTAAATGAATGAAATTGATGAATGCTTGATGGATGGATGTTGAATGTTATTGAAGTCTTCAAAGATCTGCTCTTTCGCTGCATAGAAGGCCCTTGAAACCAAAATTCGGATCCTTTCAAATGAAGAAAGAGAGCTCTTATATATGAAACCCTAGGTCTTAATTCCAACTTTTGATCGACCTAGAGATTGAATATCCCGCCAATTTCTTGGGGTTAAGCTTTATTTTATGATTGGATCGCGCTCCTAAAATTTCGGGAAAAATGTCCGGGACCATGTTGCACTCCGGGCGCCATGGTCCCGACAACTTTTCACCAAATTTTCAGGGCCGTCGGATATGATGATTTTAGAGAGAATCCCGAAGTTACAGCTGATTTCGAGATGTTTTGACCCCCGAAATCAAGCCCCCAAGTTCAAAATAGGACCTAATTAGGGTTTTTGATTAAATGATGTATTGGAAGAATAAAATGAAAGGGGCACACTTTAATGAAAAGGGCCCAACTTTATGATGTGGAAGATGATAAAATAGAACCTTAGACCTAATTAATTTGATTAATTAAGTGCTCAAGGGGAAATGCAATGCAAAATGCAAGATGCGCCAAGGCGGGTGCTAAACTAGGTGTGAAATTGTACCACCCTGGCAAGTGCGTACAATTTACGACGCTACAGGTACGAAATAGATTCCTTGTTTGCATGCATGGACTTGTGAATCCTATTTCCCCTACCTTACACTTTTGTTGGTAGATTGATATACCTATGGTTTCATCAATTCTCCAACATGGTATCAAAGTTTAGAATTGGCAAACCGTTTCTCAAATTTTAAGGATTTTTCAGTTTAGGGTATTATACAAGGCCTCTTAGAGAAAAATAAACCTTACTTTGTCTCTAAATACCAAAACAATGTAAGACTAATTGTAAAATTGTCAAATCAAAGTAGATAATTTTTTAGATGAAATTATTTCTAGGGTCTTGTTTTTTGTGCAAAAATTCTGAATAGATTCATATAATTGTGCATTCATGCAACAACATACCTACATTTATATCATCCTTGTGTCAATTTTTTTGCCATTGACATCAGTTTTGTAGCAAAACATAAAAAACAATTCTAAGGTTTTCATGTTTTTATCACTATTCACTTTTTCACTTTTTTAAAATTTTTTTTATGGTGACCATTTTAATTTTTGATTCATAGAGGTCCGTCAATGACAATGCAAATTAATAGTCACAAATTTTCTAGTGTCATTTGGTCACCAATGATTTTCTTTTACGCCAAAATCTTTATGTCATCATGAAGGTTTTTCGGTACCAACCCTTGGTCATATCAATTGGGAGCTCTTGGTTCCCATTAGTCGAGAGTGGCTAAATTTTTCACCGTTGGTTGCAACATACCACCTTCCATTACCTATTCACTATATCACTATTAGAATGAGAAATGACTACCTACCCGCACTGAACTTGTCTAAATGGGATTTTTTGGTCACAACTTGGTCATATTGTATCAAATTTTTAAAAATAAAATATTGTTAGAAAGCAAGTTTTGAGATTCTTTAGTGGTGCATATATATCTTTTCCAAATTTTGTTGTTGGTGAGTTTGAATGTCTATTGAAGTCAAATCTACCTGTAGTCACATAAATCTGTCCACTTAATTAAATGAATATTTAGTATTTATTTGATTATTCAACCATCAATCAATAAATTTGGAGGAGTATAGTTTATCTATTCTATATTTGTATGCTTTCTATTTCATGCTTAATATCTCTCTTGATATGCCTGTTTAGGATAATCTTTTGTTGCTAACACTAACGTTTGTTTCTTGTGCTCTTGTGTGTGTTGCCATCAAACAAATTTTCTAATCCTTTTTGCAAAGCATCACTACCTATCTTCACTTTCAAGCTCATAACTTTTGGCTTGAACCTTCATTTTTTGTGATTCTTGTGGTGTTGGGAGCTAGTTCTCCACTTTACATAGGTCTTAGAAATAAATATCTATAAATTTTACTAGGTACATTAAAATCAAATCTAAAATATACTCTTTTATTTTTTAAATGTTGGTTACCAAATTTATAAAATGGTTTTATTTTCTTTCTATGGGGGTCAATCTCCTTCTTAAAGTAACTTTAAGAAATAGATAACACTTATAACTGACATTTACTCATTTTACAAAACTCAAAACCAAACAAACACATGGTGGAAACCTTTTCTATTGAGAACCTTACACTACACATCTATCACACTTGTAAACCTAAGATGACTATATTGCTAATGTCCAAGGGACAATTGTCTACATTAGATAATATTGCACTTGAGGTCACTCAAGAATATAATAGTTTCGCTTACACAAACAAAATGGATGAAGCCATGGGTCTTATTGTACTACATGCTTCAAATAGCCTTTTGGTTCACATGAAGTTTTGTAGAACTCCTAGGTAGATCTAAGATAAGTACAAGGAATTGGGTAAGTGCACCAAGATGGTGAACAAAAAGGGGGGTATAAGTGGCCACTTTTTTTCTTCTGAAAACAGGTAAACCTGAACTTCAAAGAGATATTCAAAGGTCACGCACTCAAAACTAGGAGTTGAGAAAAGAATAATAACCGTATTACTATGAATCTAGTTTCTAAACTACTAAATTTTTTTTAAATTGGATAAGATTAAGAGGGTCAAACCTCTCTTGCACGAAAAACTGTTCCTGATTTTTTCAAAAAAAACATAACATAGCTGTTTTCGTGCACTGCAAAAAATATATAATTAGATTTAGTATTTTGCAAAACCTTTTGGTAGGATGATAGGTAAGATTGAGATCTAGAAGTTGTGTATTTTTTTGTAATTTTTCGTTGAGTATTTTTTTTTTTAATGATTTTTTGAAGTGACCGTAGCCTAAAAATTTGGTACCTGTTCGTGCGCTGGGCATAACTTGCATCAAAATAATCGAAAATGAATTTTTTTTTCTAAATTGTAGAGAATCTAGTGTAGAACAATAATATGTAATATATTTTGAATTTTGTCAAGTATATAAAAAGTTATTAAAAAAATGGTAGACGTATGTCTGTGAGGACTATCAAGGCATTGGTAAAAAAAAATTAAAGTTTACTATGCTAATGTTGTCTAAAAATAGAAAAAAATATATGGTCAAAAAGATGAGAAGATGTGTGAGATTATGGTGGTAATTTTAGAGATACCCACTTGATCATTTCTAAACCCGATGATGATGAAGTCGAGAAATCATGTTGGAAGATGAAAAAACGTGTAAAGGGACAAAATTGGAGGGAAAATGGGCTTGCAAACCTTAGGGTCATTTTCCAACCCTCTTACCAAGCCAAAACCCGTACGGATTCTGATGTTCAAGATAACCCACTTAGGTTTTGAAAAACAAAAAGTACCATTCATAGTTCTACATAACCTGTACGGGTTATGTAGAACTAAAACCATCATTTTGAGTTTCACAAAACCCGTATGGGTTATGAAAAACCATAATTTTGAGTTTCACAAAATCAGTACGGGTTATGAAAAACATCATTTTGATTTTCACAAAACCCGTATGGGTTATGAAAAACCATTATTTTGATTTTCACAAAACCAGTACGGGTTATGAAAAACATCATTTTGAGTTTCACAAAACCCGTACGGGTTATGAAGACATCAAAATGTATGCTTGTAAACTTAGCATATACTACACATATGTATAGACATACATATATAATATGTGTTTATGTATGTATATATGCATATCTATAGTTATATATACATATATTTATATAGATATATGTATTTATGTTTGTATACATGCATGTCTCTCTTCTTTTCCTCTCCTGTCTTCCTTCCCCCATCACTATCTCTGTAAATTCAGAGCCCTAATTATCCTCCTTGAGTTCTATCTCATCTCTCTCTAGGGAAAACATTAAGAAACCCCCCCTTGGACAAGGTGTAAAAACCTGGCGAAAGTTGTATAATTCTGAGGAAAATTTTAATTTTACTGGCGAATTTTTGTGGTTTACGGAGAAAAATAATAATCTCCATTGGCGAATTAGCCGTGATCGCTCAAAGTTTGTGAAAAATCATGGCGAATTGTACTATTTTTAAAACCCATAAAATAATTGCATGGGCAAATGGTAATGTTTTTAAAACCAGAAAAATATTTGCATTGGTGATTTCAACCTATTTTCAAACCATAAAAATAAAATATTGGCGATTTCATGCTATTTTCAAACCATAAAAATAAAATATTGGCGATTTCAAGCTATTTTCAAACCATAAAAATAAAATTTTGGCGATTTTAAGATATTAACTTTAAGTAATTAAAACACGTGGCACACAGTCGTCAACTCTCTGCCTCTCACAATCGTCAACTCTCTATATCTCCAACTCGCAAGCTGAAAATGCTAAGCCTTCTTAACCTCGAGATCTAGCGACTGGGGGAAACTGAACTGGCACTCGCCAATTCTCGACCACAAATGTTAAGTCCTCGTCACCGCAACGACTTGGAGATAGTGGTAACTTAAAAACTTTAACCCTTATCGTGTACTTGCCAACATAAAACTGTTTATCTCAAACCAACTCGAGACCTCGCGACCAAAGCAATTTCACTAACAATCTCCAGCTCGGTAACATAAAACACTAACACCCAAAAAGCTAGAGACCTCGCGATGTAAACCCAAACCAACTTGTCGCCAACTCGCGGCTTGATCACGTCTTCAGACATTTTACCTCATGAGCAGGCGATAACCATAAAACTTAACCACAAACTATCTGGTCGCTAGCTCGCAACCTAAATTTTTTAAGGCTTGGATGCTGACTCGTTCCTGAGGGACTAGTTTGAAGGTTTCTCTTGAGTCGAGGTTGATTAGACAAGCGAGGACGACGGTTTCAAAGGCATAAAAGGATTTGATAGCTTTTGAGTTAGAGATGGGAGATCACGGATTTCTTTGAGAAATAAGAGCTCAGGTTGCTTGTTGTCAGGGATTTTGAAGCAGAATTTGTCCAATCAAGGAGGAATAAAATCAGAACAAAATCATTCACAATAGATGAGCCTTAACAGGATGCAGTGGATTTGATAGGCATGATGATGACTTCTAGGAATCTAGAGTCTACAGTCATGTTGAAAACCACCAAAATGATAATTTTTCATGTGAATGCAGAATGAGCATCACCAAATGAAGTGTGAAAATGTTATAAATACAATGGAGTGGTGACTTAATTGGTAGAAGAGAAAATAAACCTTTTTCATTTTCTAAGAGTGGTTTTTTTCCTCAGAAAGGAAGATGATGTTTGAGCAGGATCGTGCATTGTGTGCTTTGTGATACCGGATGGGTGTTTTTTTGTTTTCTTCTGTGTGAGTTTGTTTATTGTCAGAGGGGTTGTGAAAGTGAGAAGGATTGCCAGAGGGGGTGTGAAAGCCTTTTTTTTCAAGAAGGGCCAAGCATGGCACATCCTCTGCTTCTACTCTACCATAGGATGGCAAGGGGTTTGAAGAAGGAGCCCGTAGAGGAATGAAAGAAGGATTTGTTTGGGTGGGGAGTGACAGCCAGTCATCTTTGTGATGACATGGAAGCTGCAACACACCCCCCTCCCCCCCCAACAGCTTACATTTACCCTAAAGCTCATGTTTCCACTTTCCCTGATCATGGGCATGAAGGCTCAAGTTCCTCTTTCCATTTTCTCTGTTCCTAGGCATGAAGGCTTCCTCCTCAATTTGGAAACGATCTGTTGGACTTGGACAGAATGTAACATCTCACATTCCATCCAAAATGAAAGCATCAGGGTGATAATGGCATGGCTCAAGCAGTTTTGCAAGTTGTATAGTCATTGGGGTTCCTTTTCTGGTTCCAGTAGTGATTCTAGACTCTAGGTGAAGGGAGCAAGTTGTATACTATATAGTCATTTATGGAGCAAATAGAAAGCATTTAGTGTCAAGCTTTGTCTATATATAAATTTATTTTGTGTATAATTCTATCTCTTTCAAATGATCAGAATCATGAGATTTAATTTTTTTCATTTGTTGCATTGTTATGGTGTATGTAATTTTTCATTTAATGCTTCCTAATCCTATTATGCCCAGGAATGCAAAATTTCTGTTAGTCTGGAATCATATTAAATAATTAAGGATTCACCTCATTATAATTGGTGGGTGGATTATAGACAGTCATAGAACACCTCCATATATATTACATAAACATCAATAGCATATAAAATCATAAGAGTATTAAGAATGAAAGTATTAAACACCACAATAGATTATTAGATAGGAATATAATTATACAACATAATTAGTAAAACATCAAGACAACAGACCAGTGCCTTATCCTAGGGCATAGAGTCACTTACAATTCAAGACAATCTGATAATAAACTTCAATAAGATTCATTTGCAGATAAATAGGAATGAAATTATGAATAATGCCATTACATACAGTTACACAACCCAGATTCATATGTAAACTGAAAAACCCTTGACCATTCAATTCACAGTGAAAACATAAATTCAACACAAAGACAATTATGTGAAGATCGTATTGCTCAAACTGCAAATGATATTGATATTATATTCATAATGATATCAGAAAGTAAATTCATAATGCGATTCAACTATGCACTTATCAAATTCTTGAACAATTGAGCTATTATAGCTATATTAATATAAGAGTTTTCAAGTTCAACATCATTGATCAATAAAAGTGTTAACCTCAACCTGAGGATTCAACAAGCTTAGGATTACTGTGAGGAATCTTGGGCAGCAACCTCAACCTAAGATTTCTTCTTTGGCTTTAGCATGGCTTGCCACCTGTCCACCTCTTTGTCTGTTGGCCAACTAAATGCCTTTACCTCTTCTAACTTTGCAACTGAATCTGTCCATCTGGCATCTGTAACTGCCCTGGACTCAACAATAAACTTTGCATGGTCAACCTCAACCTTGAACAGTGAATCAAGCAGACCGTTAAGGAAATCAACATCAACATGTTCATTTACATGCTTGATTATTTCTTCTTGCTCCAGAATCAAATCAAATTCACTAGTCCAATTAGAAACTGATTTCAAATCTCCATTACTACCATAAATTGAAGGCACCAATTTATTATAACCTTCCCCAAATGTCTGCAATTTTTCATTTATAAGCATATCCTTCCCTGTGAAAAATGCATAAGTTGCATTCATTACCTCCACCATGTCTTTAGTGTCACTGATCTTGGGAGGGAACTCATCACTATACATCATTGTAGTATCTAGCTTATCCATTAATCTGCTTCTTCTTGACCAAACATTGAACAAAGGTCCAAGAAAAGTGACAGCCTCAGAGGATGTTTTGCTTGCCTCTTTCAAAGAAATGTGCATATCATGCACAACCATCAATTTGTCTTTCAATACACTAATCCTGTGTTTCAGAATTCCTCACACAACAGAGATAGCCTTGACATTTTGTTCCTTTTCAAGCTTTTCAATTTTCCCTGTGTATTCCTCCATTTTTGTTGTCACATCAACTAGTATTTCTTGTACTTGTTCTGTAATCTGTATTGGATGGGGCTCATTTGCAATTTTTTCTTTCAACTCCACTAACTCTTCCTCCAGAGCACCCTTCTTCATCAGTGTCTCTTCATATTTTTTAGACAATGCAATCAATTGGGTATATGTTTCTGTGTATCTTCTTGACAAATCCTCTATTTTTGATAAATTCATGAAAGAAACTTGAGTAAAAAATGAGGCAATCTCTGTGTCAGTTGTGTTCTGCAAGTTCCAAATCATTCTATCAGCTTTCTTTTCTACTTGGATATTTAGAAGGCGGGGCTTTTGAGTGGAAGTGGCCAAAGACCAAGCAACAAGTGTCTTTGACTTAGGATTAAATCCTGATCCTCTTATTACATCTCCAATTTCAAATTCAGTTCTAAACATTGGGTCCTCTTGCTTCCTAATCTGATCAATAATAAAAATAGACTGGATATCCCAGTCAGGCATCATAATCATACCAGTATTCTTTATCAATTGTCTTGCCTATTCCATAGATATTTCCTCCCTATCAGGACCATATTCCTGCAGTGCCTTGATGATCTCCTCTTTCTTTTCTTCATTTGCTTCCTCTATGATCAGATTTTGTTTTAATTGATTTTGTTTCAACCTTGTCAAAAAAAATTTAAATTCATTTGACTTAATAAAGTCATCATCTTTCATGAACTCATTTGACAACATCACACGCTCATCAAAGCCTTGAGCAAGGGCTTCGTTTGTTTCTCCCTGTTCTTCATTCTGCCTTGCTTCTCTAAGATGTGTCCTTATTTGATGAAAGTAGTGTCCTTGTTCTGTAACAATTTCTCTAGTAGGGTCTCTCCTCACAATTGTACCGACCTCAATATTTTTTTGTTTCTTTGCAGCTGGCACTCGGGTAGATTGAACTTCATCCCCACTCTCTACATCATCAGCAGACACACTAAGTGGCCTCTTGCCATGTGAAGAATGTCCATCTTAGGGGTCTTGCTACTAAGAAATCACTTCTGGAATTTGAGGCATTTGTTCCATCAAAGTTTCATATAAACTCAACATTTTGTTAATCCTCTCTAGGTACGGGCTATCAGGGCAAAAACATGAGAAACTAGGGTCAGCAGCCAACAATTCTGCTTCAACTCTCATCAAATTTTTCCATTTTCTTCTCCTTTCTTGTACTTCATCTTTTCTCAGCAAATTTCTAACCACGTCTTCATCATCCAATGGTTCATGGTCCTTTATTGTGGCCCAAGGTGTCATTTTTGGCATTGCAACTTTAATAAATTGTTCCGGATCACAAAATCTAGACACAACATTAACCAACCTATACTGTTTAAGGAAATTGTTTACTTCATCAAAGGAACTCCTACCAATGGTAAAATCAGATGCAACCCAAAGCCTAGGAAGAAAAGAACCCTTCCTGTGTTTATCAAGGTATTCTTTTTCCACTAGGGTCAATTGCCAGATAAACTCCATAAAAGCAATCCTAATTGGAACAAATTTTGGTAAAATATGGGGAGGCTGAGGACACCCATAGACTCTCATCACAGTAAAGTTATCAAAAAAATAAAAGTCCCCCCAGTTATGTGAAATAGGCCATTTTGGAACATACTGGTAAGGTCTCAAAACTCTCCTAACATTAATTGATAATCGTTCCCTATTTATTCCTAGCATTTCCATAATTGGCGAAACAATCCAATTTTCAAAGAAAAGGAAAGAAGAATGGGGAGAACTACAATCCCAAACCTGGGTCCATCTTTGTATTGGCATTAAGACACCGAATTCTTCTTTGAAAAGCTCCAATTCTTTATCCACGAACTCAACATTATAGAACAAGATTAAATGCATCAACAATGAATAATGCTTGAATGTAGGGCTGGGTGCACCATTCTGAATTTTAACTAGAGCATTATGAATGTGTTCAACCACATAGCCCACATAATGATAATCCTTGTTAAAATCTGAGTGTTGAATGTCCATAGCCATCATCAGTAATTCAGCTAACACTGTTGAATCTCCATCAAAACCCAACACTCTGCATAATCCATAGATTGTACAATGCATATAATGGTGGAAAGGTGTGATGTCAAATGGTGGTTCGATACTCTCTAGAATTATAACCGGCTTCTTATTCACCCTAGGCATGTATCTGGGCATTGCATGCTTCTTGATAACACCTTTGTATTTGTCATAATCCTCTGCAATCCGCTCCAAATCTATATTTGTACATGCAGCACCAATAATCTGGAAAGCTTCAACAAAGCTAGCTCTGTTAATTGAAACTAGGGCAGACTGGTTCTTTCTTCTAATTACCCTAGATACTGGGCAATAGCATTTTCCCAACTCTTTGATCAAATCCACATCAACATACACATCTGGCACAATTAACTTTGCCAGATTTAAATCCCAAGGGTTTGACATCGGGACACCCTTAACCCTATTTTTCCAGAAATAATGAAACAGAGCAGAACCAGTCATATTAAGCGTGGTAGGGTTTCTGCATTGGCTCCATAAATCTCTCCATGCCAAATGATTTGTATTCAAAGCAACGGAAGTCCCTGGCATCAAATATACAAATTCATCTTTGTATTTCTTAACCATTGTTTCCTCAGTGGCAGTGGCCTTGGAACCTCCAGATCCACCTGCTCCACTTGTCGTGGCCTTGGGATTGGGCTTGGGCTTGGAACCTCCAGTACCACTCGTCGCCTGGCTCATTTTAGCTGCAGGAGAAAAACTTAACCAATTTTCTGAAATTTTCTCACACCCAACACTCTGAATTCTCCAACGTTGTTGCAAAGCTCAATTCACTAGATTACCTCGAAGATAGAATGCATTAATGCAATTATACAAAACCTCAGCTCGATCATGCAATTTATGGTATTTACTATTTGAATTTTGGGCGCCGTCACTTCTCTCAAGTCTCAAGTCTCATTAATTGCCACACTTGCATGAACTAGCTAGTAGCTACTATGGCATAATGACATTAATTCAAACTTCAAACTGAAGTACTCGAGTGAAATTTGAATTCATGCCCTTCTATTTGATTGGCGATTGGCATTCAAAACTTTTATAGAACCCGACAAACAAGTCCACGTGTTAGCGAGTTAGTGACAATGCTACCAAATCCTCTTAATCGCAAGCTCGCAACCCCTTTTACAAATCCTCAAAGAATCTCGTGAGTGAGCGACAGCCGTTGATCTAACAAAACAACTTATTTCATCGCAAGCTCGCAACTAGAAACTTAACTTGACTTAAACCCTTGCGATCCTGCTACAACAAGACACTTAACCGCCTTCGCATGCTCACAACACTTTTTGAATTAAGACTTACAAACTTGTGAGCATGCGATGACCACAAAATCAGACCAAAACTTACCTGTCGCCAGATCGCAACTTAAAATGCTAAACAACTTCAAAACCTGCGAGCAAGTGACTTAACCGCATCGCATGGTCGCAAATTAAAATGACTTAACCGCGAACACCTTACGACCTTGCGATAACATAAAATCACACCCAGTCGCAACCTCGCAACATAAAATGGTATTTGGGCACCGTCACTTCTCTCAAGTGACCAAGTCTCATTAACTGCCACACTTGCATGAACTAGCTAGTGTGGCATTAATTCAATTAAACTGATAGAATGCATTAATGCAATTTTACAAATGTCAAAATCTCGGCTCGATCATGTCAAAACTTTTATAGAACCCGACAAACAAGTCCATGTGTCAATCCCCATCTTTAATCGCACACTCTCAACCGGTTATAACAATCAGGAAAGGAACCGGCGAGTTAGCGACAATGCTACCAAATCCTCTTAATCGCAAGCTCGCAACCCCTTTTACAAATCCTCATAGAATCTCGCGAGTGAGCGACAACCGTTGATCTAACAAAATAACTTATTTCATCGCAAGCTCGCAACTCAAAAATTAACTTGACTTAAACCCTTGCGATCCCGCAATAACAAGGCACTTAACCGCCATCGCATGCTCGCAACACTTTTTGACTTAAGACTTACAAACCCGTGAGCATGTGATGACCACAAAATTAGACCAAAACTTACCTGTCACTAGATCGCAACTTAAAATGCTAAACAACTTCAAAACCTCCGAGCAAGCGACGAAACCAACTAAGCTGCGATACCAACTACATCGCATGATCGCAAATTAAAATGACTTAACCATGAACACCTCGCGACTGTGCGACAACATAAAATCACACCCAGTCGCAACCTCGCAACATAAAATGGTCAAGTGCAAAAGATCTTGCAAGCTAGCGACAACTAAAATCTCCCAGTACTCGCAAGCTCACGACTTTAACTGACTTGATGATAAAGGACCTGCGAGCTAGCGATAACCATTAAACATGTCTGGCCAACTGTTTGACCACACTTGACGTTGACATGGACAAATAAATAGAGGACAACTTAGATTTTCAACGTACGACAACTTCGGTTTACTAGCCAACTAAGACAAAAAACAAACACAAAACCCTAATCACCATGAACATCATTTTAAGCATTTAATGTAGAACAGTAGAAAGGTTCTAGCAGTAACAGTTATGCAATATGAATAATTTTATGGATCTTGTGACACAAATTTGTTGCATTTCATGTTCAACATGTTACATAATGTGGAACCAAATACCAATTTACTAATAATTCAATTGTTTAGTAATAATTCAAATTCACAATTAAAAATATGAAATAAGTATCCGTTCTACTTCTGATTGACAAATTCAAGGAATACAATATCAAAAATCATCAATGACAACTATAGTATTTCAATTTTGCAAATTGAAATTTTAATATGACTCAAGAATTGTAGTATAATTATAAATACCTATAAACTGACTGCTAATTCACTTCAGTGATTCAGTCCGACTGTCTGAGGCTTCTATATCCCAAATGGACTCAAGATCTGGAAACTGACTAGTACTAATAGGTTCATCTTCATTCTGAGTCGGGTATTTAAAAATGTCTTCATCTTCATGTTGACTCTAAGTCTGCGATCCATCATATTCATTTGTCTCAACACTAGCACTAGCAGTAGCACCACCAGCTTTTAAAGTGTTGCACACCCCTCGTCTATCACGCATGGAATTCCAGATTGCTAGTGCCCTATCATATGGAAAATCTCTAACATTATACTGTGTTACAAACAACCTCAAGCAAGTTTCCAAATTCTTGTCTAATTTGTTTCTGATCTTTGATTTCAAAAGCCCTAATGCACTGAAAACTCTCTCATCTTCCACCAACCCCAATATCATTGTTTGACATAAATCAACAAGTTTCAAATATTTTGGTATTGCAATACGCAATGCTTCACTTTGATCTATCCTTTTCCAAAGCCTTGTGATTGATCCAAGTTCAAATAGATTCTCCAAGTTAACCAACTGTTGTTTCATAACCAATGCAAACTGTTTACATTGTTTTCTAAGATGATCTGAATTTAAAATTCCTTCTATTGGCGGTCCATTGCAATATGCATCTTTTGAAAATTCAATATCAATTCCTCTAGTTTTTTATGATACATCTTTGCATCATTTGGATTATCTCCAATTGAATGCCAAAATTGAGGATACTCACAACCCATGGCTTCAAGTATTTCTTCTCGAGGGAATCTTTCTCGAATCTTAGTTGAAAGTTCATATGCAATAGACTTCAAATTATCACTAACAGATTTAACAATCCTGTCAAAATCTTCCTTTTTAACTGGTAGTGCTCTGCCTCGCTTGCCCATCTTAGATTGGTGCATTGGTATCTGAAATCCTTTTACAAAGACACATAACTCATTTTTTGTATTGAAATGTAAAAAAATTTCAGCATGATTCAAATCTGTAATTATCTGCCACCTAAAAAAATTTGGCCTTCGCCTTGTTAGATCTGAATATAGACCATCCAGGCTCAAGCATGTCATTTTACGTAGAGTGCTATACTCATTGATATACATAGTTCTATCTTGGGATTTCTTAACAAGTTTGTTCATTGAATCCAGCATGGGGAGAAGACTAGCTAAAGTTAACAGAGTCTCTATATCACTTAACTTATGTAAGAGATTAAGAGCTTTGTCTACTGTGAGGCGTTGCTCATACATTAGTCCAATCAAGGATTGATATTCTGTTAGAACTCATTCCGCTGGTCCATGCAAGGAGATCCATCTGGTCTCAACATCCTTGAGAAGCTTGTTTCCTCCTATTACTCCCTCAGCAAAGATCTAAAATTCTGCAAAATGTTTAGGACTTCGACATAAGTATGAGTGGAGCTCGTGGACTAGATCTTCAACTTTTGACACTGTAGGGAAATTGCTTACAATTCTATATGCTAAATTCATTCGATGGGCCATGCAGTGAATGCCAACCATGTATGGTGCAATACTAGTTTGTAATATTGTACAAAGACCGGTCCTTTGACCTTGCATTACTGCAGCTCCATTAGCTCCAACACACACCAACTTCTTGGCAATTGTCAAGTCATCCATACTAGCAATTTCATTCAAAGCTTTCTTAACTTCCAAATATAAATTTTCTGCTGTTGAATTGCCCCTCATTCTACGAACACAGAGTAGATGAGCTCGATGGACATGTTCTTTTACGGTATACACATGCATACAAACCCAAGCAATGTTATCTACCGCAGTAACTTCATCTATGGATAATGAAATGAAATTTGACTCTTTTACACTCTCTTGTAAATTTTCCTTTTCCACCTCAGCGAGACAGTTTGTCATTTCCCATCCAGCGTTTATTGACCAATGTGACATAGGATAGTGAGGAACATTAAAAAAAGATAATAAATTACTAAATTCTAGGAATTCTTTCATAGGACGCCCTCCTCGACATAATATGAAAAACAACACTCATATGAACAGTCTTTGCTAGGTTGCATCTTTCGCTGCATGTTCAAACCCAGCCTTGATTGTATTTCCAAATCCACTATTACGAATCAGTGTCATTTTGTGGTTATGCTCTCCATATTCTATGGCATACTTAACATGAAGACATTCTTCCTTTGATTTCCATCTTACTACTCGTGTTTCCTTTCCGTCTATGATCTATTTTTCATAAACCTTACCAATATGCTTTTCTATGGTGTCAAGCTTTAGCTGCATCTTCTTCTCTCTTTTAGTTTTCCAGCTACAAATCTTACACCTGCATTTTGTTGGTTGATCATCATTGTTTGGGACTGGTTCAATGAATGGGTACTTTGCTACCCAATCAATCTTAAAACTCCTTGTCATCTCCCACTCTCGCCCCAGTTTTACTTTCCTTTTTCTTTTCTTCCTACCAACATCATCTTCAGTACTAGCATTTGCATCAATCATCCAATGGTATCTCATTGTGTGTATCCCTTAGAACATCTTCTGTTGTGTCGGTATTGTCATCCTAATTTGATGCATTTAACTCAATGACAATCCCACCTTGTGGTACTGGTGGTGGTGAGCTACTGTGAATGGGTTCTGCAACTGCAGAGGTTGATGGACCAGAAACTTTGCCAATTCCAAAAAAAGACTTTATGGTACTATCTTTAAGTTTAAGTTTTGGGCGTTTTGATGGCCTCCAATCCCTTCAGTTTCACCTGCCTTGAGGAGTCTTACCCTTGTCTAACATCCCAATCCCTTCACCACCCTGAGGAGTCTCACCCATGTCTGACTGTGACATCTTGAGTCTTGACCTCTCACTACGAATTAAAAGTTAAAACTAATACTATAAAGTATGAAGAAATGATTACTCACTTTTATGCCTTCTCAACTCTCTGAATCAAAAATCAGGAATGAATGCCTCGGCATGTGTTGCAGGATTGTAACTCTGGCCCTCCACCCTACAATGAACTTCGACTTTCCAACTCAATTTGCGGAATGCGAATCGAGACTTGAGACTCGAGACTCCGAGAGCTCCCAATTTACCAATCAGACACGAACAAATTGTAAGAAAGAGTGTAAGAAATAGTGTATTTATAGCAATCCATGATTGCATTTTTGGCGAATTGCGTGGGGCTTAGGCGTTGCAATTGCCAATAAACATTTAATTTAAT